>NC_138785.1:12961753-13207683 GCF_965178545.1 Coloeus monedula | reverse complement strand
CCCTGGGTTCTGCCCCGTGTAGTGCCAAATTCACAGTGGCAAGTTCCACGGCAGTTAGCCGTGCTGCTGCTGCTGACTAGTCCCCTTGCCGCTCACTGGGGAAGCGTTTGCCCTTCCCTTCAGTCTCCGAGTTTCGGAGAACACGAATGCATGTAGGCTGCAGCGGAGGAGGGAAATACAGAGAGCAGAGGTGAGTCCGATGTTGCCTCTTCCTTGGGGAAGGCGAAGGTGCAGCCCAGCACTGGTTTTGACTGCTACGACCATTCTCCATGAGAGCAACTGCTGGAGGCTGCCAAGGCAGCTGCGAGCACGAAAGCATAGCCGGGTGTCTGTCTTAGAAGAAAGGCGCAGAGCCGCAGTGGGACGCGCCCTTTCCGGAGGCTGCTTGGACAAGGGGTGCTTTAGGAAGGCCTTCTGCTTTGACGCCTGCTCCTGGCTGAGCTCTAGCTGCAGGGACTCTGCAAGGCTGAAGGACTAGGAGAGTGCCTATCTCCACGCTGTGCGGTGACGCGCTAGGGCTCCGCGTTGCCTTTTGCAGAAGCGAGGACGCCCTCAGCCGGCTCGGCTTGTGAACGAGCCCTTGCTGGACTTCTGCAACTTCGGTGCACTGCACACGCAAGCCCGCTGCTCTGCGGCTTCGTTCTTCGCCTCACGTTGTCCGCACAAAAGGGAAGCCCAGCGAGGGCACTGAACTTGGCCGCTTTTGCTCGTGCATGCTGCACGCAGCCACGCTGTAGCGTGCACGCTTTCTTTGCACAGCTCTAGAGGAGAAAGGCTCACGGAGGCTGTCTGCACTTCAGGCGGCTCTCTTGAAAGCTGTTTCTTGCATCGGCGAAGTTACAGCATTTCAGGGAGTGGGTATGCAGAGCCAGCCCTACAGCTGTCAGCTACAGCTCGGAGGCATACCGGGAGCCGCTTTCTGTTCAAGTTACAAAGCATTCTATCGTTTTCTTTGCTGAGTATCTTCATACAGTACAAGCAGTAAGCACCATACACAGTGATACCTTGACATTTGCCTGTAGCCTCTCGTGACTCCTACCATTGCCGTATTATAGTCATTCTTATCCAATCGCAAGAGTAAGCAAGTTACAATTTAAGCTTACCACGGAGAATTCTCAGACCCCCCACCACCGCCACCACCCCGCCCCCCCCCCACCAACCCCCCCCACCGCCACCCCCCCCCAACCCCCCCCTTCTTCTTCTTGCTCCATCGGCATTTCTTGTTTGCCTGCGAGAGCTCTCTTTCTGGTAAAACCATGTTTTCTAGCTCCTTATGCCCTTCTTGAGACTTACTTGCTTGCTGAAAAACAGGTGCTTGTACCTGTAGTCACATACCGTTGTGCTAAGCATAGAAAAAATCTCCTTCCAACGCAATCTCCAACCTTTGCCTTCTCACTTATTCAGCGATCGGTGTTTCAGCAAAACACCTTGTGCTCTCTGTCAAAACGTGCTTCCATTTCTACCTCATGCTAAGTTTCTACATTCACGCATCTTTCTGCCAAGCCTACATAGCTGTGAAACTTTCTTCCCAAACTTTCATCCTCTCCAACAAGCTCGAGCTCCAAGGACACCCTTTGGCTTTCGCTGAGTGCGCGCTGCCCACGTAGCTCTCGCTGAGCCAAGTGGGCCAGGGGAGAAGCACTTGCTGCACGAGTGTTTCAAGGTGCACGGCTTTGAAGGCAGCACCACAATCCGGGCCACGAGAAGGGCTGAGGAAGAACGTGCTGTCGTCCTGGCACCTTTCTCCTGTGTGCGAGACGTTTAACTGAAGCTCTTCGCTCGTTCTCCATGAGAGCAACTGCTGGAGGCTGCCAAGGCAGCTGCGAGCACGAAAGCATAGCCGGGCGTCTGTCTTAGAAGAAAGGCGCAGAGCCGCAGTGGGACGCGCCCTTTCCGGAGGCTGCTTGGACAAGGGGTGCTTTAGGAAGGCCTTCTGCTTTGACGCCTGCTCCTGGCTGAGCTCTAGCTGCAGGGACTCTGCAAGGCTGAAGGACTAGGAGAGTGCCTATCTCCACGCTGTGCGGTGACGCGCTAGGGCTCCGCGTTGCCTTTTGCAGAAGCGAGGACGCCCTCAGCCGGCTCGGCTTGTGAACGAGCCCTTGCTGGACTTCTGCAACTTCGGTGCACTGCACACGCAAGCCCGCTGCTCTGCGGCTTCGTTCTTCGCCTCACGTTGTCCGCACAAAAGGGAAGCCCAGCGAGGGCACTGAACTTGGCCGCTTTTGCTCGTGCATGCTGCACGCAGCCACGCTGTAGCGTGCACGCTTTCTTTGCACAGCTCTAGAGGAGAAAGGCTCACGGAGGCTGTCTGCACTTCAGGCGGCTCTCTTGAAAGCTGTTTCTTGCATCGGCGAAGTTACAGCATTTCAGGGAGTGGGTATGCAGAGCCAGCCCTACAGCTGTCAGCTACAGCTCGGAGGCATACCGGGAGCCGCTTTCTGTTCAAGTTACAAAGCATTCTATCGTTTTCTTTGCTGAGTATCTTCATACAGTACAAGCAGTAAGCACCATACACAGTGATACCTTGACATTTGCCTGTAGCCTCTCGTGACTCCTACCATTGCCGTATTATAGTCATTCTTATCCAATCGCAAGAGTAAGCAAGTTACAATTTAAGCTTACCACGGACAATTCTCAGACCCCCCACCACCGCCACCACCCCGCCCCCCCCCCACCAACCCCCCCCACCGCCACCCCCCCCCAACCCCCCCCTTCTTCTTCTTGCTCCATCGGCATTTCTTGTTTGCCTGCGAGAGCTCTCTTTCTGGTAAAACCATGTTTTCTAGCTCCTTATGCCCTTCTTGAGACTTACTTGCTTGCTGAAAAACAGGTGCTTGTACCTGTAGTCACATACCGTTGTGCTAAGCATAGAAAAAATCTCCTTCCAACGCAATCTCCAACCTTTGCCTTCTCACTTATTCAGCGATCGGTGTTTCAGCAAAACACCTTGTGCTCTCTGTCAAAACGTGCTTCCATTTCTACCTCATGCTAAGTTTCTACATTCACGCATCTTTCTGCCAAGCCTACATAGCTGTGAAACTTTCTTCCCAAACTTTCATCCTCTCCAACAAGCTCGAGCTCCAAGGACACCCTTTGGCTTTCGCTGAGTGCGCGCTGCCCACGTAGCTCTCGCTGAGCCAAGTGGGCCAGGGGAGAAGCACTTGCTGCACGAGTGTTTCAAGGTGCACGGCTTTGAAGGCAGCACCACAATCCGGGCCACGAGAAGGGCTGAGGAAGAACGTGCTGTCGTCCTGGCACCTTTCTCCTGTGTGCGAGACGTTTAACTGAAGCTCTTCGCTCGTTCTCCATGAGAGCAACTGCTGGAGGCTGCCAAGGCAGCTGCGAGCACGAAAGCATAGCCGGGCGTCTGTCTTAGAAGAAAGGCGCAGAGCCGCAGTGGGACGCGCCCTTTCCGGAGGCTGCTTGGACAAGGGGTGCTTTAGGAAGGCCTTCTGCTTTGACGCCTGCTCCTGGCTGAGCTCTAGCTGCAGGGACTCTGCAAGGCTGAAGGACTAGGAGAGTGCCTATCTCCACGCTGTGCGGTGACGCGCTAGGGCTCCGCGTTGCCTTTTGCAGAAGCGAGGACGCCCTCAGCCGGCTCGGCTTGTGAACGAGCCCTTGCTGGACTTCTGCAACTTCGGTGCACTGCACACGCAAGCCCGCTGCTCTGCGGCTTCGTTCTTCGCCTCACGTTGTCCGCACAAAAGGGAAGCCCAGCGAGGGCACTGAACTTGGCCGCTTTTGCTCGTGCATGCTGCACGCAGCCACGCTGTAGCGTGCACGCTTTCTTTGCACAGCTCTAGAGGAGAAAGGCTCACGAAGGCTGTCTGCACTTCAGGCGGCTCTCTTGAAAGCTGTTTCTTGCATCGGCGAAGTTACAGCATTTCAGGGAGTGGCTATGCAGAGCCAGCCCTACAGCTGTCAGCTACAGCTCGGAGGCATACCGGGAGCCGCTTTCTGTTCAAGTTACAAAGCATTCTATCGTTTTCTTTGCTGAGTATCTTCATACAGTACAAGCAGTAAGCACCATACACAGTGATACCTTGACATTTGCCTGTAGCCTCTCGTGACTCCTACCATTGCCGTATTATAGTCATTCTTATCCAATCGCAAGAGTAAGCAAGTTACAATTTAAGCTTACCACGGACAATTCTCAGACCCCCCACCACCGCCACCACCCCGCCCCCCCCCCACCAACCCCCCCCACCGCCACCCCCCCCCAACCCCCCCCTTCTTCTTCTTGCTCCATCGGCATTTCTTGTTTGCCTGCGAGAGCTCTCTTTCTGGTAAAACCATGTTTTCTAGCTCCTTATGCCCTTCTTGAGACTTACTTGCTTGCTGAAAAACAGGTGCTTGTACCTGTAGTCACATACCGTTGTGCTAAGCATAGAAAAAATCTCCTTCCAACGCAATCTCCAACCTTTGCCTTCTCACTTATTCAGCGATCGGTGTTTCAGCAAAACACCTTGTGCTCTCTGTCAAAACGTGCTTCCATTTCTACCTCATGCTAAGTTTCTACATTCACGCATCTTTCTGCCAAGCCTACATAGCTGTGAAACTTTCTTCCCAAACTTTCATCCTCTCCAACAAGCTCGAGCTCCAAGGACACCCTTTGGCTTTCGCTGAGTGCGCGCTGCCCACGTAGCTCTCGCTGAGCCAAGTGGGCCAGGGGAGAAGCACTTGCTGCACGAGTGTTTCAAGGTGCACGGCTTTGAAGGCAGCACCACAATCCGGGCCACGAGAAGGGCTGAGGAAGAACGTGCTGTCGTCCTGGCACCTTTCTCCTGTGTGCGAGACGTTTAACTGAAGCTCTTCGCTCGTTCTCCATGAGAGCAACTGCTGGAGGCTGCCAAGGCAGCTGCGAGCACGAAAGCATAGCCGGGCGTCTGTCTTAGAAGAAAGGCGCAGAGCCGCAGTGGGACGCGCCCTTTCCGGAGGCTGCTTGGACAAGGGGTGCTTTAGGAAGGCCTTCTGCTTTGACGCCTGCTCCTGGCTGAGCTCTAGCTGCAGGGACTCTGCAAGGCTGAAGGACTAGGAGAGTGCCTATCTCCACGCTGTGCGGTGACGCGCTAGGGCTCCGCGTTGCCTTTTGCAGAAGCGAGGACGCCCTCAGCCGGCTCGGCTTGTGAACGAGCCCTTGCTGGACTTCTGCAACTTCGGTGCACTGCACACGCAAGCCCGCTGCTCTGCGGCTTCGTTCTTCGCCTCACGTTGTCCGCACAAAAGGGAAGCCCAGCGAGAGGGCACTGAACTTGGCCGCTTTTGCTCGTGCATGCTGCACGCAGCTACGCTGTAGCGTGCACGCTTTCTTTGCACAGCTCTAGAGGAGAAAGGCTCACGGAGGCTGTCTGCACTTCAGGCGGCTCTCTTGAAAGCTGTTTCTTGCATCGGCGAAGTTACAGCATTTCAGGGAGTGGCTATGCAGAGCCAGCCCTACAGCTGTCAGCTACAGCTCGGAGGCATACCGGGAGCCGCTTTCTGTTCAAGTTACAAAGCATTCTATCGTTTTCTTTGCTGAGTATCTTCATACAGTACAAGCAGTAAGCACCATACACAGTGATACCTTGACATTTGCCTGTAGCCTCTCGTGACTCCTACCATTGCCGTATTATAGTCATTCTTATCCAATCGCAAGAGTAAGCAAGTTACAATTTAAGCTTACCACGGACAATTCTCAGACCCCCCACCACCGCCACCACCCCGCCCCCCCCACCAACCCCCCCCACCGCCACCCCCCCCCAACCCCCCCCTTCTTCTTCTTGCTCCATCGGCATTTCTTGTTTGCCTGCGAGAGCTCTCTTTCTGGTAAAACCATGTTTTCTAGCTCCTTATGCCCTTCTTGAGACTTACTTGCTTGCTGAAAAACAGGTGCTTGTACCTGTAGTCACATACCGTTGTGCTAAGCATAGAAAAAATCTCCTTCCAACGCAATCTCCAACCTTTGCCTTCTCACTTATTCAGCGATCGGTGTTTCAGCAAAACACCTTGTGCTCTCTGTCAAAACGTGCTTCCATTTCTACCTCATGCTAAGTTTCTACATTCACGCATCTTTCTGCCAAGCCTACATAGCTGTGGAACTTTCTTCCCAAACTTTCATCCTCTCCAACAAGCTCGAGCTCCAAGGACACCCTTTGGCTTTCGCTGAGTGCGCGCTGCCCACGTAGCTCTCGCTGAGCCAAGTGGGCCAGGGGAGAAGCACTTGCTGCACGAGTGTTTCAAGGTGCACGGCTTTGAAGGCAGCACCACAATCCGGGCCACGAGAAGGGCTGAGGAAGAACGTGCTGTCGTCCTGGCACCTTTCTCCTGTGTGCGAGACGTTTAACTGAAGCTCTTCGCTCGTTCTCCATGAGAGCAACTGCTGGAGGCTGCCAAGGCAGCTGCGAGCACGAAAGCATAGCCGGGCGTCTGTCTTAGAAGAAAGGCGCAGAGCCGCAGTGGGACGCGCCCTTTCCGGAGGCTGCTTGGACAAGGGGTGCTTTAGGAAGGCCTTCTGCTTTGACGCCTGCTCCTGGCTGAGCTCTAGCTGCAGGGACTCTGCAAGGCTGAAGGACTAGGAGAGTGCCTATCTCCACGCTGTGCGGTGACGCGCTAGGGCTCCGCGTTGCCTTTTGCAGAAGCGAGGACGCCCTCAGCCGGCTCGGCTTGTGAACGAGCCCTTGCTGGACTTCTGCAACTTCGGTGCACTGCACACGCAAGCCCGCTGCTCTGCGGCTTCGTTCTTCGCCTCACGTTGTCCGCACAAAAGGGAAGCCCAGCGAGAGGGCACTGAACTTGGCCGCTTTTGCTCGTGCATGCTGCACGCAGCCACGCTGTAGCGTGCACGCTTTCTTTGCACAGCTCTAGAGGAGAAAGGCTCACGGAGGCTGTCTGCACTTCAGGCGGCTCTCTTGAAAGCTGTTTCTTGCATCGGCGAAGTTACAGCATTTCAGGGAGTGGCTATGCAGAGCCAGCCCTACAGCTGTCAGCTACAGCTCGGAGGCATACCGGGAGCCGCTTTCTGTTCAAGTTACAAAGCATTCTATCGTTTTCTTTGCTGAGTATCTTCATACAGTACAAGCAGTAAGCACCATACACAGTGATACCTTGACATTTGCCTGTAGCCTCTCGTGACTCCTACCATTGCCGTATTATAGTCATTCTTATCCAATCGCAAGAGTAAGCAAGTTACAATTTAAGCTTACCACGGACAATTCTCAGACCCCCCACCACCGCCACCACCCCGCCCCCCCCACCAACCCCCCCCACCGCCACCCCCCCCCAACCCCCCCCTTCTTCTTCTTGCTCCATCGGCATTTCTTGTTTGCCTGCGAGAGCTCTCTTTCTGGTAAAACCATGTTTTCTAGCTCCTTATGCCCTTCTTGAGACTTACTTGCTTGCTGAAAAACAGGTGCTTGTACCTGTAGTCACATACCGTTGTGCTAAGCATAGAAAAAATCTCCTTCCAACGCAATCTCCAACCTTTGCCTTCTCACTTATTCAGCGATCGGTGTTTCAGCAAAACACCTTGTGCTCTCTGTCAAAACGTGCTTCCATTTCTACCTCATGCTAAGTTTCTACATTCACGCATCTTTCTGCCAAGCCTACATAGCTGTGGAACTTTCTTCCCAAACTTTCATCCTCTCCAACAAGCTCGAGCTCCAAGGACACCCTTTGGCTTTCGCTGAGTGCGCGCTGCCCACGTAGCTCTCGCTGAGCCAAGTGGGCCAGGGGAGAAGCACTTGCTGCACGAGTGTTTCAAGGTGCACGGCTTTGAAGGCAGCACCACAATCCGGGCCACGAGAAGGGCTGAGGAAGAACGTGCTGTCGTCCTGGCACCTTTCTCCTGTGTGCGAGACGTTTAACTGAAGCTCTTCGCTCGTTCTCCATGAGAGCAACTGCTGGAGGCTGCCAAGGCAGCTGCGAGCACGAAAGCATAGCCGGGCGTCTGTCTTAGAAGAAAGGCGCAGAGCCGCAGTGGGACGCGCCCTTTCCGGAGGCTGCTTGGACAAGGGGTGCTTTAGGAAGGCCTTCTGCTTTGACGCCTGCTCCTGGCTGAGCTCTAGCTGCAGGGACTCTGCAAGGCTGAAGGACTAGGAGAGTGCCTATCTCCACGCTGTGCGGTGACGCGCTAGGGCTCCGCGTTGCCTTTTGCAGAAGCGAGGACGCCCTCAGCCGGCTCGGCTTGTGAACGAGCCCTTGCTGGACTTCTGCAACTTCGGTGCACTGCACACGCAAGCCCGCTGCTCTGCGGCTTCGTTCTTCGCCTCACGTTGTCCGCACAAAAGGGAAGCCCAGCGAGAGGGCACTGAACTTGGCCGCTTTTGCTCGTGCATGCTGCACGCAGCCACGCTGTAGCGTGCACGCTTTCTTTGCACAGCTCTAGAGGAGAAAGGCTCACGGAGGCTGTCTGCACTTCAGGCGGCTCTCTTGAAAGCTGTTTCTTGCATCGGCGAAGTTACAGCATTTCAGGGAGTGGCTATGCAGAGCCAGCCCTACAGCTGTCAGCTACAGCTCGGAGGCATACCGGGAGCCGCTTTCTGTTCAAGTTACAAAGCATTCTATCGTTTTCTTTGCTGAGTATCTTCATACAGTACAAGCAGTAAGCACCATACACAGTGATACCTTGACATTTGCCTGTAGCCTCTCGTGACTCCTACCATTGCCGTATTATAGTCATTCTTATCCAATCGCAAGAGTAAGCAAGTTACAATTTAAGCTTACCACGGACAATTCTCAGACCCCCCACCACCGCCACCACCCCGCCCCCCCCCACCAACCCCCCCCACCGCCACCCCCTCCCAACCCCCCCCTTCTTCTTCTTGCTCCATCGGCATTTCTTGTTTGCCTGCGAGAGCTCTCTTTCTGGTAAAACCATGTTTTCTAGCTCCTTATGCCCTTCTTGAGACTTACTTGCTTGCTGAAAAACAGGTGCTTGTACCTGTAGTCACATACCGTTGTGCTAAGCATAGAAAAAATCTCCTTCCAACGCAATCTCCAACCTTTGCCTTCTCACTTATTCAGCGATCGGTGTTTCAGCAAAACACCTTGTGCTCTCTGTCAAAACGTGCTTCCATTTCTACCTCATGCTAAGTTTCTACATTCACGCATCTTTCTGCCAAGCCTACATAGCTGTGAAACTTTCTTCCCAAACTTTCATCCTCTCCAACAAGCTCGAGCTCCAAGGACACCCTTTGGCTTTCGCTGAGTGCGCGCTGCCCACGTAGCTCTCGCTGAGCCAAGTGGGCCAGGGGAGAAGCACTTGCTGCACGAGTGTTTCAAGGTGCACGGCTTTGAAGGCAGCACCACAATCCGGGCCATGAGAAGGGCTGAGGAAGAACGTGCTGTCGTCCTGGCACCTTTCTCCTGTGTGCGAGACGTTTAACTGAAGCTCTTCGCTCGTTCTCCATGAGAGCAACTGCTGGAGGCTGCCAAGGCAGCTGCGAGCACGAAAGCATAGCCGGGTGTCTGTCTTAGAAGAAAGGCGCAGAGCCGCAGTGGGACGCGCCCTTTCCGGAGGCTGCTTGGACAAGGGGTGCTTTAGGAAGGCCTTCTGCTTTGACGCCTGCTCCTGGCTGAGCTCTAGCTGCAGGGACTCTGCAAGGCTGAAGGACTAGGAGAGTGCCTATCTCCACGCTGTGCGGTGACGCGCTAGGGCTCCGCGTTGCCTTTTGCAGAAGCGAGGACGCCCTCAGCCGGCTCGGCTTGTGAACGAGCCCTTGCTGGACTTCTGCAACTTCGGTGCACTGCACACGCAAGCCCGCTGCTCTGCGGCTTCGTTCTTCGCCTCACGTTGTCCGCACAAAAGGGAAGCCCAGCGAGAGGGCACTGAACTTGGCCGCTTTTGCTCGTGCATGCTGCACGCAGCCACGCTGTAGCGTGCACGCTTTCTTTGCACAGCTCTAGAGGAGAAAGGCTCACGGAGGCTGTCTGCACTTCAGGCGGCTCTCTTGAAAGCTGTTTCTTGCATCGGCGAAGTTACAGCATTTCAGGGAGTGGGTATGCAGAGCCAGCCCTACAGCTGTCAGCTACAGCTCGGAGGCATACCGGGAGCCGCTTTCTGTTCAAGTTACAAAGCATTCTATCGTTTTCTTTGCTGAGTATCTTCATACAGTACAAGCAGTAAGCACCATACACAGTGATACCTTGACATTTGCCTGTAGCCTCTCGTGACTCCTACCATTGCCGTATTATAGTCATTCTTATCCAATCGCAAGAGTAAGCAAGTTACAATTTAAGCTTACCACGGAGAATTCTCAGACCCCCCACCACCGCCACCACCCCGCCCCCCCCACCAACCCCCCCCACCGCCACCCCCCCCCAACCCCCCCCTTCTTCTTCTTGCTCCATCGGCATTTCTTGTTTGCCTGCGAGAGCTCTCTTTCTGGTAAAACCATGTTTTCTAGCTCCTTATGCCCTTCTTGAGACTTACTTGCTTGCTGAAAAACAGGTGCTTGTACCTGTAGTCACATACCGTTGTGCTAAGCATAGAAAAAATCTCCTTCCAACGCAATCTCCAACCTTTGCCTTCTCACTTATTCAGCGATCGGTGTTTCAGCAAAACACCTTGTGCTCTCTGTCAAAACGTGCTTCCATTTCTACCTCATGCTAAGTTTCTACATTCACGCATCTTTCTGCCAAGCCTACATAGCTGTGGAACTTTCTTCCCAAACTTTCATCCTCTCCAACAAGCTCGAGCTCCAAGGACACCCTTTGGCTTTCGCTGAGTGCGCGCTGCCCACGTAGCTCTCGCTGAGCCAAGTGGGCCAGGGGAGAAGCACTTGCTGCACGAGTGTTTCAAGGTGCACGGCTTTGAAGGCAGCACCACAATCCGGGCCACGAGAAGGGCTGAGGAAGAACGTGCTGTCGTCCTGGCACCTTTCTCCTGTGTGCGAGACGTTTAACTGAAGCTCTTCGCTCGTTCTCCATGAGAGCAACTGCTGGAGGCTGCCAAGGCAGCTGCGAGCACGAAAGCATAGCCGGGCGTCTGTCTTAGAAGAAAGGCGCAGAGCCGCAGTGGGACGCGCCCTTTCCGGAGGCTGCTTGGACAAGGGGTGCTTTAGGAAGGCCTTCTGCTTTGACGCCTGCTCCTGGCTGAGCTCTAGCTGCAGGGACTCTGCAAGGCTGAAGGACTAGGAGAGTGCCTATCTCCACGCTGTGCGGTGACGCGCTAGGGCTCCGCGTTGCCTTTTGCAGAAGCGAGGACGCCCTCAGCCGGCTCGGCTTGTGAACGAGCCCTTGCTGGACTTCTGCAACTTCGGTGCACTGCACACGCAAGCCCGCTGCTCTGCGGCTTCGTTCTTCGCCTCACGTTGTCCGCACAAAAGGGAAGCCCAGCGAGAGGGCACTGAACTTGGCCGCTTTTGCTCGTGCATGCTGCACGCAGCCACGCTGTAGCGTGCACGCTTTCTTTGCACAGCTCTAGAGGAGAAAGGCTCACGGAGGCTGTCTGCACTTCAGGCGGCTCTCTTGAAAGCTGTTTCTTGCATCGGCGAAGTTACAGCATTTCAGGGAGTGGGTATGCAGAGCCAGCCCTACAGCTGTCAGCTACAGCTCGGAGGCATACCGGGAGCCGCTTTCTGTTCAAGTTACAAAGCATTCTATCGTTTTCTTTGCTGAGTATCTTCATACAGTACAAGCAGTAAGCACCATACACAGTGATACCTTGACATTTGCCTGTAGCCTCTCGTGACTCCTACCATTGCCGTATTATAGTCATTCTTATCCAATCGCAAGAGTAAGCAAGTTACAATTTAAGCTTACCACGGAGAATTCTCAGACCCCCCACCACCGCCACCACCCCGCCCCCCCCACCAACCCCCCCCACCGCCACCCCCCCCCAACCCCCCCCTTCTTCTTCTTGCTCCATCGGCATTTCTTGTTTGCCTGCGAGAGCTCTCTTTCTGGTAAAACCATGTTTTCTAGCTCCTTATGCCCTTCTTGAGACTTACTTGCTTGCTGAAAAACAGGTGCTTGTACCTGTAGTCACATACCGTTGTGCTAAGCATAGAAAAAATCTCCTTCCAACGCAATCTCCAACCTTTGCCTTCTCACTTATTCAGCGATCGGTGTTTCAGCAAAACACCTTGTGCTCTCTGTCAAAACGTGCTTCCATTTCTACCTCATGCTAAGTTTCTACATTCACGCATCTTTCTGCCAAGCCTACATAGCTGTGGAACTTTCTTCCCAAACTTTCATCCTCTCCAACAAGCTCGAGCTCCAAGGACACCCTTTGGCTTTCGCTGAGTGCGCGCTGCCCACGTAGCTCTCGCTGAGCCAAGTGGGCCAGGGGAGAAGCACTTGCTGCACGAGTGTTTCAAGGTGCACGGCTTTGAAGGCAGCACCACAATCCGGGCCACGAGAAGGGCTGAGGAAGAACGTGCTGTCGTCCTGGCACCTTTCTCCTGTGTGCGAGACGTTTAACTGAAGCTCTTCGCTCGTTCTCCATGAGAGCAACTGCTGGAGGCTGCCAAGGCAGCTGCGAGCACGAAAGCATAGCCGGGCGTCTGTCTTAGAAGAAAGGCGCAGAGCCGCAGTGGGACGCGCCCTTTCCGGAGGCTGCTTGGACAAGGGGTGCTTTAGGAAGGCCTTCTGCTTTGACGCCTGCTCCTGGCTGAGCTCTAGCTGCAGGGACTCTGCAAGGCTGAAGGACTAGGAGAGTGCCTATCTCCACGCTGTGCGGTGACGCGCTAGGGCTCCGCGTTGCCTTTTGCAGAAGCGAGGACGCCCTCAGCCGGCTCGGCTTGTGAACGAGCCCTTGCTGGACTTCTGCAACTTCGGTGCACTGCACACGCAAGCCCGCTGCTCTGCGGCTTCGTTCTTCGCCTCACGTTGTCCGCACAAAAGGGAAGCCCAGCGAGGGCACTGAACTTGGCCGCTTTTGCTCGTGCATGCTGCACGCAGCCACGCTGTAGCGTGCACGCTTTCTTTGCACAGCTCTAGAGGAGAAAGGCTCACGAAGGCTGTCTGCACTTCAGGCGGCTCTCTTGAAAGCTGTTTCTTGCATCGGCGAAGTTACAGCATTTCAGGGAGTGGCTATGCAGAGCCAGCCCTACAGCTGTCAGCTACAGCTCGGAGGCATACCGGGAGCCGCTTTCTGTTCAAGTTACAAAGCATTCTATCGTTTTCTTTGCTGAGTATCTTCATACAGTACAAGCAGTAAGCACCATACACAGTGATACCTTGACATTTGCCTGTAGCCTCTCGTGACTCCTACCATTGCCGTATTATAGTCATTCTTATCCAATCGCAAGAGTAAGCAAGTTACAATTTAAGCTTACCACGGAGAATTCTCAGACCCCCCACCACCGCCACCACCCCGCCCCCCCCACCAACCCCCCCCACCGCCACCCCCCCCCAACCCCCCCCTTCTTCTTCTTGCTCCATCGGCATTTCTTGTTTGCCTGCGAGAGCTCTCTTTCTGGTAAAACCATGTTTTCTAGCTCCTTATGCCCTTCTTGAGACTTACTTGCTTGCTGAAAAACAGGTGCTTGTACCTGTAGTCACATACCGTTGTGCTAAGCATAGAAAAAATCTCCTTCCAACGCAATCTCCAACCTTTGCCTTCTCACTTATTCAGCGATCGGTGTTTCAGCAAAACACCTTGTGCTCTCTGTCAAAACGTGCTTCCATTTCTACCTCATGCTAAGTTTCTACATTCACGCATCTTTCTGCCAAGCCTACATAGCTGTGGAACTTTCTTCCCAAACTTTCATCCTCTCCAACAAGCTCGAGCTCCAAGGACACCCTTTGGCTTTCGCTGAGTGCGCGCTGCCCACGTAGCTCTCGCTGAGCCAAGTGGGCCAGGGGAGAAGCACTTGCTGCACGAGTGTTTCAAGGTGCACGGCTTTGAAGGCAGCACCACAATCCGGGCCACGAGAAGGGCTGAGGAAGAACGTGCTGTCGTCCTGGCACCTTTCTCCTGTGTGCGAGACGTTTAACTGAAGCTCTTCGCTCGTTCTCCATGAGAGCAACTGCTGGAGGCTGCCAAGGCAGCTGCGAGCACGAAAGCATAGCCGGGCGTCTGTCTTAGAAGAAAGGCGCAGAGCCGCAGTGGGACGCGCCCTTTCCGGAGGCTGCTTGGACAAGGGGTGCTTTAGGAAGGCCTTCTGCTTTGACGCCTGCTCCTGGCTGAGCTCTAGCTGCAGGGACTCTGCAAGGCTGAAGGACTAGGAGAGTGCCTATCTCCACGCTGTGCGGTGACGCGCTAGGGCTCCGCGTTGCCTTTTGCAGAAGCGAGGACGCCCTCAGCCGGCTCGGCTTGTGAACGAGCCCTTGCTGGACTTCTGCAACTTCGGTGCACTGCACACGCAAGCCCGCTGCTCTGCGGCTTCGTTCTTCGCCTCACGTTGTCCGCACAAAAGGGAAGCCCAGCGAGAGGGCACTGAACTTGGCCGCTTTTGCTCGTGCATGCTGCACGCAGCCACGCTGTAGCGTGCACGCTTTCTTTGCACAGCTCTAGAGGAGAAAGGCTCACGGAGGCTGTCTGCACTTCAGGCGGCTCTCTTGAAAGCTGTTTCTTGCATCGGCGAAGTTACAGCATTTCAGGGAGTGGGTATGCAGAGCCAGCCCTACAGCTGTCAGCTACAGCTCGGAGGCATACCGGGAGCCGCTTTCTGTTCAAGTTACAAAGCATTCTATCGTTTTCTTTGCTGAGTATCTTCATACAGTACAAGCAGTAAGCACCATACACAGTGATACCTTGACATTTGCCTGTAGCCTCTCGTGACTCCTACCATTGCCGTATTATAGTCATTCTTATCCAATCGCAAGAGTAAGCAAGTTACAATTTAAGCTTACCACGGACAATTCTCAGACCCCCCACCACCGCCACCACCCCGCCCCCCCCACCAACCCCCCCCACCGCCACCCCCCCCCAACCCCCCCCTTCTTCTTCTTGCTCCATCGGCATTTCTTGTTTGCCTGCGAGAGCTCTCTTTCTGGTAAAACCATGTTTTCTAGCTCCTTATGCCCTTCTTGAGACTTACTTGCTTGCTGAAAAACAGGTGCTTGTACCTGTAGTCACATACCGTTGTGCTAAGCATAGAAAAAATCTCCTTCCAACGCAATCTCCAACCTTTGCCTTCTCACTTATTCAGCGATCGGTGTTTCAGCAAAACACCTTGTGCTCTCTGTCAAAACGTGCTTCCATTTCTACCTCATGCTAAGTTTCTACATTCACGCATCTTTCTGCCAAGCCTACATAGCTGTGGAACTTTCTTCCCAAACTTTCATCCTCTCCAACAAGCTCGAGCTCCAAGGACACCCTTTGGCTTTCGCTGAGTGCGCGCTGCCCACGTAGCTCTCGCTGAGCCAAGTGGGCCAGGGGAGAAGCACTTGCTGCACGAGTGTTTCAAGGTGCACGGCTTTGAAGGCAGCACCACAATCCGGGCCACGAGAAGGGCTGAGGAAGAACGTGCTGTCGTCCTGGCACCTTTCTCCTGTGTGCGAGACGTTTAACTGAAGCTCTTCGCTCGTTCTCCATGAGAGCAACTGCTGGAGGCTGCCAAGGCAGCTGCGAGCACGAAAGCATAGCCGGGCGTCTGTCTTAGAAGAAAGGCGCAGAGCCGCAGTGGGACGCGCCCTTTCCGGAGGCTGCTTGGACAAGGGGTGCTTTAGGAAGGCCTTCTGCTTTGACGCCTGCTCCTGGCTGAGCTCTAGCTGCAGGGACTCTGCAAGGCTGAAGGACTAGGAGAGTGCCTATCTCCACGCTGTGCGGTGACGCGCTAGGGCTCCGCGTTGCCTTTTGCAGAAGCGAGGACGCCCTCAGCCGGCTCGGCTTGTGAACGAGCCCTTGCTGGACTTCTGCAACTTCGGTGCACTGCACACGCAAGCCCGCTGCTCTGCGGCTTCGTTCTTCGCCTCACGTTGTCCGCACAAAAGGGAAGCCCAGCGAGGGCACTGAACTTGGCCGCTTTTGCTCGTGCATGCTGCACGCAGCCACGCTGTAGCGTGCACGCTTTCTTTGCACAGCTCTAGAGGAGAAAGGCTCACGAAGGCTGTCTGCACTTCAGGCGGCTCTCTTGAAAGCTGTTTCTTGCATCGGCGAAGTTACAGCATTTCAGGGAGTGGCTATGCAGAGCCAGCCCTACAGCTGTCAGCTACAGCTCGGAGGCATACCGGGAGCCGCTTTCTGTTCAAGTTACAAAGCATTCTATCGTTTTCTTTGCTGAGTATCTTCATACAGTACAAGCAGTAAGCACCATACACAGTGATACCTTGACATTTGCCTGTAGCCTCTCGTGACTCCTACCATTGCCGTATTATAGTCATTCTTATCCAATCGCAAGAGTAAGCAAGTTACAATTTAAGCTTACCACGGACAATTCTCAGACCCCCCACCACCGCCACCACCCCGCCCCCCCCCACCAACCCCCCCCACCGCCACCCCCTCCCAACCCCCCCCTTCTTCTTCTTGCTCCATCGGCATTTCTTGTTTGCCTGCGAGAGCTCTCTTTCTGGTAAAACCATGTTTTCTAGCTCCTTATGCCCTTCTTGAGACTTACTTGCTTGCTGAAAAACAGGTGCTTGTACCTGTAGTCACATACCGTTGTGCTAAGCATAGAAAAAATCTCCTTCCAACGCAATCTCCAACCTTTGCCTTCTCACTTATTCAGCGATCGGTGTTTCAGCAAAACACCTTGTGCTCTCTGTCAAAACGTGCTTCCATTTCTACCTCATGCTAAGTTTCTACATTCACGCATCTTTCTGCCAAGCCTACATAGCTGTGGAACTTTCTTCCCAAACTTTCATCCTCTCCAACAAGCTCGAGCTCCAAGGACACCCTTTGGCTTTCGCTGAGTGCGCGCTGCCCACGTAGCTCTCGCTGAGCCAAGTGGGCCAGGGGAGAAGCACTTGCTGCACGAGTGTTTCAAGGTGCACGGCTTTGAAGGCAGCACCACAATCCGGGCCACGAGAAGGGCTGAGGAAGAACGTGCTGTCGTCCTGGCACCTTTCTCCTGTGTGCGAGACGTTTAACTGAAGCTCTTCGCTCGTTCTCCATGAGAGCAACTGCTGGAGGCTGCCAAGGCAGCTGCGAGCACGAAAGCATAGCCGGGCGTCTGTCTTAGAAGAAAGGCGCAGAGCCGCAGTGGGACGCGCCCTTTCCGGAGGCTGCTTGGACAAGGGGTGCTTTAGGAAGGCCTTCTGCTTTGACGCCTGCTCCTGGCTGAGCTCTAGCTGCAGGGACTCTGCAAGGCTGAAGGACTAGGAGAGTGCCTATCTCCACGCTGTGCGGTGACGCGCTAGGGCTCCGCGTTGCCTTTTGCAGAAGCGAGGACGCCCTCAGCCGGCTCGGCTTGTGAACGAGCCCTTGCTGGACTTCTGCAACTTCGGTGCACTGCACACGCAAGCCCGCTGCTCTGCGGCTTCGTTCTTCGCCTCACGTTGTCCGCACAAAAGGGAAGCCCAGCGAGAGGGCACTGAACTTGGCCGCTTTTGCTCGTGCATGCTGCACGCAGCCACGCTGTAGCGTGCACGCTTTCTTTGCACAGCTCTAGAGGAGAAAGGCTCACGGAGGCTGTCTGCACTTCAGGCGGCTCTCTTGAAAGCTGTTTCTTGCATCGGCGAAGTTACAGCATTTCAGGGAGTGGGTATGCAGAGCCAGCCCTACAGCTGTCAGCTACAGCTCGGAGGCATACCGGGAGCCGCTTTCTGTTCAAGTTACAAAGCATTCTATCGTTTTCTTTGCTGAGTATCTTCATACAGTACAAGCAGTAAGCACCATACACAGTGATACCTTGACATTTGCCTGTAGCCTCTCGTGACTCCTACCATTGCCGTATTATAGTCATTCTTATCCAATCGCAAGAGTAAGCAAGTTACAATTTAAGCTTACCACGGACAATTCTCAGACCCCCCACCACCGCCACCACCCCGCCCCCCCCACCAACCCCCCCCACCGCCACCCCCCCCCAACCCCCCCCTTCTTCTTCTTGCTCCATCGGCATTTCTTGTTTGCCTGCGAGAGCTCTCTTTCTGGTAAAACCATGTTTTCTAGCTCCTTATGCCCTTCTTGAGACTTACTTGCTTGCTGAAAAACAGGTGCTTGTACCTGTAGTCACATACCGTTGTGCTAAGCATAGAAAAAATCTCCTTCCAACGCAATCTCCAACCTTTGCCTTCTCACTTATTCAGCGATCGGTGTTTCAGCAAAACACCTTGTGCTCTCTGTCAAAACGTGCTTCCATTTCTACCTCATGCTAAGTTTCTACATTCACGCATCTTTCTGCCAAGCCTACATAGCTGTGGAACTTTCTTCCCAAACTTTCATCCTCTCCAACAAGCTCGAGCTCCAAGGACACCCTTTGGCTTTCGCTGAGTGCGCGCTGCCCACGTAGCTCTCGCTGAGCCAAGTGGGCCAGGGGAGAAGCACTTGCTGCACGAGTGTTTCAAGGTGCACGGCTTTGAAGGCAGCACCACAATCCGGGCCACGAGAAGGGCTGAGGAAGAACGTGCTGTCGTCCTGGCACCTTTCTCCTGTGTGCGAGACGTTTAACTGAAGCTCTTCGCTCGTTCTCCATGAGAGCAACTGCTGGAGGCTGCCAAGGCAGCTGCGAGCACGAAAGCATAGCCGGGCGTCTGTCTTAGAAGAAAGGCGCAGAGCCGCAGTGGGACGCGCCCTTTCCGGAGGCTGCTTGGACAAGGGGTGCTTTAGGAAGGCCTTCTGCTTTGACGCCTGCTCCTGGCTGAGCTCTAGCTGCAGGGACTCTGCAAGGCTGAAGGACTAGGAGAGTGCCTATCTCCACGCTGTGCGGTGACGCGCTAGGGCTCCGCGTTGCCTTTTGCAGAAGCGAGGACGCCCTCAGCCGGCTCGGCTTGTGAACGAGCCCTTGCTGGACTTCTGCAACTTCGGTGCACTGCACACGCAAGCCCGCTGCTCTGCGGCTTCGTTCTTCGCCTCACGTTGTCCGCACAAAAGGGAAGCCCAGCGAGGGCACTGAACTTGGCCGCTTTTGCTCGTGCATGCTGCACGCAGCCACGCTGTAGCGTGCACGCTTTCTTTGCACAGCTCTAGAGGAGAAAGGCTCACGAAGGCTGTCTGCACTTCAGGCGGCTCTCTTGAAAGCTGTTTCTTGCATCGGCGAAGTTACAGCATTTCAGGGAGTGGCTATGCAGAGCCAGCCCTACAGCTGTCAGCTACAGCTCGGAGGCATACCGGGAGCCGCTTTCTGTTCAAGTTACAAAGCATTCTATCGTTTTCTTTGCTGAGTATCTTCATACAGTACAAGCAGTAAGCACCATACACAGTGATACCTTGACATTTGCCTGTAGCCTCTCGTGACTCCTACCATTGCCGTATTATAGTCATTCTTATCCAATCGCAAGAGTAAGCAAGTTACAATTTAAGCTTACCACGGACAATTCTCAGACCCCCCACCACCGCCACCACCCCGCCCCCCCCCACCAACCCCCCCCACCGCCACCCCCTCCCAACCCCCCCCTTCTTCTTCTTGCTCCATCGGCATTTCTTGTTTGCCTGCGAGAGCTCTCTTTCTGGTAAAACCATGTTTTCTAGCTCCTTATGCCCTTCTTGAGACTTACTTGCTTGCTGAAAAACAGGTGCTTGTACCTGTAGTCACATACCGTTGTGCTAAGCATAGAAAAAATCTCCTTCCAACGCAATCTCCAACCTTTGCCTTCTCACTTATTCAGCGATCAGTGTTTCAGCAAAACACCTTGTGCTCTCTGTCAAAACGTGCTTCCATTTCTACCTCATGCTAAGTTTCTACATTCACGCATCTTTCTGCCAAGCCTACATAGCTGTGGAACTTTCTTCCCAAACTTTCATCCTCTCCAACAAGCTCGAGCTCCAAGGACACCCTTTGGCTTTCGCTGAGTGCGCGCTGCCCACGTAGCTCTCGCTGAGCCAAGTGGGCCAGGGGAGAAGCACTTGCTGCACGAGTGTTTCAAGGTGCACGGCTTTGAAGGCAGCACCACAATCCGGGCCACGAGAAGGGCTGAGGAAGAACGTGCTGTCGTCCTGGCACCTTTCTCCTGTGTGCGAGACGTTTAACTGAAGCTCTTCGCTCGTTCTCCATGAGAGCAACTGCTGGAGGCTGCCAAGGCAGCTGCGAGCACGAAAGCATAGCCGGGCGTCTGTCTTAGAAGAAAGGCGCAGAGCCGCAGTGGGACGCGCCCTTTCCGGAGGCTGCTTGGACAAGGGGTGCTTTAGGAAGGCCTTCTGCTTTGACGCCTGCTCCTGGCTGAGCTCTAGCTGCAGGGACTCTGCAAGGCTGAAGGACTAGGAGAGTGCCTATCTCCACGCTGTGCGGTGACGCGCTAGGGCTCCGCGTTGCCTTTTGCAGAAGCGAGGACGCCCTCAGCCGGCTCGGCTTGTGAACGAGCCCTTGCTGGACTTCTGCAACTTCGGTGCACTGCACACGCAAGCCCGCTGCTCTGCGGCTTCGTTCTTCGCCTCACGTTGTCCGCACAAAAGGGAAGCCCAGCGAGAGGGCACTGAACTTGGCCGCTTTTGCTCGTGCATGCTGCACGCAGCCACGCTGTAGCGTGCACGCTTTCTTTGCACAGCTCTAGAGGAGAAAGGCTCACGGAGGCTGTCTGCACTTCAGGCGGCTCTCTTGAAAGCTGTTTCTTGCATCGGCGAAGTTACAGCATTTCAGGGAGTGGGTATGCAGAGCCAGCCCTACAGCTGTCAGCTACAGCTCGGAGGCATACCGGGAGCCGCTTTCTGTTCAAGTTACAAAGCATTCTATCGTTTTCTTTGCTGAGTATCTTCATACAGTACAAGCAGTAAGCACCATACACAGTGATACCTTGACATTTGCCTGTAGCCTCTCGTGACTCCTACCATTGCCGTATTATAGTCATTCTTATCCAATCGCAAGAGTAAGCAAGTTACAATTTAAGCTTACCACGGAGAATTCTCAGACCCCCCACCACCGCCACCACCCCGCCCCCCCCACCAACCCCCCCCACCGCCACCCCCCCCCAACCCCCCCCTTCTTCTTCTTGCTCCATCGGCATTTCTTGTTTGCCTGCGAGAGCTCTCTTTCTGGTAAAACCATGTTTTCTAGCTCCTTATGCCCTTCTTGAGACTTACTTGCTTGCTGAAAAACAGGTGCTTGTACCTGTAGTCACATACCGTTGTGCTAAGCATAGAAAAAATCTCCTTCCAACGCAATCTCCAACCTTTGCCTTCTCACTTATTCAGCGATCGGTGTTTCAGCAAAACACCTTGTGCTCTCTGTCAAAACGTGCTTCCATTTCTACCTCATGCTAAGTTTCTACATTCACGCATCTTTCTGCCAAGCCTACATAGCTGTGGAACTTTCTTCCCAAACTTTCATCCTCTCCAACAAGCTCGAGCTCCAAGGACACCCTTTGGCTTTCGCTGAGTGCGCGCTGCCCACGTAGCTCTCGCTGAGCCAAGTGGGCCAGGGGAGAAGCACTTGCTGCACGAGTGTTTCAAGGTGCACGGCTTTGAAGGCAGCACCACAATCCGGGCCACGAGAAGGGCTGAGGAAGAACGTGCTGTCGTCCTGGCACCTTTCTCCTGTGTGCGAGACGTTTAACTGAAGCTCTTCGCTCGTTCTCCATGAGAGCAACTGCTGGAGGCTGCCAAGGCAGCTGCGAGCACGAAAGCATAGCCGGGCGTCTGTCTTAGAAGAAAGGCGCAGAGCCGCAGTGGGACGCGCCCTTTCCGGAGGCTGCTTGGACAAGGGGTGCTTTAGGAAGGCCTTCTGCTTTGACGCCTGCTCCTGGCTGAGCTCTAGCTGCAGGGACTCTGCAAGGCTGAAGGACTAGGAGAGTGCCTATCTCCACGCTGTGCGGTGACGCGCTAGGGCTCCGCGTTGCCTTTTGCAGAAGCGAGGACGCCCTCAGCCGGCTCGGCTTGTGAACGAGCCCTTGCTGGACTTCTGCAACTTCGGTGCACTGCACACGCAAGCCCGCTGCTCTGCGGCTTCGTTCTTCGCCTCACGTTGTCCGCACAAAAGGGAAGCCCAGCGAGAGGGCACTGAACTTGGCCGCTTTTGCTCGTGCATGCTGCACGCAGCCACGCTGTAGCGTGCACGCTTTCTTTGCACAGCTCTAGAGGAGAAAGGCTCACGGAGGCTGTCTGCACTTCAGGCGGCTCTCTTGAAAGCTGTTTCTTGCATCGGCGAAGTTACAGCATTTCAGGGAGTGGGTATGCAGAGCCAGCCCTACAGCTGTCAGCTACAGCTCGGAGGCATACCGGGAGCCGCTTTCTGTTCAAGTTACAAAGCATTCTATCGTTTTCTTTGCTGAGTATCTTCATACAGTACAAGCAGTAAGCACCATACACAGTGATACCTTGACATTTGCCTGTAGCCTCTCGTGACTCCTACCATTGCCGTATTATAGTCATTCTTATCCAATCGCAAGAGTAAGCAAGTTACAATTTAAGCTTACCACGGAGAATTCTCAGACCCCCCACCACCGCCACCACCCCGCCCCCCCCACCAACCCCCCCCACCGCCACCCCCCCCCAACCCCCCCCTTCTTCTTCTTGCTCCATCGGCATTTCTTGTTTGCCTGCGAGAGCTCTCTTTCTGGTAAAACCATGTTTTCTAGCTCCTTATGCCCTTCTTGAGACTTACTTGCTTGCTGAAAAACAGGTGCTTGTACCTGTAGTCACATACCGTTGTGCTAAGCATAGAAAAAATCTCCTTCCAACGCAATCTCCAACCTTTGCCTTCTCACTTATTCAGCGATCGGTGTTTCAGCAAAACACCTTGTGCTCTCTGTCAAAACGTGCTTCCATTTCTACCTCATGCTAAGTTTCTACATTCACGCATCTTTCTGCCAAGCCTACATAGCTGTGGAACTTTCTTCCCAAACTTTCATCCTCTCCAACAAGCTCGAGCTCCAAGGACACCCTTTGGCTTTCGCTGAGTGCGCGCTGCCCACGTAGCTCTCGCTGAGCCAAGTGGGCCAGGGGAGAAGCACTTGCTGCACGAGTGTTTCAAGGTGCACGGCTTTGAAGGCAGCACCACAATCCGGGCCACGAGAAGGGCTGAGGAAGAACGTGCTGTCGTCCTGGCACCTTTCTCCTGTGTGCGAGACGTTTAACTGAAGCTCTTCGCTCGTTCTCCATGAGAGCAACTGCTGGAGGCTGCCAAGGCAGCTGCGAGCACGAAAGCATAGCCGGGCGTCTGTCTTAGAAGAAAGGCGCAGAGCCGCAGTGGGACGCGCCCTTTCCGGAGGCTGCTTGGACAAGGGGTGCTTTAGGAAGGCCTTCTGCTTTGACGCCTGCTCCTGGCTGAGCTCTAGCTGCAGGGACTCTGCAAGGCTGAAGGACTAGGAGAGTGCCTATCTCCACGCTGTGCGGTGACGCGCTAGGGCTCCGCGTTGCCTTTTGCAGAAGCGAGGACGCCCTCAGCCGGCTCGGCTTGTGAACGAGCCCTTGCTGGACTTCTGCAACTTCGGTGCACTGCACACGCAAGCCCGCTGCTCTGCGGCTTCGTTCTTCGCCTCACGTTGTCCGCACAAAAGGGAAGCCCAGCGAGAGGGCACTGAACTTGGCCGCTTTTGCTCGTGCATGCTGCACGCAGCCACGCTGTAGCGTGCACGCTTTCTTTGCACAGCTCTAGAGGAGAAAGGCTCACGGAGGCTGTCTGCACTTCAGGCGGCTCTCTTGAAAGCTGTTTCTTGCATCGGCGAAGTTACAGCATTTCAGGGAGTGGGTATGCAGAGCCAGCCCTACAGCTGTCAGCTACAGCTCGGAGGCATACCGGGAGCCGCTTTCTGTTCAAGTTACAAAGCATTCTATCGTTTTCTTTGCTGAGTATCTTCATACAGTACAAGCAGTAAGCACCATACACAGTGATACCTTGACATTTGCCTGTAGCCTCTCGTGACTCCTACCATTGCCGTATTATAGTCATTCTTATCCAATCGCAAGAGTAAGCAAGTTACAATTTAAGCTTACCACGGAGAATTCTCAGACCCCCCACCACCGCCACCACCCCGCCCCCCCCACCAACCCCCCCCACCGCCACCCCCCCCCAACCCCCCCCTTCTTCTTCTTGCTCCATCGGCATTTCTTGTTTGCCTGCGAGAGCTCTCTTTCTGGTAAAACCATGTTTTCTAGCGCCTTATGCCCTTCTTGAGACTTACTTGCTTGCTGAAAAACAGGTGCTTGTACCTGTAGTCACATACCGTTGTGCTAAGCATAGAAAAAATCTCCTTCCAACGCAATCTCCAACCTTTGCCTTCTCACTTATTCAGCGATCAGTGTTTCAGCAAAACACCTTGTGCTCTCTGTCAAAACGTGCTTCCATTTCTACCTCATGCTAAGTTTCTACATTCACGCATCTTTCTGCCAAGCCTACATAGCTGTGAAACTTTCTTCCCAAACTTTCATCCTCTCCAACAAGCTCGAGCTCCAAGGACACCCTTTGGCTTTCGCTGAGTGCGCGCTGCCCACGTAGCTCTCGCTGAGCCAAGTGGGCCAGGGGAGAAGCACTTGCTGCACGAGTGTTTCAAGGTGCACGGCTTTGAAGGCAGCACCACAATCCGGGCCACGAGAAGGGCTGAGGAAGAACGTGCTGTCGTCCTGGCACCTTTCTCCTGTGTGCGAGACGTTTAACTGAAGCTCTTCGCTCGTTCTCCATGAGAGCAACTGCTGGAGGCTGCCAAGGCAGCTGCGAGCACGAAAGCATAGCCGGGCGTCTGTCTTAGAAGAAAGGCGCAGAGCCGCAGTGGGACGCGCCCTTTCCGGAGGCTGCTTGGACAAGGGGTGCTTTAGGAAGGCCTTCTGCTTTGACGCCTGCTCCTGGCTGAGCTCTAGCTGCAGGGACTCTGCAAGGCTGAAGGACTAGGAGAGTGCCTATCTCCACGCTGTGCGGTGACGCGCTAGGGCTCCGCGTTGCCTTTTGCAGAAGCGAGGACGCCCTCAGCCGGCTCGGCTTGTGAACGAGCCCTTGCTGGACTTCTGCAACTTCGGTGCACTGCACACGCAAGCCCGCTGCTCTGCGGCTTCGTTCTTCGCCTCACGTTGTCCGCACAAAAGGGAAGCCCAGCGAGGGCACTGAACTTGGCCGCTTTTGCTCGTGCATGCTGCACGCAGCCACGCTGTAGCGTGCACGCTTTCTTTGCACAGCTCTAGAGGAGAAAGGCTCACGGAGGCTGTCTGCACTTCAGGCGGCTCTCTTGAAAGCTGTTTCTTGCATCGGCGAAGTTACAGCATTTCAGGGAGTGGGTATGCAGAGCCAGCCCTACAGCTGTCAGCTACAGCTCGGAGGCATACCGGGAGCCGCTTTCTGTTCAAGTTACAAAGCATTCTATCGTTTTCTTTGCTGAGTATCTTCATACAGTACAAGCAGTAAGCACCATACACAGTGATACCTTGACATTTGCCTGTAGCCTCTCGTGACTCCTACCATTGCCGTATTATAGTCATTCTTATCCAATCGCAAGAGTAAGCAAGTTACAATTTAAGCTTACCACGGAGAATTCTCAGACCCCCCACCACCGCCACCACCCCGCCCCCCCCACCAACCCCTCCCACCGCCACCCCCCCCCCAACCCCCCCCTTCTTCTTCTTGCTCCATCGGCATTTCTTGTTTGCCTGCGAGAGCTCTCTTTCTGGTAAAACCATGTTTTCTAGCTCCTTATGCCCTTCTTGAGACTTACTTGCTTGCTGAAAAACAGGTGCTTGTACCTGTAGTCACATACCGTTGTGCTAAGCATAGAAAAAATCTCCTTCCAACGCAATCTCCAACCTTTGCCTTCTCACTTATTCAGCGATCAGTGTTTCAGCAAAACACCTTGTGCTCTCTGTCAAAACGTGCTTCCATTTCTACCTCATGCTAAGTTTCTACATTCACGCATCTTTCTGCCAAGCCTACATAGCTGTGAAACTTTCTTCCCAAACTTTCATCCTCTCCAACAAGCTCGAGCTCCAAGGACACCCTTTGGCTTTCGCTGAGTGCGCGCTGCCCACGTAGCTCTCGCTGAGCCAAGTGGGCCAGGGGAGAAGCACTTGCTGCACGAGTGTTTCAAGGTGCACGGCTTTGAAGGCAGCACCACAATCCGGGCCACGAGAAGGGCTGAGGAAGAACGTGCTGTCGTCCTGGCACCTTTCTCCTGTGTGCGAGACGTTTAACTGAAGCTCTTCGCTCGTTCTCCATGAGAGCAACTGCTGGAGGCTGCCAAGGCAGCTGCGAGCACGAAAGCATAGCCGGGCGTCTGTCTTAGAAGAAAGGCGCAGAGCCGCAGTGGGACGCGCCCTTTCCGGAGGCTGCTTGGACAAGGGGTGCTTTAGGAAGGCCTTCTGCTTTGACGCCTGCTCCTGGCTGAGCTCTAGCTGCAGGGACTCTGCAAGGCTGAAGGACTAGGAGAGTGCCTATCTCCACGCTGTGCGGTGACGCGCTAGGGCTCCGCGTTGCCTTTTGCAGAAGCGAGGACGCCCTCAGCCGGCTCGGCTTGTGAACGAGCCCTTGCTGGACTTCTGCAACTTCGGTGCACTGCACACGCAAGCCCGCTGCTCTGCGGCTTCGTTCTTCGCCTCACGTTGTCCGCACAAAAGGGAAGCCCAGCGAGGGCACTGAACTTGGCCGCTTTTGCTCGTGCATGCTGCACGCAGCCACGCTGTAGCGTGCACGCTTTCTTTGCACAGCTCTAGAGGAGAAAGGCTCACGGAGGCTGTCTGCACTTCAGGCGGCTCTCTTGAAAGCTGTTTCTTGCATCGGCGAAGTTACAGCATTTCAGGGAGTGGGTATGCAGAGCCAGCCCTACAGCTGTCAGCTACAGCTCGGAGGCATACCGGGAGCCGCTTTCTGTTCAAGTTACAAAGCATTCTATCGTTTTCTTTGCTGAGTATCTTCATACAGTACAAGCAGTAAGCACCATACACAGTGATACCTTGACATTTGCCTGTAGCCTCTCGTGACTCCTACCATTGCCGTATTATAGTCATTCTTATCCAATCGCAAGAGTAAGCAAGTTACAATTTAAGCTTACCACGGACAATTCTCAGACCCCCCACCACCGCCACCACCCCGCCCCCCCCACCAACCCCCCCCACCGCCACCCCCCCCAACCCCCCCCTTCTTCTTCTTGCTCCATCGGCATTTCTTGTTTGCCTGCGAGAGCTCTCTTTCTGGTAAAACCATGTTTTCTAGCTCCTTATGCCCTTCTTGAGACTTACTTGCTTGCTGAAAAACAGGTGCTTGTACCTGTAGTCACATACCGTTGTGCTAAGCATAGAAAAAATCTCCTTCCAACGCAATCTCCAACCTTTGCCTTCTCACTTATTCAGCGATCAGTGTTTCAGCAAAACACCTTGTGCTCTCTGTCAAAACGTGCTTCCATTTCTACCTCATGCTAAGTTTCTACATTCACGCATCTTTCTGCCAAGCCTACATAGCTGTGAAACTTTCTTCCCAAACTTTCATCCTCTCCAACAAGCTCGAGCTCCAAGGACACCCTTTGGCTTTCGCTGAGTGCGCGCTGCCCACGTAGCTCTCGCTGAGCCAAGTGGGCCAGGGGAGAAGCACTTGCTGCACGAGTGTTTCAAGGTGCACGGCTTTGAAGGCAGCACCACAATCCGGGCCACGAGAAGGGCTGAGGAAGAACGTGCTGTCGTCCTGGCACCTTTCTCCTGTGTGCGAGACGTTTAACTGAAGCTCTTCGCTCGTTCTCCATGAGAGCAACTGCTGGAGGCTGCCAAGGCAGCTGCGAGCACGAAAGCATAGCCGGGCGTCTGTCTTAGAAGAAAGGCGCAGAGCCGCAGTGGGACGCGCCCTTTCCGGAGGCTGCTTGGACAAGGGGTGCTTTAGGAAGGCCTTCTGCTTTGACGCCTGCTCCTGGCTGAGCTCTAGCTGCAGGGACTCTGCAAGGCTGAAGGACTAGGAGAGTGCCTATCTCCACGCTGTGCGGTGACGCGCTAGGGCTCCGCGTTGCCTTTTGCAGAAGCGAGGACGCCCTCAGCCGGCTCGGCTTGTGAACGAGCCCTTGCTGGACTTCTGCAACTTCGGTGCACTGCACACGCAAGCCCGCTGCTCTGCGGCTTCGTTCTTCGCCTCACGTTGTCCGCACAAAAGGGAAGCCCAGCGAGGGCACTGAACTTGGCCGCTTTTGCTCGTGCATGCTGCACGCAGCCACGCTGTAGCGTGCACGCTTTCTTTGCACAGCTCTAGAGGAGAAAGGCTCACGGAGGCTGTCTGCACTTCAGGCGGCTCTCTTGAAAGCTGTTTCTTGCATCGGCGAAGTTACAGCATTTCAGGGAGTGGGTATGCAGAGCCAGCCCTACAGCTGTCAGCTACAGCTCGGAGGCATACCGGGAGCCGCTTTCTGTTCAAGTTACAAAGCATTCTATCGTTTTCTTTGCTGAGTATCTTCATACAGTACAAGCAGTAAGCACCATACACAGTGATACCTTGACATTTGCCTGTAGCCTCTCGTGACTCCTACCATTGCCGTATTATAGTCATTCTTATCCAATCGCAAGAGTAAGCAAGTTACAATTTAAGCTTACCACGGAGAATTCTCAGACCCCCCACCACCGCCACCACCCCGCCCCCCCCACCAACCCCCCCCACCGCCACCCCCCCCCAACCCCCCCCTTCTTCTTCTTGCTCCATCGGCATTTCTTGTTTGCCTGCGAGAGCTCTCTTTCTGGTAAAACCATGTTTTCTAGCGCCTTATGCCCTTCTTGAGACTTACTTGCTTGCTGAAAAACAGGTGCTTGTACCTGTAGTCACATACCGTTGTGCTAAGCATAGAAAAAATCTCCTTCCAACGCAATCTCCAACCTTTGCCTTCTCACTTATTCAGCGATCAGTGTTTCAGCAAAACACCTTGTGCTCTCTGTCAAAACGTGCTTCCATTTCTACCTCATGCTAAGTTTCTACATTCACGCATCTTTCTGCCAAGCCTACATAGCTGTGAAACTTTCTTCCCAAACTTTCATCCTCTCCAACAAGCTCGAGCTCCAAGGACACCCTTTGGCTTTCGCTGAGTGCGCGCTGCCCACGTAGCTCTCGCTGAGCCAAGTGGGCCAGGGGAGAAGCACTTGCTGCACGAGTGTTTCAAGGTGCACGGCTTTGAAGGCAGCACCACAATCCGGGCCACGAGAAGGGCTGAGGAAGAACGTGCTGTCGTCCTGGCACCTTTCTCCTGTGTGCGAGACGTTTAACTGAAGCTCTTCGCTCGTTCTCCATGAGAGCAACTGCTGGAGGCTGCCAAGGCAGCTGCGAGCACGAAAGCATAGCCGGGCGTCTGTCTTAGAAGAAAGGCGCAGAGCCGCAGTGGGACGCGCCCTTTCCGGAGGCTGCTTGGACAAGGGGTGCTTTAGGAAGGCCTTCTGCTTTGACGCCTGCTCCTGGCTGAGCTCTAGCTGCAGGGACTCTGCAAGGCTGAAGGACTAGGAGAGTGCCTATCTCCACGCTGTGCGGTGACGCGCTAGGGCTCCGCGTTGCCTTTTGCAGAAGCGAGGACGCCCTCAGCCGGCTCGGCTTGTGAACGAGCCCTTGCTGGACTTCTGCAACTTCGGTGCACTGCACACGCAAGCCCGCTGCTCTGCGGCTTCGTTCTTCGCCTCACGTTGTCCGCACAAAAGGGAAGCCCAGCGAGAGGGCACTGAACTTGGCCGCTTTTGCTCGTGCATGCTGCACGCAGCCACGCTGTAGCGTGCACGCTTTCTTTGCACAGCTCTAGAGGAGAAAGGTTCACGAAGGCTGTCTGCACTTCAGGCGGCTCTCTTGAAAGCTGTTTCTTGCATCGGCGAAGTTACAGCATTTCAGGGAGTGGGTATGCAGAGCCAGCCCTACAGCTGTCAGCTACAGCTCGGAGGCATACCGGGAGCCGCTTTCTGTTCAAGTTACAAAGCATTCTATCGTTTTCTTTGCTGAGTATCTTCATACAGTACAAGCAGTAAGCACCATACACAGTGATACCTTGACATTTGCCTGTAGCCTCTCGTGACTCCTACCATTGCCGTATTATAGTCATTCTTATCCAATCGCAAGAGTAAGCAAGTTACAATTTAAGCTTACCACGGAGAATTCTCAGACCCCCCACCACCGCCACCACCCCGCCCCCCCCACCAACCCCCCCCACCGCCACCCCCCCCCAACCCCCCCCTTCTTCTTCTTGCTCCATCGGCATTTCTTGTTTGCCTGCGAGAGCTCTCTTTCTGGTAAAACCATGTTTTCTAGCTCCTTATGCCCTTCTTGAGACTTACTTGCTTGCTGAAAAACAGGTGCTTGTACCTGTAGTCACATACCGTTGTGCTAAGCATAGAAAAAATCTCCTTCCAACGCAATCTCCAACCTTTGCCTTCTCACTTATTCAGCGATCAGTGTTTCAGCAAAACACCTTGTGCTCTCTGTCAAAACGTGCTTCCATTTCTACCTCATGCTAAGTTTCTACATTCACGCATCTTTCTGCCAAGCCTACATAGCTGTGAAACTTTCTTCCCAAACTTTCATCCTCTCCAACAAGCTCGAGCTCCAAGGACACCCTTTGGCTTTCGCTGAGTGCGCGCTGCCCACGTAGCTCTCGCTGAGCCAAGTGGGCCAGGGGAGAAGCACTTGCTGCACGAGTGTTTCAAGGTGCACGGCTTTGAAGGCAGCACCACAATCCGGGCCACGAGAAGGGCTGAGGAAGAACGTGCTGTCGTCCTGGCACCTTTCTCCTGTGTGCGAGACGTTTAACTGAAGCTCTTCGCTCGTTCTCCATGAGAGCAACTGCTGGAGGCTGCCAAGGCAGCTGCGAGCACGAAAGCATAGCCGGGCGTCTGTCTTAGAAGAAAGGCGCAGAGCCGCAGTGGGACGCGCCCTTTCCGGAGGCTGCTTGGACAAGGGGTGCTTTAGGAAGGCCTTCTGCTTTGACGCCTGCTCCTGGCTGAGCTCTAGCTGCAGGGACTCTGCAAGGCTGAAGGACTAGGAGAGTGCCTATCTCCACGCTGTGCGGTGACGCGCTAGGGCTCCGCGTTGCCTTTTGCAGAAGCGAGGACGCCCTCAGCCGGCTCGGCTTGTGAACGAGCCCTTGCTGGACTTCTGCAACTTCGGTGCACTGCACACGCAAGCCCGCTGCTCTGCGGCTTCGTTCTTCGCCTCACGTTGTCCGCACAAAAGGGAAGCCCAGCGAGGGCACTGAACTTGGCCGCTTTTGCTCGTGCATGCTGCACGCAGCCACGCTGTAGCGTGCACGCTTTCTTTGCACAGCTCTAGAGGAGAAAGGCTCACGGAGGCTGTCTGCACTTCAGGCGGCTCTCTTGAAAGCTGTTTCTTGCATCGGCGAAGTTACAGCATTTCAGGGAGTGGGTATGCAGAGCCAGCCCTACAGCTGTCAGCTACAGCTCGGAGGCATACCGGGAGCCGCTTTCTGTTCAAGTTACAAAGCATTCTATCGTTTTCTTTGCTGAGTATCTTCATACAGTACAAGCAGTAAGCACCATACACAGTGATACCTTGACATTTGCCTGTAGCCTCTCGTGACTCCTACCATTGCCGTATTATAGTCATTCTTATCCAATCGCAAGAGTAAGCAAGTTACAATTTAAGCTTACCACGGAGAATTCTCAGACCCCCCACCACCGCCACCACCCCGCCCCCCCCACCAACCCCCCCCACCGCCACCCCCCCCCAACCCCCCCCTTCTTCTTCTTGCTCCATCGGCATTTCTTGTTTGCCTGCGAGAGCTCTCTTTCTGGTAAAACCATGTTTTCTAGCGCCTTATGCCCTTCTTGAGACTTACTTGCTTGCTGAAAAACAGGTGCTTGTACCTGTAGTCACATACCGTTGTGCTAAGCATAGAAAAAATCTCCTTCCAACGCAATCTCCAACCTTTGCCTTCTCACTTATTCAGCGATCAGTGTTTCAGCAAAACACCTTGTGCTCTCTGTCAAAACGTGCTTCCATTTCTACCTCATGCTAAGTTTCTACATTCACGCATCTTTCTGCCAAGCCTACATAGCTGTGAAACTTTCTTCCCAAACTTTCATCCTCTCCAACAAGCTCGAGCTCCAAGGACACCCTTTGGCTTTCGCTGAGTGCGCGCTGCCCACGTAGCTCTCGCTGAGCCAAGTGGGCCAGGGGAGAAGCACTTGCTGCACGAGTGTTTCAAGGTGCACGGCTTTGAAGGCAGCACCACAATCCGGGCCACGAGAAGGGCTGAGGAAGAACGTGCTGTCGTCCTGGCACCTTTCTCCTGTGTGCGAGACGTTTAACTGAAGCTCTTCGCTCGTTCTCCATGAGAGCAACTGCTGGAGGCTGCCAAGGCAGCTGCGAGCACGAAAGCATAGCCGGGCGTCTGTCTTAGAAGAAAGGCGCAGAGCCGCAGTGGGACGCGCCCTTTCCGGAGGCTGCTTGGACAAGGGGTGCTTTAGGAAGGCCTTCTGCTTTGACGCCTGCTCCTGGCTGAGCTCTAGCTGCAGGGACTCTGCAAGGCTGAAGGACTAGGAGAGTGCCTATCTCCACGCTGTGCGGTGACGCGCTAGGGCTCCGCGTTGCCTTTTGCAGAAGCGAGGACGCCCTCAGCCGGCTCGGCTTGTGAACGAGCCCTTGCTGGACTTCTGCAACTTCGGTGCACTGCACACGCAAGCCCGCTGCTCTGCGGCTTCGTTCTTCGCCTCACGTTGTCCGCACAAAAGGGAAGCCCAGCGAGGGCACTGAACTTGGCCGCTTTTGCTCGTGCATGCTGCACGCAGCCACGCTGTAGCGTGCACGCTTTCTTTGCACAGCTCTAGAGGAGAAAGGCTCACGGAGGCTGTCTGCACTTCAGGCGGCTCTCTTGAAAGCTGTTTCTTGCATCGGCGAAGTTACAGCATTTCAGGGAGTGGGTATGCAGAGCCAGCCCTACAGCTGTCAGCTACAGCTCGGAGGCATACCGGGAGCCGCTTTCTGTTCAAGTTACAAAGCATTCTATCGTTTTCTTTGCTGAGTATCTTCATACAGTACAAGCAGTAAGCACCATACACAGTGATACCTTGACATTTGCCTGTAGCCTCTCGTGACTCCTACCATTGCCGTATTATAGTCATTCTTATCCAATCGCAAGAGTAAGCAAGTTACAATTTAAGCTTACCACGGAGAATTCTCAGACCCCCCACCACCGCCACCACCCCGCCCCCCCCACCAACCCCCCCCACCGCCACCCCCCCCCAACCCCCCCCTTCTTCTTCTTGCTCCATCGGCATTTCTTGTTTGCCTGCGAGAGCTCTCTTTCTGGTAAAACCATGTTTTCTAGCTCCTTATGCCCTTCTTGAGACTTACTTGCTTGCTGAAAAACAGGTGCTTGTACCTGTAGTCACATACCGTTGTGCTAAGCATAGAAAAAATCTCCTTCCAACGCAATCTCCAACCTTTGCCTTCTCACTTATTCAGCGATCAGTGTTTCAGCAAAACACCTTGTGCTCTCTGTCAAAACGTGCTTCCATTTCTACCTCATGCTAAGTTTCTACATTCACGCATCTTTCTGCCAAGCCTAGATAGCTGTGAAACTTTCTTCCCAAACTTTCATCCTCTCCAACAAGCTCGAGCTCCAAGGACACCCTTTGGCTTTCGCTGAGTGCGCGCTGCCCACGTAGCTCTCGCTGAGCCAAGTGGGCCAGGGGAGAAGCACTTGCTGCACGAGTGTTTCAAGGTGCACGGCTTTGAAGGCAGCACCACAATCCGGGCCACGAGAAGGGCTGAGGAAGAACGTGCTGTCGTCCTGGCACCTTTCTCCTGTGTGCGAGACGTTTAACTGAAGCTCTTCGCTCGTTCTCCATGAGAGCAACTGCTGGAGGCTGCCAAGGCAGCTGCGAGCACGAAAGCATAGCCGGGCGTCTGTCTTAGAAGAAAGGCGCAGAGCCGCAGTGGGACGCGCCCTTTCCGGAGGCTGCTTGGACAAGGGGTGCTTTAGGAAGGCCTTCTGCTTTGACGCCTGCTCCTGGCTGAGCTCTAGCTGCAGGGACTCTGCAAGGCTGAAGGACTAGGAGAGTGCCTATCTCCACGCTGTGCGGTGACGCGCTAGGGCTCCGCGTTGCCTTTTGCAGAAGCGAGGACGCCCTCAGCCGGCTCGGCTTGTGAACGAGCCCTTGCTGGACTTCTGCAACTTCGGTGCACTGCACACGCAAGCCCGCTGCTCTGCGGCTTCGTTCTTCGCCTCACGTTGTCCGCACAAAAGGGAAGCCCAGCGAGGGCACTGAACTTGGCCGCTTTTGCTCGTGCATGCTGCACGCAGCCACGCTGTAGCGTGCACGCTTTCTTTGCACAGCTCTAGAGGAGAAAGGCTCACGGAGGCTGTCTGCACTTCAGGCGGCTCTCTTGAAAGCTGTTTCTTGCATCGGCGAAGTTACAGCATTTCAGGGAGTGGGTATGCAGAGCCAGCCCTACAGCTGTCAGCTACAGCTCGGAGGCATACCGGGAGCCGCTTTCTGTTCAAGTTACAAAGCATTCTATCGTTTTCTTTGCTGAGTATCTTCATACAGTACAAGCAGTAAGCACCATACACAGTGATACCTTGACATTTGCCTGTAGCCTCTCGTGACTCCTACCATTGCCGTATTATAGTCATTCTTATCCAATCGCAAGAGTAAGCAAGTTACAATTTAAGCTTACCACGGACAATTCTCAGACCCCCCACCACCGCCACCACCCCGCCCCCCCCACCAACCCCCCCCACCGCCACCCCCCCCCAACCCCCCCCTTCTTCTTCTTGCTCCATCGGCATTTCTTGTTTGCCTGCGAGAGCTCTCTTTCTGGTAAAACCATGTTTTCTAGCGCCTTATGCCCTTCTTGAGACTTACTTGCTTGCTGAAAAACAGGTGCTTGTACCTGTAGTCACATACCGTTGTGCTAAGCATAGAAAAAATCTCCTTCCAACGCAATCTCCAACCTTTGCCTTCTCACTTATTCAGCGATCAGTGTTTCAGCAAAACACCTTGTGCTCTCTGTCAAAACGTGCTTCCATTTCTACCTCATGCTAAGTTTCTACATTCACGCATCTTTCTGCCAAGCCTACATAGCTGTGAAACTTTCTTCCCAAACTTTCATCCTCTCCAACAAGCTCGAGCTCCAAGGACACCCTTTGGCTTTCGCTGAGTGCGCGCTGCCCACGTAGCTCTCGCTGAGCCAAGTGGGCCAGGGGAGAAGCACTTGCTGCACGAGTGTTTCAAGGTGCACGGCTTTGAAGGCAGCACCACAATCCGGGCCACGAGAAGGGCTGAGGAAGAACGTGCTGTCGTCCTGGCACCTTTCTCCTGTGTGCGAGACGTTTAACTGAAGCTCTTCGCTCGTTCTCCATGAGAGCAACTGCTGGAGGCTGCCAAGGCAGCTGCGAGCACGAAAGCATAGCCGGGCGTCTGTCTTAGAAGAAAGGCGCAGAGCCGCAGTGGGACGCGCCCTTTCCGGAGGCTGCTTGGACAAGGGGTGCTTTAGGAAGGCCTTCTGCTTTGACGCCTGCTCCTGGCTGAGCTCTAGCTGCAGGGACTCTGCAAGGCTGAAGGACTAGGAGAGTGCCTATCTCCACGCTGTGCGGTGACGCGCTAGGGCTCCGCGTTGCCTTTTGCAGAAGCGAGGACGCCCTCAGCCGGCTCGGCTTGTGAACGAGCCCTTGCTGGACTTCTGCAACTTCGGTGCACTGCACACGCAAGCCCGCTGCTCTGCGGCTTCGTTCTTCGCCTCACGTTGTCCGCACAAAAGGGAAGCCCAGCGAGGGCACTGAACTTGGCCGCTTTTGCTCGTGCATGCTGCACGCAGCCACGCTGTAGCGTGCACGCTTTCTTTGCACAGCTCTAGAGGAGAAAGGCTCACGGAGGCTGTCTGCACTTCAGGCGGCTCTCTTGAAAGCTGTTTCTTGCATCGGCGAAGTTACAGCATTTCAGGGAGTGGGTATGCAGAGCCAGCCCTACAGCTGTCAGCTACAGCTCGGAGGCATACCGGGAGCCGCTTTCTGTTCAAGTTACAAAGCATTCTATCGTTTTCTTTGCTGAGTATCTTCATACAGTACAAGCAGTAAGCACCATACACAGTGATACCTTGACATTTGCCTGTAGCCTCTCGTGACTCCTACCATTGCCGTATTATAGTCATTCTTATCCAATCGCAAGAGTAAGCAAGTTACAATTTAAGCTTACCACGGAGAATTCTCAGACCCCCCACCACCGCCACCACCCCGCCCCCCCCACCAACCCCCCCCACCGCCACCCCCCCCCAACCCCCCCCTTCTTCTTCTTGCTCCATCGGCATTTCTTGTTTGCCTGCGAGAGCTCTCTTTCTGGTAAAACCATGTTTTCTAGCTCCTTATGCCCTTCTTGAGACTTACTTGCTTGCTGAAAAACAGGTGCTTGTACCTGTAGTCACATACCGTTGTGCTAAGCATAGAAAAAATCTCCTTCCAACGCAATCTCCAACCTTTGCCTTCTCACTTATTCAGCGATCAGTGTTTCAGCAAAACACCTTGTGCTCTCTGTCAAAACGTGCTTCCATTTCTACCTCATGCTAAGTTTCTACATTCACGCATCTTTCTGCCAAGCCTACATAGCTGTGAAACTTTCTTCCCAAACTTTCATCCTCTCCAACAAGCTCGAGCTCCAAGGACACCCTTTGGCTTTCGCTGAGTGCGCGCTGCCCACGTAGCTCTCGCTGAGCCAAGTGGGCCAGGGGAGAAGCACTTGCTGCACGAGTGTTTCAAGGTGCACGGCTTTGAAGGCAGCACCACAATCCGGGCCACGAGAAGGGCTGAGGAAGAACGTGCTGTCGTCCTGGCACCTTTCTCCTGTGTGCGAGACGTTTAACTGAAGCTCTTCGCTCGTTCTCCATGAGAGCAACTGCTGGAGGCTGCCAAGGCAGCTGCGAGCACGAAAGCATAGCCGGGCGTCTGTCTTAGAAGAAAGGCGCAGAGCCGCAGTGGGACGCGCCCTTTCCGGAGGCTGCTTGGACAAGGGGTGCTTTAGGAAGGCCTTCTGCTTTGACGCCTGCTCCTGGCTGAGCTCTAGCTGCAGGGACTCTGCAAGGCTGAAGGACTAGGAGAGTGCCTATCTCCACGCTGTGCGGTGACGCGCTAGGGCTCCGCGTTGCCTTTTGCAGAAGCGAGGACGCCCTCAGCCGGCTCGGCTTGTGAACGAGCCCTTGCTGGACTTCTGCAACTTCGGTGCACTGCACACGCAAGCCCGCTGCTCTGCGGCTTCGTTCTTCGCCTCACGTTGTCCGCACAAAAGGGAAGCCCAGCGAGGGCACTGAACTTGGCCGCTTTTGCTCGTGCATGCTGCACGCAGCCACGCTGTAGCGTGCACGCTTTCTTTGCACAGCTCTAGAGGAGAAAGGCTCACGGAGGCTGTCTGCACTTCAGGCGGCTCTCTTGAAAGCTGTTTCTTGCATCGGCGAAGTTACAGCATTTCAGGGAGTGGGTATGCAGAGCCAGCCCTACAGCTGTCAGCTACAGCTCGGAGGCATACCGGGAGCCGCTTTCTGTTCAAGTTACAAAGCATTCTATCGTTTTCTTTGCTGAGTATCTTCATACAGTACAAGCAGTAAGCACCATACACAGTGATACCTTGACATTTGCCTGTAGCCTCTCGTGACTCCTACCATTGCCGTATTATAGTCATTCTTATCCAATCGCAAGAGTAAGCAAGTTACAATTTAAGCTTACCACGGAGAATTCTCAGACCCCCCACCACCGCCACCACCCCGCCCCCCCCACCAACCCCCCCCACCGCCACCCCCCCCAACCCCCCCCTTCTTCTTCTTGCTCCATCGGCATTTCTTGTTTGCCTGCGAGAGCTCTCTTTCTGGTAAAACCATGTTTTCTAGCTCCTTATGCCCTTCTTGAGACTTACTTGCTTGCTGAAAAACAGGTGCTTGTACCTGTAGTCACATACCGTTGTGCTAAGCATAGAAAAAATCTCCTTCCAACGCAATCTCCAACCTTTGCCTTCTCACTTATTCAGCGATCAGTGTTTCAGCAAAACACCTTGTGCTCTCTGTCAAAACGTGCTTCCATTTCTACCTCATGCTAAGTTTCTACATTCACGCATCTTTCTGCCAAGCCTACATAGCTGTGAAACTTTCTTCCCAAACTTTCATCCTCTCCAACAAGCTCGAGCTCCAAGGACACCCTTTGGCTTTCGCTGAGTGCGCGCTGCCCACGTAGCTCTCGCTGAGCCAAGTGGGCCAGGGGAGAAGCACTTGCTGCACGAATGTTTCAAGGTGCACGGCTTTGAAGGCAGCACCACAATCCGGGCCACGAGAAGGGCTGAGGAAGAACGTGCTGTCGTCCTGGCACCTTTCTCCTGTGTGCGAGACGTTTAACTGAAGCTCTTCGCTCGTTCTCCATGAGAGCAACTGCTGGAGGCTGCCAAGGCAGCTGCGAGCACGAAAGCATAGCCGGGCGTCTGTCTTAGAAGAAAGGCGCAGAGCCGCAGTGGGACGCGCCCTTTCCGGAGGCTGCTTGGACAAGGGGTGCTTTAGGAAGGCCTTCTGCTTTGACGCCTGCTCCTGGCTGAGCTCTAGCTGCAGGGACTCTGCAAGGCTGAAGGACTAGGAGAGTGCCTATCTCCACGCTGTGCGGTGACGCGCTAGGGCTCCGCGTTGCCTTTTGCAGAAGCGAGGACGCCCTCAGCCGGCTCGGCTTGTGAACGAGCCCTTGCTGGACTTCTGCAACTTCGGTGCACTGCACACGCAAGCCCGCTGCTCTGCGGCTTCGTTCTTCGCCTCACGTTGTCCGCACAAAAGGGAAGCCCAGCGAGGGCACTGAACTTGGCCGCTTTTGCTCGTGCATGCTGCACGCAGCCACGCTGTAGCGTGCACGCTTTCTTTGCACAGCTCTAGAGGAGAAAGGCTCACGGAGGCTGTCTGCACTTCAGGCGGCTCTCTTGAAAGCTGTTTCTTGCATCGGCGAAGTTACAGCATTTCAGGCAGTGGGTATGCAGAGCCAGCCCTACAGCTGTCAGCTACAGCTCGGAGGCATACCGGGAGCCGCTTTCTGTTCAAGTTACAAAGCATTCTATCGTTTTCTTTGCTGAGTATCTTCATACAGTACAAGCAGTAAGCACCATACACAGTGATACCTTGACATTTGCCTGTAGCCTCTCGTGACTCCTACCATTGCCGTATTATAGTCATTCTTATCCAATCGCAAGAGTAAGCAAGTTACAATTTAAGCTTACCACGGACAATTCTCAGACCCCCCACCACCGCCACCACCCCGCCCCCCCCACCAACCCCTCCCACCGCCACCCCCCCCCCAACCCCCCCCTTCTTCTTCTTGCTCCATCGGCATTTCTTGTTTGCCTGCGAGAGCTCTCTTTCTGGTAAAACCATGTTTTCTAGCTCCTTATGCCCTTCTTGAGACTTACTTGCTTGCTGAAAAACAGGTGCTTGTACCTGTAGTCACATACCGTTGTGCTAAGCATAGAAAAAATCTCCTTCCAACGCAATCTCCAACCTTTGCCTTCTCACTTATTCAGCGATCAGTGTTTCAGCAAAACACCTTGTGCTCTCTGTCAAAACGTGCTTCCATTTCTACCTCATGCTAAGTTTCTACATTCACGCATCTTTCTGCCAAGCCTACATAGCTGTGAAACTTTCTTCCCAAACTTTCATCCTCTCCAACAAGCTCGAGCTCCAAGGACACCCTTTGGCTTTCGCTGAGTGCGCGCTGCCCACGTAGCTCTCGCTGAGCCAAGTGGGCCAGGGGAGAAGCACTTGCTGCACGAGTGTTTCAAGGTGCACGGCTTTGAAGGCAGCACCACAATCCGGGCCACGAGAAGGGCTGAGGAAGAACGTGCTGTCGTCCTGGCACCTTTCTCCTGTGTGCGAGACGTTTAACTGAAGCTCTTCGCTCGTTCTCCATGAGAGCAACTGCTGGAGGCTGCCAAGGCAGCTGCGAGCACGAAAGCATAGCCGGGCGTCTGTCTTAGAAGAAAGGCGCAGAGCCGCAGTGGGACGCGCCCTTTCCGGAGGCTGCTTGGACAAGGGGTGCTTTAGGAAGGCCTTCTGCTTTGACGCCTGCTCCTGGCTGAGCTCTAGCTGCAGGGACTCTGCAAGGCTGAAGGACTAGGAGAGTGCCTATCTCCACGCTGTGCGGTGACGCGCTAGGGCTCCGCGTTGCCTTTTGCAGAAGCGAGGACGCCCTCAGCCGGCTCGGCTTGTGAACGAGCCCTTGCTGGACTTCTGCAACTTCGGTGCACTGCACACGCAAGCCCGCTGCTCTGCGGCTTCGTTCTTCGCCTCACGTTGTCCGCACAAAAGGGAAGCCCAGCGAGGGCACTGAACTTGGCCGCTTTTGCTCGTGCATGCTGCACGCAGCCACGCTGTAGCGTGCACGCTTTCTTTGCACAGCTCTAGAGGAGAAAGGCTCACGGAGGCTGTCTGCACTTCAGGCGGCTCTCTTGAAAGCTGTTTCTTGCATCGGCGAAGTTACAGCATTTCAGGGAGTGGGTATGCAGAGCCAGCCCTACAGCTGTCAGCTACAGCTCGGAGGCATACCGGGAGCCGCTTTCTGTTCAAGTTACAAAGCATTCTATCGTTTTCTTTGCTGAGTATCTTCATACAGTACAAGCAGTAAGCACCATACACAGTGATACCTTGACATTTGCCTGTAGCCTCTCGTGACTCCTACCATTGCCGTATTATAGTCATTCTTATCCAATCGCAAGAGTAAGCAAGTTACAATTTAAGCTTACCACGGAGAATTCTCAGACCCCCCACCACCGCCACCACCCCGCCCCCCCCACCAACCCCCCCCACCGCCACCCCCCCCCAACCCCCCCCTTCTTCTTCTTGCTCCATCGGCATTTCTTGTTTGCCTGCGAGAGCTCTCTTTCTGGTAAAACCATGTTTTCTAGCGCCTTATGCCCTTCTTGAGACTTACTTGCTTGCTGAAAAACAGGTGCTTGTACCTGTAGTCACATACCGTTGTGCTAAGCATAGAAAAAATCTCCTTCCAACGCAATCTCCAACCTTTGCCTTCTCACTTATTCAGCGATCAGTGTTTCAGCAAAACACCTTGTGCTCTCTGTCAAAACGTGCTTCCATTTCTACCTCATGCTAAGTTTCTACATTCACGCATCTTTCTGCCAAGCCTACATAGCTGTGAAACTTTCTTCCCAAACTTTCATCCTCTCCAACAAGCTCGAGCTCCAAGGACACCCTTTGGCTTTCGCTGAGTGCGCGCTGCCCACGTAGCTCTCGCTGAGCCAAGTGGGCCAGGGGAGAAGCACTTGCTGCACGAGTGTTTCAAGGTGCACGGCTTTGAAGGCAGCACCACAATCCGGGCCACGAGAAGGGCTGAGGAAGAACGTGCTGTCGTCCTGGCACCTTTCTCCTGTGTGCGAGACGTTTAACTGAAGCTCTTCGCTCGTTCTCCATGAGAGCAACTGCTGGAGGCTGCCAAGGCAGCTGCGAGCACGAAAGCATAGCCGGGCGTCTGTCTTAGAAGAAAGGCGCAGAGCCGCAGTGGGACGCGCCCTTTCCGGAGGCTGCTTGGACAAGGGGTGCTTTAGGAAGGCCTTCTGCTTTGACGCCTGCTCCTGGCTGAGCTCTAGCTGCAGGGACTCTGCAAGGCTGAAGGACTAGGAGAGTGCCTATCTCCACGCTGTGCGGTGACGCGCTAGGGCTCCGCGTTGCCTTTTGCAGAAGCGAGGACGCCCTCAGCCGGCTCGGCTTGTGAACGAGCCCTTGCTGGACTTCTGCAACTTCGGTGCACTGCACACGCAAGCCCGCTGCTCTGCGGCTTCGTTCTTCGCCTCACGTTGTCCGCACAAAAGGGAAGCCCAGCGAGGGCACTGAACTTGGCCGCTTTTGCTCGTGCATGCTGCACGCAGCCACGCTGTAGCGTGCACGCTTTCTTTGCACAGCTCTAGAGGAGAAAGGCTCACGGAGGCTGTCTGCACTTCAGGCGGCTCTCTTGAAAGCTGTTTCTTGCATCGGCGAAGTTACAGCATTTCAGGGAGTGGGTATGCAGAGCCAGCCCTACAGCTGTCAGCTACAGCTCGGAGGCATACCGGGAGCCGCTTTCTGTTCAAGTTACAAAGCATTCTATCGTTTTCTTTGCTGAGTATCTTCATACAGTACAAGCAGTAAGCACCATACACAGTGATACCTTGACATTTGCCTGTAGCCTCTCGTGACTCCTACCATTGCCGTATTATAGTCATTCTTATCCAATCGCAAGAGTAAGCAAGTTACAATTTAAGCTTACCACGGACAATTCTCAGACCCCCCACCACCGCCACCACCCCGCCCCCCCCACCAACCCCCCCCACCGCCACCCCCCCCCAACCCCCCCCTTCTTCTTCTTGCTCCATCGGCATTTCTTGTTTGCCTGCGAGAGCTCTCTTTCTGGTAAAACCATGTTTTCTAGCTCCTTATGCCCTTCTTGAGACTTACTTGCTTGCTGAAAAACAGGTGCTTGTACCTGTAGTCACATACCGTTGTGCTAAGCATAGAAAAAATCTCCTTCCAACGCAATCTCCAACCTTTGCCTTCTCACTTATTCAGCGATCAGTGTTTCAGCAAAACACCTTGTGCTCTCTGTCAAAACGTGCTTCCATTTCTACCTCATGCTAAGTTTCTACATTCACGCATCTTTCTGCCAAGCCTACATAGCTGTGAAACTTTCTTCCCAAACTTTCATCCTCTCCAACAAGCTCGAGCTCCAAGGACACCCTTTGGCTTTCGCTGAGTGCGCGCTGCCCACGTAGCTCTCGCTGAGCCAAGTGGGCCAGGGGAGAAGCACTTGCTGCACGAGTGTTTCAAGGTGCACGGCTTTGAAGGCAGCACCACAATCCGGGCCACGAGAAGGGCTGAGGAAGAACGTGCTGTCGTCCTGGCACCTTTCTCCTGTGTGCGAGACGTTTAACTGAAGCTCTTCGCTCGTTCTCCATGAGAGCAACTGCTGGAGGCTGCCAAGGCAGCTGCGAGCACGAAAGCATAGCCGGGCGTCTGTCTTAGAAGAAAGGCGCAGAGCCGCAGTGGGACGCGCCCTTTCCGGAGGCTGCTTGGACAAGGGGTGCTTTAGGAAGGCCTTCTGCTTTGACGCCTGCTCCTGGCTGAGCTCTAGCTGCAGGGACTCTGCAAGGCTGAAGGACTAGGAGAGTGCCTATCTCCACGCTGTGCGGTGACGCGCTAGGGCTCCGCGTTGCCTTTTGCAGAAGCGAGGACGCCCTCAGCCGGCTCGGCTTGTGAACGAGCCCTTGCTGGACTTCTGCAACTTCGGTGCACTGCACACGCAAGCCCGCTGCTCTGCGGCTTCGTTCTTCGCCTCACGTTGTCCGCACAAAAGGGAAGCCCAGCGAGGGCACTGAACTTGGCCGCTTTTGCTCGTGCATGCTGCACGCAGCCACGCTGTAGCGTGCACGCTTTCTTTGCACAGCTCTAGAGGAGAAAGGCTCACGGAGGCTGTCTGCACTTCAGGCGGCTCTCTTGAAAGCTGTTTCTTGCATCGGCGAAGTTACAGCATTTCAGGGAGTGGGTATGCAGAGCCAGCCCTACAGCTGTCAGCTACAGCTCGGAGGCATACCGGGAGCCGCTTTCTGTTCAAGTTACAAAGCATTCTATCGTTTTCTTTGCTGAGTATCTTCATACAGTACAAGCAGTAAGCACCATACACAGTGATACCTTGACATTTGCCTGTAGCCTCTCGTGACTCCTACCATTGCCGTATTATAGTCATTCTTATCCAATCGCAAGAGTAAGCAAGTTACAATTTAAGCTTACCACGGAGAATTCTCAGACCCCCCACCACCGCCACCACCCCGCCCCCCCCACCAACCCCCCCCACCGCCACCCCCCCCCAACCCCCCCCTTCTTCTTCTTGCTCCATCGGCATTTCTTGTTTGCCTGCGAGAGCTCTCTTTCTGGTAAAACCATGTTTTCTAGCTCCTTATGCCCTTCTTGAGACTTACTTGCTTGCTGAAAAACAGGTGCTTGTACCTGTAGTCACATACCGTTGTGCTAAGCATAGAAAAAATCTCCTTCCAACGCAATCTCCAACCTTTGCCTTCTCACTTATTCAGCGATCAGTGTTTCAGCAAAACACCTTGTGCTCTCTGTCAAAACGTGCTTCCATTTCTACCTCATGCTAAGTTTCTACATTCACGCATCTTTCTGCCAAGCCTACATAGCTGTGAAACTTTCTTCCCAAACTTTCATCCTCTCCAACAAGCTCGAGCTCCAAGGACACCCTTTGGCTTTCGCTGAGTGCGCGCTGCCCACGTAGCTCTCGCTGAGCCAAGTGGGCCAGGGGAGAAGCACTTGCTGCACGAGTGTTTCAAGGTGCACGGCTTTGAAGGCAGCACCACAATCCGGGCCACGAGAAGGGCTGAGGAAGAACGTGCTGTCGTCCTGGCACCTTTCTCCTGTGTGCGAGACGTTTAACTGAAGCTCTTCGCTCGTTCTCCATGAGAGCAACTGCTGGAGGCTGCCAAGGCAGCTGCGAGCACGAAAGCATAGCCGGGCGTCTGTCTTAGAAGAAAGGCGCAGAGCCGCAGTGGGACGCGCCCTTTCCGGAGGCTGCTTGGACAAGGGGTGCTTTAGGAAGGCCTTCTGCTTTGACGCCTGCTCCTGGCTGAGCTCTAGCTGCAGGGACTCTGCAAGGCTGAAGGACTAGGAGAGTGCCTATCTCCACGCTGTGCGGTGACGCGCTAGGGCTCCGCGTTGCCTTTTGCAGAAGCGAGGACGCCCTCAGCCGGCTCGGCTTGTGAACGAGCCCTTGCTGGACTTCTGCAACTTCGGTGCACTGCACACGCAAGCCCGCTGCTCTGCGGCTTCGTTCTTCGCCTCACGTTGTCCGCACAAAAGGGAAGCCCAGCGAGGGCACTGAACTTGGCCGCTTTTGCTCGTGCATGCTGCACGCAGCCACGCTGTAGCGTGCACGCTTTCTTTGCACAGCTCTAGAGGAGAAAGGCTCACGGAGGCTGTCTGCACTTCAGGCGGCTCTCTTGAAAGCTGTTTCTTGCATCGGCGAAGTTACAGCATTTCAGGGAGTGGGTATGCAGAGCCAGCCCTACAGCTGTCAGCTACAGCTCGGAGGCATACCGGGAGCCGCTTTCTGTTCAAGTTACAAAGCATTCTATCGTTTTCTTTGCTGAGTATCTTCATACAGTACAAGCAGTAAGCACCATACACAGTGATACCTTGACATTTGCCTGTAGCCTCTCGTGACTCCTACCATTGCCGTATTATAGTCATTCTTATCCAATCGCAAGAGTAAGCAAGTTACAATTTAAGCTTACCACGGACAATTCTCAGACCCCCCACCACCGCCACCACCCCGCCCCCCCCACCAACCCCTCCCACCGCCACCCCCCCCCCAACCCCCCCCTTCTTCTTCTTGCTCCATCGGCATTTCTTGTTTGCCTGCGAGAGCTCTCTTTCTGGTAAAACCATGTTTTCTAGCTCCTTATGCCCTTCTTGAGACTTACTTGCTTGCTGAAAAACAGGTGCTTGTACCTGTAGTCACATACCGTTGTGCTAAGCATAGAAAAAATCTCCTTCCAACGCAATCTCCAACCTTTGCCTTCTCACTTATTCAGCGATCAGTGTTTCAGCAAAACACCTTGTGCTCTCTGTCAAAACGTGCTTCCATTTCTACCTCATGCTAAGTTTCTACATTCACGCATCTTTCTGCCAAGCCTACATAGCTGTGAAACTTTCTTCCCAAACTTTCATCCTCTCCAACAAGCTCGAGCTCCAAGGACACCCTTTGGCTTTCGCTGAGTGCGCGCTGCCCACGTAGCTCTCGCTGAGCCAAGTGGGCCAGGGGAGAAGCACTTGCTGCACGAGTGTTTCAAGGTGCACGGCTTTGAAGGCAGCACCACAATCCGGGCCACGAGAAGGGCTGAGGAAGAACGTGCTGTCGTCCTGGCACCTTTCTCCTGTGTGCGAGACGTTTAACTGAAGCTCTTCGCTCGTTCTCCATGAGAGCAACTGCTGGAGGCTGCCAAGGCAGCTGCGAGCACGAAAGCATAGCCGGGCGTCTGTCTTAGAAGAAAGGCGCAGAGCCGCAGTGGGACGCGCCCTTTCCGGAGGCTGCTTGGACAAGGGGTGCTTTAGGAAGGCCTTCTGCTTTGACGCCTGCTCCTGGCTGAGCTCTAGCTGCAGGGACTCTGCAAGGCTGAAGGACTAGGAGAGTGCCTATCTCCACGCTGTGCGGTGACGCGCTAGGGCTCCGCGTTGCCTTTTGCAGAAGCGAGGACGCCCTCAGCCGGCTCGGCTTGTGAACGAGCCCTTGCTGGACTTCTGCAACTTCGGTGCACTGCACACGCAAGCCCGCTGCTCTGCGGCTTCGTTCTTCGCCTCACGTTGTCCGCACAAAAGGGAAGCCCAGCGAGGGCACTGAACTTGGCCGCTTTTGCTCGTGCATGCTGCACGCAGCCACGCTGTAGCGTGCACGCTTTCTTTGCACAGCTCTAGAGGAGAAAGGCTCACGGAGGCTGTCTGCACTTCAGGCGGCTCTCTTGAAAGCTGTTTCTTGCATCGGCGAAGTTACAGCATTTCAGGGAGTGGGTATGCAGAGCCAGCCCTACAGCTGTCAGCTACAGCTCGGAGGCATACCGGGAGCCGCTTTCTGTTCAAGTTACAAAGCATTCTATCGTTTTCTTTGCTGAGTATCTTCATACAGTACAAGCAGTAAGCACCATACACAGTGATACCTTGACATTTGCCTGTAGCCTCTCGTGACTCCTACCATTGCCGTATTATAGTCATTCTTATCCAATCGCAAGAGTAAGCAAGTTACAATTTAAGCTTACCACGGAGAATTCTCAGACCCCCCACCACCGCCACCACCCCGCCCCCCCCACCAACCCCCCCCACCGCCACCCCCCCCCAACCCCCCCCTTCTTCTTCTTGCTCCATCGGCATTTCTTGTTTGCCTGCGAGAGCTCTCTTTCTGGTAAAACCATGTTTTCTAGCGCCTTATGCCCTTCTTGAGACTTACTTGCTTGCTGAAAAACAGGTGCTTGTACCTGTAGTCACATACCGTTGTGCTAAGCATAGAAAAAATCTCCTTCCAACGCAATCTCCAACCTTTGCCTTCTCACTTATTCAGCGATCAGTGTTTCAGCAAAACACCTTGTGCTCTCTGTCAAAACGTGCTTCCATTTCTACCTCATGCTAAGTTTCTACATTCACGCATCTTTCTGCCAAGCCTACATAGCTGTGAAACTTTCTTCCCAAACTTTCATCCTCTCCAACAAGCTCGAGCTCCAAGGACACCCTTTGGCTTTCGCTGAGTGCGCGCTGCCCACGTAGCTCTCGCTGAGCCAAGTGGGCCAGGGGAGAAGCACTTGCTGCACGAGTGTTTCAAGGTGCACGGCTTTGAAGGCAGCACCACAATCCGGGCCACGAGAAGGGCTGAGGAAGAACGTGCTGTCGTCCTGGCACCTTTCTCCTGTGTGCGAGACGTTTAACTGAAGCTCTTCGCTCGTTCTCCATGAGAGCAACTGCTGGAGGCTGCCAAGGCAGCTGCGAGCACGAAAGCATAGCCGGGCGTCTGTCTTAGAAGAAAGGCGCAGAGCCGCAGTGGGACGCGCCCTTTCCGGAGGCTGCTTGGACAAGGGGTGCTTTAGGAAGGCCTTCTGCTTTGACGCCTGCTCCTGGCTGAGCTCTAGCTGCAGGGACTCTGCAAGGCTGAAGGACTAGGAGAGTGCCTATCTCCACGCTGTGCGGTGACGCGCTAGGGCTCCGCGTTGCCTTTTGCAGAAGCGAGGACGCCCTCAGCCGGCTCGGCTTGTGAACGAGCCCTTGCTGGACTTCTGCAACTTCGGTGCACTGCACACGCAAGCCCGCTGCTCTGCGGCTTCGTTCTTCGCCTCACGTTGTCCGCACAAAAGGGAAGCCCAGCGAGGGCACTGAACTTGGCCGCTTTTGCTCGTGCATGCTGCACGCAGCCACGCTGTAGCGTGCACGCTTTCTTTGCACAGCTCTAGAGGAGAAAGGCTCACGGAGGCTGTCTGCACTTCAGGCGGCTCTCTTGAAAGCTGTTTCTTGCATCGGCGAAGTTACAGCATTTCAGGGAGTGGGTATGCAGAGCCAGCCCTACAGCTGTCAGCTACAGCTCGGAGGCATACCGGGAGCCGCTTTCTGTTCAAGTTACAAAGCATTCTATCGTTTTCTTTGCTGAGTATCTTCATACAGTACAAGCAGTAAGCACCATACACAGTGATACCTTGACATTTGCCTGTAGCCTCTCGTGACTCCTACCATTGCCGTATTATAGTCATTCTTATCCAATCGCAAGAGTAAGCAAGTTACAATTTAAGCTTACCACGGACAATTCTCAGACCCCCCACCACCGCCACCACCCCGCCCCCCCCACCAACCCCCCCCACCGCCACCCCCCCCCAACCCCCCCCTTCTTCTTCTTGCTCCATCGGCATTTCTTGTTTGCCTGCGAGAGCTCTCTTTCTGGTAAAACCATGTTTTCTAGCTCCTTATGCCCTTCTTGAGACTTACTTGCTTGCTGAAAAACAGGTGCTTGTACCTGTAGTCACATACCGTTGTGCTAAGCATAGAAAAAATCTCCTTCCAACGCAATCTCCAACCTTTGCCTTCTCACTTATTCAGCGATCAGTGTTTCAGCAAAACACCTTGTGCTCTCTGTCAAAACGTGCTTCCATTTCTACCTCATGCTAAGTTTCTACATTCACGCATCTTTCTGCCAAGCCTACATAGCTGTGAAACTTTCTTCCCAAACTTTCATCCTCTCCAACAAGCTCGAGCTCCAAGGACACCCTTTGGCTTTCGCTGAGTGCGCGCTGCCCACGTAGCTCTCGCTGAGCCAAGTGGGCCAGGGGAGAAGCACTTGCTGCACGAGTGTTTCAAGGTGCACGGCTTTGAAGGCAGCACCACAATCCGGGCCACGAGAAGGGCTGAGGAAGAACGTGCTGTCGTCCTGGCACCTTTCTCCTGTGTGCGAGACGTTTAACTGAAGCTCTTCGCTCGTTCTCCATGAGAGCAACTGCTGGAGGCTGCCAAGGCAGCTGCGAGCACGAAAGCATAGCCGGGCGTCTGTCTTAGAAGAAAGGCGCAGAGCCGCAGTGGGACGCGCCCTTTCCGGAGGCTGCTTGGACAAGGGGTGCTTTAGGAAGGCCTTCTGCTTTGACGCCTGCTCCTGGCTGAGCTCTAGCTGCAGGGACTCTGCAAGGCTGAAGGACTAGGAGAGTGCCTATCTCCACGCTGTGCGGTGACGCGCTAGGGCTCCGCGTTGCCTTTTGCAGAAGCGAGGACGCCCTCAGCCGGCTCGGCTTGTGAACGAGCCCTTGCTGGACTTCTGCAACTTCGGTGCACTGCACACGCAAGCCCGCTGCTCTGCGGCTTCGTTCTTCGCCTCACGTTGTCCGCACAAAAGGGAAGCCCAGCGAGGGCACTGAACTTGGCCGCTTTTGCTCGTGCATGCTGCACGCAGCCACGCTGTAGCGTGCACGCTTTCTTTGCACAGCTCTAGAGGAGAAAGGCTCACGGAGGCTGTCTGCACTTCAGGCGGCTCTCTTGAAAGCTGTTTCTTGCATCGGCGAAGTTACAGCATTTCAGGGAGTGGGTATGCAGAGCCAGCCCTACAGCTGTCAGCTACAGCTCGGAGGCATACCGGGAGCCGCTTTCTGTTCAAGTTACAAAGCATTCTATCGTTTTCTTTGCTGAGTATCTTCATACAGTACAAGCAGTAAGCACCATACACAGTGATACCTTGACATTTGCCTGTAGCCTCTCGTGACTCCTACCATTGCCGTATTATAGTCATTCTTATCCAATCGCAAGAGTAAGCAAGTTACAATTTAAGCTTACCACGGACAATTCTCAGACCCCCCACCACCGCCACCACCCCGCCCCCCCCACCAACCCCCCCCACCGCCACCCCCCCCCAACCCCCCCCTTCTTCTTCTTGCTCCATCGGCATTTCTTGTTTGCCTGCGAGAGCTCTCTTTCTGGTAAAACCATGTTTTCTAGCGCCTTATGCCCTTCTTGAGACTTACTTGCTTGCTGAAAAACAGGTGCTTGTACCTGTAGTCACATACCGTTGTGCTAAGCATAGAAAAAATCTCCTTCCAACGCAATCTCCAACCTTTGCCTTCTCACTTATTCAGCGATCAGTGTTTCAGCAAAACACCTTGTGCTCTCTGTCAAAACGTGCTTCCATTTCTACCTCATGCTAAGTTTCTACATTCACGCATCTTTCTGCCAAGCCTACATAGCTGTGAAACTTTCTTCCCAAACTTTCATCCTCTCCAACAAGCTCGAGCTCCAAGGACACCCTTTGGCTTTCGCTGAGTGCGCGCTGCCCACGTAGCTCTCGCTGAGCCAAGTGGGCCAGGGGAGAAGCACTTGCTGCACGAGTGTTTCAAGGTGCACGGCTTTGAAGGCAGCACCACAATCCGGGCCACGAGAAGGGCTGAGGAAGAACGTGCTGTCGTCCTGGCACCTTTCTCCTGTGTGCGAGACGTTTAACTGAAGCTCTTCGCTCGTTCTCCATGAGAGCAACTGCTGGAGGCTGCCAAGGCAGCTGCGAGCACGAAAGCATAGCCGGGCGTCTGTCTTAGAAGAAAGGCGCAGAGCCGCAGTGGGACGCGCCCTTTCCGGAGGCTGCTTGGACAAGGGGTGCTTTAGGAAGGCCTTCTGCTTTGACGCCTGCTCCTGGCTGAGCTCTAGCTGCAGGGACTCTGCAAGGCTGAAGGACTAGGAGAGTGCCTATCTCCACGCTGTGCGGTGACGCGCTAGGGCTCCGCGTTGCCTTTTGCAGAAGCGAGGACGCCCTCAGCCGGCTCGGCTTGTGAACGAGCCCTTGCTGGACTTCTGCAACTTCGGTGCACTGCACACGCAAGCCCGCTGCTCTGCGGCTTCGTTCTTCGCCTCACGTTGTCCGCACAAAAGGGAAGCCCAGCGAGGGCACTGAACTTGGCCGCTTTTGCTCGTGCATGCTGCACGCAGCCACGCTGTAGCGTGCACGCTTTCTTTGCACAGCTCTAGAGGAGAAAGGCTCACGGAGGCTGTCTGCACTTCAGGCGGCTCTCTTGAAAGCTGTTTCTTGCATCGGCGAAGTTACAGCATTTCAGGGAGTGGGTATGCAGAGCCAGCCCTACAGCTGTCAGCTACAGCTCGGAGGCATACCGGGAGCCGCTTTCTGTTCAAGTTACAAAGCATTCTATCGTTTTCTTTGCTGAGTATCTTCATACAGTACAAGCAGTAAGCACCATACACAGTGATACCTTGACATTTGCCTGTAGCCTCTCGTGACTCCTACCATTGCCGTATTATAGTCATTCTTATCCAATCGCAAGAGTAAGCAAGTTACAATTTAAGCTTACCACGGAGAATTCTCAGACCCCCCACCACCGCCACCACCCCGCCCCCCCCACCAACCCCCCCCACCGCCACCCCCCCCCAACCCCCCCCTTCTTCTTCTTGCTCCATCGGCATTTCTTGTTTGCCTGCGAGAGCTCTCTTTCTGGTAAAACCATGTTTTCTAGCTCCTTATGCCCTTCTTGAGACTTACTTGCTTGCTGAAAAACAGGTGCTTGTACCTGTAGTCACATACCGTTGTGCTAAGCATAGAAAAAATCTCCTTCCAACGCAATCTCCAACCTTTGCCTTCTCACTTATTCAGCGATCAGTGTTTCAGCAAAACACCTTGTGCTCTCTGTCAAAACGTGCTTCCATTTCTACCTCATGCTAAGTTTCTACATTCACGCATCTTTCTGCCAAGCCTACATAGCTGTGAAACTTTCTTCCCAAACTTTCATCCTCTCCAACAAGCTCGAGCTCCAAGGACACCCTTTGGCTTTCGCTGAGTGCGCGCTGCCCACGTAGCTCTCGCTGAGCCAAGTGGGCCAGGGGAGAAGCACTTGCTGCACGAGTGTTTCAAGGTGCACGGCTTTGAAGGCAGCACCACAATCCGGGCCACGAGAAGGGCTGAGGAAGAACGTGCTGTCGTCCTGGCACCTTTCTCCTGTGTGCGAGACGTTTAACTGAAGCTCTTCGCTCGTTCTCCATGAGAGCAACTGCTGGAGGCTGCCAAGGCAGCTGCGAGCACGAAAGCATAGCCGGGCGTCTGTCTTAGAAGAAAGGCGCAGAGCCGCAGTGGGACGCGCCCTTTCCGGAGGCTGCTTGGACAAGGGGTGCTTTAGGAAGGCCTTCTGCTTTGACGCCTGCTCCTGGCTGAGCTCTAGCTGCAGGGACTCTGCAAGGCTGAAGGACTAGGAGAGTGCCTATCTCCACGCTGTGCGGTGACGCGCTAGGGCTCCGCGTTGCCTTTTGCAGAAGCGAGGACGCCCTCAGCCGGCTCGGCTTGTGAACGAGCCCTTGCTGGACTTCTGCAACTTCGGTGCACTGCACACGCAAGCCCGCTGCTCTGCGGCTTCGTTCTTCGCCTCACGTTGTCCGCACAAAAGGGAAGCCCAGCGAGGGCACTGAACTTGGCCGCTTTTGCTCGTGCATGCTGCACGCAGCCACGCTGTAGCGTGCACGCTTTCTTTGCACAGCTCTAGAGGAGAAAGGCTCACGGAGGCTGTCTGCACTTCAGGCGGCTCTCTTGAAAGCTGTTTCTTGCATCGGCGAAGTTACAGCATTTCAGGGAGTGGCTATGCAGAGCCAGCCCTACAGCTGTCAGCTACAGCTCGGAGGCATACCGGGAGCCGCTTTCTGTTCAAGTTACAAAGCATTCTATCGTTTTCTTTGCTGAGTATCTTCATACAGTACAAGCAGTAAGCACCATACACAGTGATACCTTGACATTTGCCTGTAGCCTCTCGTGACTCCTACCATTGCCGTATTATAGTCATTCTTATCCAATCGCAAGAGTAAGCAAGTTACAATTTAAGCTTACCACGGAGAATTCTCAGACCCCCCACCACCGCCACCACCCCGCCCCCCCCACCAACCCCCCCCACCGCCACCCCCCCCCAACCCCCCCCTTCTTCTTCTTGCTCCATCGGCATTTCTTGTTTGCCTGCGAGAGCTCTCTTTCTGGTAAAACCATGTTTTCTAGCTCCTTATGCCCTTCTTGAGACTTACTTGCTTGCTGAAAAACAGGTGCTTGTACCTGTAGTCACATACCGTTGTGCTAAGCATAGAAAAAATCTCCTTCCAACGCAATCTCCAACCTTTGCCTTCTCACTTATTCAGCGATCAGTGTTTCAGCAAAACACCTTGTGCTCTCTGTCAAAACGTGCTTCCATTTCTACCTCATGCTAAGTTTCTACATTCACGCATCTTTCTGCCAAGCCTACATAGCTGTGAAACTTTCTTCCCAAACTTTCATCCTCTCCAACAAGCTCGAGCTCCAAGGACACCCTTTGGCTTTCGCTGAGTGCGCGCTGCCCACGTAGCTCTCGCTGAGCCAAGTGGGCCAGGGGAGAAGCACTTGCTGCACGAGTGTTTCAAGGTGCACGGCTTTGAAGGCAGCACCACAATCCGGGCCACGAGAAGGGCTGAGGAAGAACGTGCTGTCGTCCTGGCACCTTTCTCCTGTGTGCGAGACGTTTAACTGAAGCTCTTCGCTCGTTCTCCATGAGAGCAACTGCTGGAGGCTGCCAAGGCAGCTGCGAGCACGAAAGCATAGCCGGGCGTCTGTCTTAGAAGAAAGGCGCAGAGCCGCAGTGGGACGCGCCCTTTCCGGAGGCTGCTTGGACAAGGGGTGCTTTAGGAAGGCCTTCTGCTTTGACGCCTGCTCCTGGCTGAGCTCTAGCTGCAGGGACTCTGCAAGGCTGAAGGACTAGGAGAGTGCCTATCTCCACGCTGTGCGGTGACGCGCTAGGGCTCCGCGTTGCCTTTTGCAGAAGCGAGGACGCCCTCAGCCGGCTCGGCTTGTGAACGAGCCCTTGCTGGACTTCTGCAACTTCGGTGCACTGCACACGCAAGCCCGCTGCTCTGCGGCTTCGTTCTTCGCCTCACGTTGTCCGCACAAAAGGGAAGCCCAGCGAGGGCACTGAACTTGGCCGCTTTTGCTCGTGCATGCTGCACGCAGCCACGCTGTAGCGTGCACGCTTTCTTTGCACAGCTCTAGAGGAGAAAGGCTCACGGAGGCTGTCTGCACTTCAGGCGGCTCTCTTGAAAGCTGTTTCTTGCATCGGCGAAGTTACAGCATTTCAGGGAGTGGGTATGCAGAGCCAGCCCTACAGCTGTCAGCTACAGCTCGGAGGCATACCGGGAGCCGCTTTCTGTTCAAGTTACAAAGCATTCTATCGTTTTCTTTGCTGAGTATCTTCATACAGTACAAGCAGTAAGCACCATACACAGTGATACCTTGACATTTGCCTGTAGCCTCTCGTGACTCCTACCATTGCCGTATTATAGTCATTCTTATCCAATCGCAAGAGTAAGCAAGTTACAATTTAAGCTTACCACGGACAATTCTCAGACCCCCCACCACCGCCACCACCCCGCCCCCCCCACCAACCCCTCCCACCGCCACCCCCCCCCCAACCCCCCCCTTCTTCTTCTTGCTCCATCGGCATTTCTTGTTTGCCTGCGAGAGCTCTCTTTCTGGTAAAACCATGTTTTCTAGCTCCTTATGCCCTTCTTGAGACTTACTTGCTTGCTGAAAAACAGGTGCTTGTACCTGTAGTCACATACCGTTGTGCTAAGCATAGAAAAAATCTCCTTCCAACGCAATCTCCAACCTTTGCCTTCTCACTTATTCAGCGATCAGTGTTTCAGCAAAACACCTTGTGCTCTCTGTCAAAACGTGCTTCCATTTCTACCTCATGCTAAGTTTCTACATTCACGCATCTTTCTGCCAAGCCTACATAGCTGTGAAACTTTCTTCCCAAACTTTCATCCTCTCCAACAAGCTCGAGCTCCAAGGACACCCTTTGGCTTTCGCTGAGTGCGCGCTGCCCACGTAGCTCTCGCTGAGCCAAGTGGGCCAGGGGAGAAGCACTTGCTGCACGAGTGTTTCAAGGTGCACGGCTTTGAAGGCAGCACCACAATCCGGGCCACGAGAAGGGCTGAGGAAGAACGTGCTGTCGTCCTGGCACCTTTCTCCTGTGTGCGAGACGTTTAACTGAAGCTCTTCGCTCGTTCTCCATGAGAGCAACTGCTGGAGGCTGCCAAGGCAGCTGCGAGCACGAAAGCATAGCCGGGCGTCTGTCTTAGAAGAAAGGCGCAGAGCCGCAGTGGGACGCGCCCTTTCCGGAGGCTGCTTGGACAAGGGGTGCTTTAGGAAGGCCTTCTGCTTTGACGCCTGCTCCTGGCTGAGCTCTAGCTGCAGGGACTCTGCAAGGCTGAAGGACTAGGAGAGTGCCTATCTCCACGCTGTGCGGTGACGCGCTAGGGCTCCGCGTTGCCTTTTGCAGAAGCGAGGACGCCCTCAGCCGGCTCGGCTTGTGAACGAGCCCTTGCTGGACTTCTGCAACTTCGGTGCACTGCACACGCAAGCCCGCTGCTCTGCGGCTTCGTTCTTCGCCTCACGTTGTCCGCACAAAAGGGAAGCCCAGCGAGGGCACTGAACTTGGCCGCTTTTGCTCGTGCATGCTGCACGCAGCCACGCTGTAGCGTGCACGCTTTCTTTGCACAGCTCTAGAGGAGAAAGGCTCACGGAGGCTGTCTGCACTTCAGGCGGCTCTCTTGAAAGCTGTTTCTTGCATCGGCGAAGTTACAGCATTTCAGGGAGTGGGTATGCAGAGCCAGCCCTACAGCTGTCAGCTACAGCTCGGAGGCATACCGGGAGCCGCTTTCTGTTCAAGTTACAAAGCATTCTATCGTTTTCTTTGCTGAGTATCTTCATACAGTACAAGCAGTAAGCACCATACACAGTGATACCTTGACATTTGCCTGTAGCCTCTCGTGACTCCTACCATTGCCGTATTATAGTCATTCTTATCCAATCGCAAGAGTAAGCAAGTTACAATTTAAGCTTACCACGGACAATTCTCAGACCCCCCACCACCGCCACCACCCCGCCCCCCCCACCAACCCCCCCCACCGCCACCCCCCCCCAACCCCCCCCTTCTTCTTCTTGCTCCATCGGCATTTCTTGTTTGCCTGCGAGAGCTCTCTTTCTGGTAAAACCATGTTTTCTAGCTCCTTATGCCCTTCTTGAGACTTACTTGCTTGCTGAAAAACAGGTGCTTGTACCTGTAGTCACATACCGTTGTGCTAAGCATAGAAAAAATCTCCTTCCAACGCAATCTCCAACCTTTGCCTTCTCACTTATTCAGCGATCAGTGTTTCAGCAAAACACCTTGTGCTCTCTGTCAAAACGTGCTTCCATTTCTACCTCATGCTAAGTTTCTACATTCACGCATCTTTCTGCCAAGCCTACATAGCTGTGAAACTTTCTTCCCAAACTTTCATCCTCTCCAACAAGCTCGAGCTCCAAGGACACCCTTTGGCTTTCGCTGAGTGCGCGCTGCCCACGTAGCTCTCGCTGAGCCAAGTGGGCCAGGGGAGAAGCACTTGCTGCACGAGTGTTTCAAGGTGCACGGCTTTGAAGGCAGCACCACAATCCGGGCCACGAGAAGGGCTGAGGAAGAACGTGCTGTCGTCCTGGCACCTTTCTCCTGTGTGCGAGACGTTTAACTGAAGCTCTTCGCTCGTTCTCCATGAGAGCAACTGCTGGAGGCTGCCAAGGCAGCTGCGAGCACGAAAGCATAGCCGGGCGTCTGTCTTAGAAGAAAGGCGCAGAGCCGCAGTGGGACGCGCCCTTTCCGGAGGCTGCTTGGACAAGGGGTGCTTTAGGAAGGCCTTCTGCTTTGACGCCTGCTCCTGGCTGAGCTCTAGCTGCAGGGACTCTGCAAGGCTGAAGGACTAGGAGAGTGCCTATCTCCACGCTGTGCGGTGACGCGCTAGGGCTCCGCGTTGCCTTTTGCAGAAGCGAGGACGCCCTCAGCCGGCTCGGCTTGTGAACGAGCCCTTGCTGGACTTCTGCAACTTCGGTGCACTGCACACGCAAGCCCGCTGCTCTGCGGCTTCGTTCTTCGCCTCACGTTGTCCGCACAAAAGGGAAGCCCAGCGAGGGCACTGAACTTGGCCGCTTTTGCTCGTGCATGCTGCACGCAGCCACGCTGTAGCGTGCACGCTTTCTTTGCACAGCTCTAGAGGAGAAAGGCTCACGGAGGCTGTCTGCACTTCAGGCGGCTCTCTTGAAAGCTGTTTCTTGCATCGGCGAAGTTACAGCATTTCAGGGAGTGGGTATGCAGAGCCAGCCCTACAGCTGTCAGCTACAGCTCGGAGGCATACCGGGAGCCGCTTTCTGTTCAAGTTACAAAGCATTCTATCGTTTTCTTTGCTGAGTATCTTCATACAGTACAAGCAGTAAGCACCATACACAGTGATACCTTGACATTTGCCTGTAGCCTCTCGTGACTCCTACCATTGCCGTATTATAGTCATTCTTATCCAATCGCAAGAGTAAGCAAGTTACAATTTAAGCTTACCACGGAGAATTCTCAGACCCCCCACCACCGCCACCACCCCGCCCCCCCCACCAACCCCCCCCACCGCCACCCCCCCCCAACCCCCCCCTTCTTCTTCTTGCTCCATCGGCATTTCTTGTTTGCCTGCGAGAGCTCTCTTTCTGGTAAAACCATGTTTTCTAGCTCCTTATGCCCTTCTTGAGACTTACTTGCTTGCTGAAAAACAGGTGCTTGTACCTGTAGTCACATACCGTTGTGCTAAGCATAGAAAAAATCTCCTTCCAACGCAATCTCCAACCTTTGCCTTCTCACTTATTCAGCGATCAGTGTTTCAGCAAAACACCTTGTGCTCTCTGTCAAAACGTGCTTCCATTTCTACCTCATGCTAAGTTTCTACATTCACGCATCTTTCTGCCAAGCCTAGATAGCTGTGAAACTTTCTTCCCAAACTTTCATCCTCTCCAACAAGCTCGAGCTCCAAGGACACCCTTTGGCTTTCGCTGAGTGCGCGCTGCCCACGTAGCTCTCGCTGAGCCAAGTGGGCCAGGGGAGAAGCACTTGCTGCACGAGTGTTTCAAGGTGCACGGCTTTGAAGGCAGCACCACAATCCGGGCCACGAGAAGGGCTGAGGAAGAACGTGCTGTCGTCCTGGCACCTTTCTCCTGTGTGCGAGACGTTTAACTGAAGCTCTTCGCTCGTTCTCCATGAGAGCAACTGCTGGAGGCTGCCAAGGCAGCTGCGAGCACGAAAGCATAGCCGGGCGTCTGTCTTAGAAGAAAGGCGCAGAGCCGCAGTGGGACGCGCCCTTTCCGGAGGCTGCTTGGACAAGGGGTGCTTTAGGAAGGCCTTCTGCTTTGACGCCTGCTCCTGGCTGAGCTCTAGCTGCAGGGACTCTGCAAGGCTGAAGGACTAGGAGAGTGCCTATCTCCACGCTGTGCGGTGACGCGCTAGGGCTCCGCGTTGCCTTTTGCAGAAGCGAGGACGCCCTCAGCCGGCTCGGCTTGTGAACGAGCCCTTGCTGGACTTCTGCAACTTCGGTGCACTGCACACGCAAGCCCGCTGCTCTGCGGCTTCGTTCTTCGCCTCACGTTGTCCGCACAAAAGGGAAGCCCAGCGAGGGCACTGAACTTGGCCGCTTTTGCTCGTGCATGCTGCACGCAGCCACGCTGTAGCGTGCACGCTTTCTTTGCACAGCTCTAGAGGAGAAAGGCTCACGGAGGCTGTCTGCACTTCAGGCGGCTCTCTTGAAAGCTGTTTCTTGCATCGGCGAAGTTACAGCATTTCAGGGAGTGGCTATGCAGAGCCAGCCCTACAGCTGTCAGCTACAGCTCGGAGGCATACCGGGAGCCGCTTTCTGTTCAAGTTACAAAGCATTCTATCGTTTTCTTTGCTGAGTATCTTCATACAGTACAAGCAGTAAGCACCATACACAGTGATACCTTGACATTTGCCTGTAGCCTCTCGTGACTCCTACCATTGCCGTATTATAGTCATTCTTATCCAATCGCAAGAGTAAGCAAGTTACAATTTAAGCTTACCACGGAGAATTCTCAGACCCCCCACCACCGCCACCACCCCGCCCCCCCCACCAACCCCCCCCACCGCCACCCCCCCCCAACCCCCCCTTCTTCTTCTTGCTCCATCGGCATTTCTTGTTTGCCTGCGAGAGCTCTCTTTCTGGTAAAACCATGTTTTCTAGCGCCTTATGCCCTTCTTGAGACTTACTTGCTTGCTGAAAAACAGGTGCTTGTACCTGTAGTCACATACCGTTGTGCTAAGCATAGAAAAAATCTCCTTCCAACGCAATCTCCAACCTTTGCCTTCTCACTTATTCAGCGATCAGTGTTTCAGCAAAACACCTTGTGCTCTCTGTCAAAACGTGCTTCCATTTCTACCTCATGCTAAGTTTCTACATTCACGCATCTTTCTGCCAAGCCTACATAGCTGTGAAACTTTCTTCCCAAACTTTCATCCTCTCCAACAAGCTCGAGCTCCAAGGACACCCTTTGGCTTTCGCTGAGTGCGCGCTGCCCACGTAGCTCTCGCTGAGCCAAGTGGGCCAGGGGAGAAGCACTTGCTGCACGAGTGTTTCAAGGTGCACGGCTTTGAAGGCAGCACCACAATCCGGGCCACGAGAAGGGCTGAGGAAGAACGTGCTGTCGTCCTGGCACCTTTCTCCTGTGTGCGAGACGTTTAACTGAAGCTCTTCGCTCGTTCTCCATGAGAGCAACTGCTGGAGGCTGCCAAGGCAGCTGCGAGCACGAAAGCATAGCCGGGCGTCTGTCTTAGAAGAAAGGCGCAGAGCCGCAGTGGGACGCGCCCTTTCCGGAGGCTGCTTGGACAAGGGGTGCTTTAGGAAGGCCTTCTGCTTTGACGCCTGCTCCTGGCTGAGCTCTAGCTGCAGGGACTCTGCAAGGCTGAAGGACTAGGAGAGTGCCTATCTCCACGCTGTGCGGTGACGCGCTAGGGCTCCGCGTTGCCTTTTGCAGAAGCGAGGACGCCCTCAGCCGGCTCGGCTTGTGAACGAGCCCTTGCTGGACTTCTGCAACTTCGGTGCACTGCACACGCAAGCCCGCTGCTCTGCGGCTTCGTTCTTCGCCTCACGTTGTCCGCACAAAAGGGAAGCCCAGCGAGAGGGCACTGAACTTGGCCGCTTTTGCTCGTGCATGCTGCACGCAGCCACGCTGTAGCGTGCACGCTTTCTTTGCACAGCTCTAGAGGAGAAAGGCTCACGAAGGCTGTCTGCACTTCAGGCGGCTCTCTTGAAAGCTGTTTCTTGCATCGGCGAAGTTACAGCATTTCAGGGAGTGGGTATGCAGAGCCAGCCCTACAGCTGTCAGCTACAGCTCGGAGGCATACCGGGAGCCGCTTTCTGTTCAAGTTACAAAGCATTCTATCGTTTTCTTTGCTGAGTATCTTCATACAGTACAAGCAGTAAGCACCATACACAGTGATACCTTGACATTTGCCTGTAGCCTCTCGTGACTCCTACCATTGCCGTATTATAGTCATTCTTATCCAATCGCAAGAGTAAGCAAGTTACAATTTAAGCTTACCACGGAGAATTCTCAGACCCCCCACCACCGCCACCACCCCGCCCCCCCCACCAACCCCCCCCACCGCCACCCCCCCCCAACCCCCCCCTTCTTCTTCTTGCTCCATCGGCATTTCTTGTTTGCCTGCGAGAGCTCTCTTTCTGGTAAAACCATGTTTTCTAGCTCCTTATGCCCTTCTTGAGACTTACTTGCTTGCTGAAAAACAGGTGCTTGTACCTGTAGTCACATACCGTTGTGCTAAGCATAGAAAAAATCTCCTTCCAACGCAATCTCCAACCTTTGCCTTCTCACTTATTCAGCGATCAGTGTTTCAGCAAAACACCTTGTGCTCTCTGTCAAAACGTGCTTCCATTTCTACCTCATGCTAAGTTTCTACATTCACGCATCTTTCTGCCAAGCCTACATAGCTGTGAAACTTTCTTCCCAAACTTTCATCCTCTCCCACAAGCTCGAGCTCCAAGGACACCCTTTGGCTTTCGCTGAGTGCGCGCTGCCCACGTAGCTCTCGCTGAGCCAAGTGGGCCAGGGGAGAAGCACTTGCTGCACGAATGTTTCAAGGTGCACGGCTTTGAAGGCAGCACCACAATCCGGGCCACGAGAAGGGCTGAGGAAGAACGTGCTGTCGTCCTGGCACCTTTCTCCTGTGTGCGAGACGTTTAACTGAAGCTCTTCGCTCGTTCTCCATGAGAGCAACTGCTGGAGGCTGCCAAGGCAGCTGCGAGCACGAAAGCATAGCCGGGCGTCTGTCTTAGAAGAAAGGCGCAGAGCCGCAGTGGGATGCGCCCTTTCCGGAGGCTGCTTGGACAAGGGGTGCTTTAGGAAGGCCTTCTGCTTTGACGCCTGCTCCTGGCTGAGCTCTAGCTGCAGGGACTCTGCAAGGCTGAAGGACTAGGAGAGTGCCTATCTCCACGCTGTGCGGTGACGCGCTAGGGCTCCGCGTTGCCTTTTGCAGAAGCGAGGACGCCCTCAGCCGGCTCGGCTTGTGAACGAGCCCTTGCTGGACTTCTGCAACTTCGGTGCACTGCACACGCAAGCCCGCTGCTCTGCGGCTTCGTTCTTCGCCTCACGTTGTCCGCACAAAAGGGAAGCCCAGCGAGGGCACTGAACTTGGCCGCTTTTGCTCGTGCATGCTGCACGCAGCCACGCTGTAGCGTGCACGCTTTCTTTGCACAGCTCTAGAGGAGAAAGGCTCACGGAGGCTGTCTGCACTTCAGGCGGCTCTCTTGAAAGCTGTTTCTTGCATCGGCGAAGTTACAGCATTTCAGGGAGTGGGTATGCAGAGCCAGCCCTACAGCTGTCAGCTACAGCTCGGAGGCATACCGGGAGCCGCTTTCTGTTCAAGTTACAAAGCATTCTATCGTTTTCTTTGCTGAGTATCTTCATACAGTACAAGCAGTAAGCACCATACACAGTGATACCTTGACATTTGCCTGTAGCCTCTCGTGACTCCTACCATTGCCGTATTATAGTCATTCTTATCCAATCGCAAGAGTAAGCAAGTTACAATTTAAGCTTACCACGGAGAATTCTCAGACCCCCCACCACCGCCACCACCCCGCCCCCCCCACCAACCCCCCCCACCGCCACCCCCCCCCAACCCCCCCCTTCTTCTTCTTGCTCCATCGGCATTTCTTGTTTGCCTGCGAGAGCTCTCTTTCTGGTAAAACCATGTTTTCTAGCTCCTTATGCCCTTCTTGAGACTTACTTGCTTGCTGAAAAACAGGTGCTTGTACCTGTAGTCACATACCGTTGTGCTAAGCATAGAAAAAATCTCCTTCCAACGCAATCTCCAACCTTTGCCTTCTCACTTATTCAGCGATCAGTGTTTCAGCAAAACACCTTGTGCTCTCTGTCAAAACGTGCTTCCATTTCTACCTCATGCTAAGTTTCTACATTCACGCATCTTTCTGCCAAGCCTAGATAGCTGTGAAACTTTCTTCCCAAACTTTCATCCTCTCCAACAAGCTCGAGCTCCAAGGACACCCTTTGGCTTTCGCTGAGTGCGCGCTGCCCACGTAGCTCTCGCTGAGCCAAGTGGGCCAGGGGAGAAGCACTTGCTGCACGAGTGTTTCAAGGTGCACGGCTTTGAAGGCAGCACCACAATCCGGGCCACGAGAAGGGCTGAGGAAGAACGTGCTGTCGTCCTGGCACCTTTCTCCTGTGTGCGAGACGTTTAACTGAAGCTCTTCGCTCGTTCTCCATGAGAGCAACTGCTGGAGGCTGCCAAGGCAGCTGCGAGCACGAAAGCATAGCCGGGCGTCTGTCTTAGAAGAAAGGCGCAGAGCCGCAGTGGGACGCGCCCTTTCCGGAGGCTGCTTGGACAAGGGGTGCTTTAGGAAGGCCTTCTGCTTTGACGCCTGCTCCTGGCTGAGCTCTAGCTGCAGGGACTCTGCAAGGCTGAAGGACTAGGAGAGTGCCTATCTCCACGCTGTGCGGTGACGCGCTAGGGCTCCGCGTTGCCTTTTGCAGAAGCGAGGACGCCCTCAGCCGGCTCGGCTTGTGAACGAGCCCTTGCTGGACTTCTGCAACTTCGGTGCACTGCACACGCAAGCCCGCTGCTCTGCGGCTTCGTTCTTCGCCTCACGTTGTCCGCACAAAAGGGAAGCCCAGCGAGGGCACTGAACTTGGCCGCTTTTGCTCGTGCATGCTGCACGCAGCCACGCTGTAGCGTGCACGCTTTCTTTGCACAGCTCTAGAGGAGAAAGGCTCACGGAGGCTGTCTGCACTTCAGGCGGCTCTCTTGAAAGCTGTTTCTTGCATCGGCGAAGTTACAGCATTTCAGGGAGTGGGTATGCAGAGCCAGCCCTACAGCTGTCAGCTACAGCTCGGAGGCATACCGGGAGCCGCTTTCTGTTCAAGTTACAAAGCATTCTATCGTTTTCTTTGCTGAGTATCTTCATACAGTACAAGCAGTAAGCACCATACACAGTGATACCTTGACATTTGCCTGTAGCCTCTCGTGACTCCTACCATTGCCGTATTATAGTCATTCTTATCCAATCGCAAGAGTAAGCAAGTTACAATTTAAGCTTACCACGGACAATTCTCAGACCCCCCACCACCGCCACCACCCCGCCCCCCCCACCAACCCCCCCCACCGCCACCCCCCCCAACCCCCCCCTTCTTCTTCTTGCTCCATCGGCATTTCTTGTTTGCCTGCGAGAGCTCTCTTTCTGGTAAAACCATGTTTTCTAGCTCCTTATGCCCTTCTTGAGACTTACTTGCTTGCTGAAAAACAGGTGCTTGTACCTGTAGTCACATACCGTTGTGCTAAGCATAGAAAAAATCTCCTTCCAACGCAATCTCCAACCTTTGCCTTCTCACTTATTCAGCGATCAGTGTTTCAGCAAAACACCTTGTGCTCTCTGTCAAAACGTGCTTCCATTTCTACCTCATGCTAAGTTTCTACATTCACGCATCTTTCTGCCAAGCCTACATAGCTGTGAAACTTTCTTCCCAAACTTTCATCCTCTCCAACAAGCTCGAGCTCCAAGGACACCCTTTGGCTTTCGCTGAGTGCGCGCTGCCCACGTAGCTCTCGCTGAGCCAAGTGGGCCAGGGGAGAAGCACTTGCTGCACGAGTGTTTCAAGGTGCACGGCTTTGAAGGCAGCACCACAATCCGGGCCACGAGAAGGGCTGAGGAAGAACGTGCTGTCGTCCTGGCACCTTTCTCCTGTGTGCGAGACGTTTAACTGAAGCTCTTCGCTCGTTCTCCATGAGAGCAACTGCTGGAGGCTGCCAAGGCAGCTGCGAGCACGAAAGCATAGCCGGGCGTCTGTCTTAGAAGAAAGGCGCAGAGCCGCAGTGGGACGCGCCCTTTCCGGAGGCTGCTTGGACAAGGGGTGCTTTAGGAAGGCCTTCTGCTTTGACGCCTGCTCCTGGCTGAGCTCTAGCTGCAGGGACTCTGCAAGGCTGAAGGACTAGGAGAGTGCCTATCTCCACGCTGTGCGGTGACGCGCTAGGGCTCCGCGTTGCCTTTTGCAGAAGCGAGGACGCCCTCAGCCGGCTCGGCTTGTGAACGAGCCCTTGCTGGACTTCTGCAACTTCGGTGCACTGCACACGCAAGCCCGCTGCTCTGCGGCTTCGTTCTTCGCCTCACGTTGTCCGCACAAAAGGGAAGCCCAGCGAGGGCACTGAACTTGGCCGCTTTTGCTCGTGCATGCTGCACGCAGCCACGCTGTAGCGTGCACGCTTTCTTTGCACAGCTCTAGAGGAGAAAGGCTCACGGAGGCTGTCTGCACTTCAGGCGGCTCTCTTGAAAGCTGTTTCTTGCATCGGCGAAGTTACAGCATTTCAGGGAGTGGGTATGCAGAGCCAGCCCTACAGCTGTCAGCTACAGCTCGGAGGCATACCGGGAGCCGCTTTCTGTTCAAGTTACAAAGCATTCTATCGTTTTCTTTGCTGAGTATCTTCATACAGTACAAGCAGTAAGCACCATACACAGTGATACCTTGACATTTGCCTGTAGCCTCTCGTGACTCCTACCATTGCCGTATTATAGTCATTCTTATCCAATCGCAAGAGTAAGCAAGTTACAATTTAAGCTTACCACGGACAATTCTCAGACCCCCCACCACCGCCACCACCCCGCCCCCCCCACCAACCCCTCCCACCGCCACCCCCCCCCCAACCCCCCCCTTCTTCTTCTTGCTCCATCGGCATTTCTTGTTTGCCTGCGAGAGCTCTCTTTCTGGTAAAACCATGTTTTCTAGCTCCTTATGCCCTTCTTGAGACTTACTTGCTTGCTGAAAAACAGGTGCTTGTACCTGTAGTCACATACCGTTGTGCTAAGCATAGAAAAAATCTCCTTCCAACGCAATCTCCAACCTTTGCCTTCTCACTTATTCAGCGATCAGTGTTTCAGCAAAACACCTTGTGCTCTCTGTCAAAACGTGCTTCCATTTCTACCTCATGCTAAGTTTCTACATTCACGCATCTTTCTGCCAAGCCTACATAGCTGTGAAACTTTCTTCCCAAACTTTCATCCTCTCCAACAAGCTCGAGCTCCAAGGACACCCTTTGGCTTTCGCTGAGTGCGCGCTGCCCACGTAGCTCTCGCTGAGCCAAGTGGGCCAGGGGAGAAGCACTTGCTGCACGAGTGTTTCAAGGTGCACGGCTTTGAAGGCAGCACCACAATCCGGGCCACGAGAAGGGCTGAGGAAGAACGTGCTGTCGTCCTGGCACCTTTCTCCTGTGTGCGAGACGTTTAACTGAAGCTCTTCGCTCGTTCTCCATGAGAGCAACTGCTGGAGGCTGCCAAGGCAGCTGCGAGCACGAAAGCATAGCCGGGCGTCTGTCTTAGAAGAAAGGCGCAGAGCCGCAGTGGGACGCGCCCTTTCCGGAGGCTGCTTGGACAAGGGGTGCTTTAGGAAGGCCTTCTGCTTTGACGCCTGCTCCTGGCTGAGCTCTAGCTGCAGGGACTCTGCAAGGCTGAAGGACTAGGAGAGTGCCTATCTCCACGCTGTGCGGTGACGCGCTAGGGCTCCGCGTTGCCTTTTGCAGAAGCGAGGACGCCCTCAGCCGGCTCGGCTTGTGAACGAGCCCTTGCTGGACTTCTGCAACTTCGGTGCACTGCACACGCAAGCCCGCTGCTCTGCGGCTTCGTTCTTCGCCTCACGTTGTCCGCACAAAAGGGAAGCCCAGCGAGGGCACTGAACTTGGCCGCTTTTGCTCGTGCATGCTGCACGCAGCCACGCTGTAGCGTGCACGCTTTCTTTGCACAGCTCTAGAGGAGAAAGGCTCACGGAGGCTGTCTGCACTTCAGGCGGCTCTCTTGAAAGCTGTTTCTTGCATCGGCGAAGTTACAGCATTTCAGGGAGTGGGTATGCAGAGCCAGCCCTACAGCTGTCAGCTACAGCTCGGAGGCATACCGGGAGCCGCTTTCTGTTCAAGTTACAAAGCATTCTATCGTTTTCTTTGCTGAGTATCTTCATACAGTACAAGCAGTAAGCACCATACACAGTGATACCTTGACATTTGCCTGTAGCCTCTCGTGACTCCTACCATTGCCGTATTATAGTCATTCTTATCCAATCGCAAGAGTAAGCAAGTTACAATTTAAGCTTACCACGGACAATTCTCAGACCCCCCACCACCGCCACCACCCCGCCCCCCCCACCAACCCCCCCCACCGCCACCCCCCCCAACCCCCCCCTTCTTCTTCTTGCTCCATCGGCATTTCTTGTTTGCCTGCGAGAGCTCTCTTTCTGGTAAAACCATGTTTTCTAGCTCCTTATGCCCTTCTTGAGACTTACTTGCTTGCTGAAAAACAGGTGCTTGTACCTGTAGTCACATACCGTTGTGCTAAGCATAGAAAAAATCTCCTTCCAACGCAATCTCCAACCTTTGCCTTCTCACTTATTCAGCGATCAGTGTTTCAGCAAAACACCTTGTGCTCTCTGTCAAAACGTGCTTCCATTTCTACCTCATGCTAAGTTTCTACATTCACGCATCTTTCTGCCAAGCCTACATAGCTGTGAAACTTTCTTCCCAAACTTTCATCCTCTCCAACAAGCTCGAGCTCCAAGGACACCCTTTGGCTTTCGCTGAGTGCGCGCTGCCCACGTAGCTCTCGCTGAGCCAAGTGGGCCAGGGGAGAAGCACTTGCTGCACGAGTGTTTCAAGGTGCACGGCTTTGAAGGCAGCACCACAATCCGGGCCACGAGAAGGGCTGAGGAAGAACGTGCTGTCGTCCTGGCACCTTTCTCCTGTGTGCGAGACGTTTAACTGAAGCTCTTCGCTCGTTCTCCATGAGAGCAACTGCTGGAGGCTGCCAAGGCAGCTGCGAGCACGAAAGCATAGCCGGGCGTCTGTCTTAGAAGAAAGGCGCAGAGCCGCAGTGGGACGCGCCCTTTCCGGAGGCTGCTTGGACAAGGGGTGCTTTAGGAAGGCCTTCTGCTTTGACGCCTGCTCCTGGCTGAGCTCTAGCTGCAGGGACTCTGCAAGGCTGAAGGACTAGGAGAGTGCCTATCTCCACGCTGTGCGGTGACGCGCTAGGGCTCCGCGTTGCCTTTTGCAGAAGCGAGGACGCCCTCAGCCGGCTCGGCTTGTGAACGAGCCCTTGCTGGACTTCTGCAACTTCGGTGCACTGCACACGCAAGCCCGCTGCTCTGCGGCTTCGTTCTTCGCCTCACGTTGTCCGCACAAAAGGGAAGCCCAGCGAGGGCACTGAACTTGGCCGCTTTTGCTCGTGCATGCTGCACGCAGCCACGCTGTAGCGTGCACGCTTTCTTTGCACAGCTCTAGAGGAGAAAGGCTCACGGAGGCTGTCTGCACTTCAGGCGGCTCTCTTGAAAGCTGTTTCTTGCATCGGCGAAGTTACAGCATTTCAGGGAGTGGCTATGCAGAGCCAGCCCTACAGCTGTCAGCTACAGCTCGGAGGCATACCGGGAGCCGCTTTCTGTTCAAGTTACAAAGCATTCTATCGTTTTCTTTGCTGAGTATCTTCATACAGTACAAGCAGTAAGCACCATACACAGTGATACCTTGACATTTGCCTGTAGCCTCTCGTGACTCCTACCATTGCCGTATTATAGTCATTCTTATCCAATCGCAAGAGTAAGCAAGTTACAATTTAAGCTTACCACGGACAATTCTCAGACCCCCCACCACCGCCACCACCCCGCCCCCCCCACCAACCCCCCCCACCGCCACCCCCCCCCAACCCCCCCCTTCTTCTTCTTGCTCCATCGGCATTTCTTGTTTGCCTGCGAGAGCTCTCTTTCTGGTAAAACCATGTTTTCTAGCTCCTTATGCCCTTCTTGAGACTTACTTGCTTGCTGAAAAACAGGTGCTTGTACCTGTAGTCACATACCGTTGTGCTAAGCATAGAAAAAATCTCCTTCCAACGCAATCTCCAACCTTTGCCTTCTCACTTATTCAGCGATCAGTGTTTCAGCAAAACACCTTGTGCTCTCTGTCAAAACGTGCTTCCATTTCTACCTCATGCTAAGTTTCTACATTCACGCATCTTTCTGCCAAGCCTACATAGCTGTGAAACTTTCTTCCCAAACTTTCATCCTCTCCAACAAGCTCGAGCTCCAAGGACACCCTTTGGCTTTCGCTGAGTGCGCGCTGCCCACGTAGCTCTCGCTGAGCCAAGTGGGCCAGGGGAGAAGCACTTGCTGCACGAGTGTTTCAAGGTGCACGGCTTTGAAGGCAGCACCACAATCCGGGCCACGAGAAGGGCTGAGGAAGAACGTGCTGTCGTCCTGGCACCTTTCTCCTGTGTGCGAGACGTTTAACTGAAGCTCTTCGCTCGTTCTCCATGAGAGCAACTGCTGGAGGCTGCCAAGGCAGCTGCGAGCACGAAAGCATAGCCGGGCGTCTGTCTTAGAAGAAAGGCGCAGAGCCGCAGTGGGACGCGCCCTTTCCGGAGGCTGCTTGGACAAGGGGTGCTTTAGGAAGGCCTTCTGCTTTGACGCCTGCTCCTGGCTGAGCTCTAGCTGCAGGGACTCTGCAAGGCTGAAGGACTAGGAGAGTGCCTATCTCCACGCTGTGCGGTGACGCGCTAGGGCTCCGCGTTGCCTTTTGCAGAAGCGAGGACGCCCTCAGCCGGCTCGGCTTGTGAACGAGCCCTTGCTGGACTTCTGCAACTTCGGTGCACTGCACACGCAAGCCCGCTGCTCTGCGGCTTCGTTCTTCGCCTCACGTTGTCCGCACAAAAGGGAAGCCCAGCGAGGGCACTGAACTTGGCCGCTTTTGCTCGTGCATGCTGCACGCAGCCACGCTGTAGCGTGCACGCTTTCTTTGCACAGCTCTAGAGGAGAAAGGCTCACGGAGGCTGTCTGCACTTCAGGCGGCTCTCTTGAAAGCTGTTTCTTGCATCGGCGAAGTTACAGCATTTCAGGGAGTGGGTATGCAGAGCCAGCCCTACAGCTGTCAGCTACAGCTCGGAGGCATACCGGGAGCCGCTTTCTGTTCAAGTTACAAAGCATTCTATCGTTTTCTTTGCTGAGTATCTTCATACAGTACAAGCAGTAAGCACCATACACAGTGATACCTTGACATTTGCCTGTAGCCTCTCGTGACTCCTACCATTGCCGTATTATAGTCATTCTTATCCAATCGCAAGAGTAAGCAAGTTACAATTTAAGCTTACCACGGAGAATTCTCAGACCCCCCACCACCGCCACCACCCCGCCCCCCCCACCAACCCCCCCCACCGCCACCCCCCCCCAACCCCCCCCTTCTTCTTCTTGCTCCATCGGCATTTCTTGTTTGCCTGCGAGAGCTCTCTTTCTGGTAAAACCATGTTTTCTAGCTCCTTATGCCCTTCTTGAGACTTACTTGCTTGCTGAAAAACAGGTGCTTGTACCTGTAGTCACATACCGTTGTGCTAAGCATAGAAAAAATCTCCTTCCAACGCAATCTCCAACCTTTGCCTTCTCACTTATTCAGCGATCAGTGTTTCAGCAAAACACCTTGTGCTCTCTGTCAAAACGTGCTTCCATTTCTACCTCATGCTAAGTTTCTACATTCACGCATCTTTCTGCCAAGCCTACATAGCTGTGAAACTTTCTTCCCAAACTTTCATCCTCTCCAACAAGCTCGAGCTCCAAGGACACCCTTTGGCTTTCGCTGAGTGCGCGCTGCCCACGTAGCTCTCGCTGAGCCAAGTGGGCCAGGGGAGAAGCACTTGCTGCACGAGTGTTTCAAGGTGCACGGCTTTGAAGGCAGCACCACAATCCGGGCCACGAGAAGGGCTGAGGAAGAACGTGCTGTCGTCCTGGCACCTTTCTCCTGTGTGCGAGACGTTTAACTGAAGCTCTTCGCTCGTTCTCCATGAGAGCAACTGCTGGAGGCTGCCAAGGCAGCTGCGAGCACGAAAGCATAGCCGGGCGTCTGTCTTAGAAGAAAGGCGCAGAGCCGCAGTGGGACGCGCCCTTTCCGGAGGCTGCTTGGACAAGGGGTGCTTTAGGAAGGCCTTCTGCTTTGACGCCTGCTCCTGGCTGAGCTCTAGCTGCAGGGACTCTGCAAGGCTGAAGGACTAGGAGAGTGCCTATCTCCACGCTGTGCGGTGACGCGCTAGGGCTCCGCGTTGCCTTTTGCAGAAGCGAGGACGCCCTCAGCCGGCTCGGCTTGTGAACGAGCCCTTGCTGGACTTCTGCAACTTCGGTGCACTGCACACGCAAGCCCGCTGCTCTGCGGCTTCGTTCTTCGCCTCACGTTGTCCGCACAAAAGGGAAGCCCAGCGAGGGCACTGAACTTGGCCGCTTTTGCTCGTGCATGCTGCACGCAGCCACGCTGTAGCGTGCACGCTTTCTTTGCACAGCTCTAGAGGAGAAAGGCTCACGGAGGCTGTCTGCACTTCAGGCGGCTCTCTTGAAAGCTGTTTCTTGCATCGGCGAAGTTACAGCATTTCAGGGAGTGGGTATGCAGAGCCAGCCCTACAGCTGTCAGCTACAGCTCGGAGGCATACCGGGAGCCGCTTTCTGTTCAAGTTACAAAGCATTCTATCGTTTTCTTTGCTGAGTATCTTCATACAGTACAAGCAGTAAGCACCATACACAGTGATACCTTGACATTTGCCTGTAGCCTCTCGTGACTCCTACCATTGCCGTATTATAGTCATTCTTATCCAATCGCAAGAGTAAGCAAGTTACAATTTAAGCTTACCACGGAGAATTCTCAGACCCCCCACCACCGCCACCACCCCGCCCCCCCCACCAACCCCCCCCACCGCCACCCCCCCCCAACCCCCCCCTTCTTCTTCTTGCTCCATCGGCATTTCTTGTTTGCCTGCGAGAGCTCTCTTTCTGGTAAAACCATGTTTTCTAGCTCCTTATGCCCTTCTTGAGACTTACTTGCTTGCTGAAAAACAGGTGCTTGTACCTGTAGTCACATACCGTTGTGCTAAGCATAGAAAAAATCTCCTTCCAACGCAATCTCCAACCTTTGCCTTCTCACTTATTCAGCGATCAGTGTTTCAGCAAAACACCTTGTGCTCTCTGTCAAAACGTGCTTCCATTTCTACCTCATGCTAAGTTTCTACATTCACGCATCTTTCTGCCAAGCCTAGATAGCTGTGAAACTTTCTTCCCAAACTTTCATCCTCTCCAACAAGCTCGAGCTCCAAGGACACCCTTTGGCTTTCGCTGAGTGCGCGCTGCCCACGTAGCTCTCGCTGAGCCAAGTGGGCCAGGGGAGAAGCACTTGCTGCACGAGTGTTTCAAGGTGCACGGCTTTGAAGGCAGCACCACAATCCGGGCCACGAGAAGGGCTGAGGAAGAACGTGCTGTCGTCCTGGCACCTTTCTCCTGTGTGCGAGACGTTTAACTGAAGCTCTTCGCTCGTTCTCCATGAGAGCAACTGCTGGAGGCTGCCAAGGCAGCTGCGAGCACGAAAGCATAGCCGGGCGTCTGTCTTAGAAGAAAGGCGCAGAGCCGCAGTGGGACGCGCCCTTTCCGGAGGCTGCTTGGACAAGGGGTGCTTTAGGAAGGCCTTCTGCTTTGACGCCTGCTCCTGGCTGAGCTCTAGCTGCAGGGACTCTGCAAGGCTGAAGGACTAGGAGAGTGCCTATCTCCACGCTGTGCGGTGACGCGCTAGGGCTCCGCGTTGCCTTTTGCAGAAGCGAGGACGCCCTCAGCCGGCTCGGCTTGTGAACGAGCCCTTGCTGGACTTCTGCAACTTCGGTGCACTGCACACGCAAGCCCGCTGCTCTGCGGCTTCGTTCTTCGCCTCACGTTGTCCGCACAAAAGGGAAGCCCAGCGAGGGCACTGAACTTGGCCGCTTTTGCTCGTGCATGCTGCACGCAGCCACGCTGTAGCGTGCACGCTTTCTTTGCACAGCTCTAGAGGAGAAAGGCTCACGGAGGCTGTCTGCACTTCAGGCGGCTCTCTTGAAAGCTGTTTCTTGCATCGGCGAAGTTACAGCATTTCAGGGAGTGGCTATGCAGAGCCAGCCCTACAGCTGTCAGCTACAGCTCGGAGGCATACCGGGAGCCGCTTTCTGTTCAAGTTACAAAGCATTCTATCGTTTTCTTTGCTGAGTATCTTCATACAGTACAAGCAGTAAGCACCATACACAGTGATACCTTGACATTTGCCTGTAGCCTCTCGTGACTCCTACCATTGCCGTATTATAGTCATTCTTATCCAATCGCAAGAGTAAGCAAGTTACAATTTAAGCTTACCACGGAGAATTCTCAGACCCCCCACCACCGCCACCACCCCGCCCCCCCCACCAACCCCCCCCACCGCCACCCCCCCCCAACCCCCCCTTCTTCTTCTTGCTCCATCGGCATTTCTTGTTTGCCTGCGAGAGCTCTCTTTCTGGTAAAACCATGTTTTCTAGCGCCTTATGCCCTTCTTGAGACTTACTTGCTTGCTGAAAAACAGGTGCTTGTACCTGTAGTCACATACCGTTGTGCTAAGCATAGAAAAAATCTCCTTCCAACGCAATCTCCAACCTTTGCCTTCTCACTTATTCAGCGATCAGTGTTTCAGCAAAACACCTTGTGCTCTCTGTCAAAACGTGCTTCCATTTCTACCTCATGCTAAGTTTCTACATTCACGCATCTTTCTGCCAAGCCTACATAGCTGTGAAACTTTCTTCCCAAACTTTCATCCTCTCCAACAAGCTCGAGCTCCAAGGACACCCTTTGGCTTTCGCTGAGTGCGCGCTGCCCACGTAGCTCTCGCTGAGCCAAGTGGGCCAGGGGAGAAGCACTTGCTGCACGAGTGTTTCAAGGTGCACGGCTTTGAAGGCAGCACCACAATCCGGGCCACGAGAAGGGCTGAGGAAGAACGTGCTGTCGTCCTGGCACCTTTCTCCTGTGTGCGAGACGTTTAACTGAAGCTCTTCGCTCGTTCTCCATGAGAGCAACTGCTGGAGGCTGCCAAGGCAGCTGCGAGCACGAAAGCATAGCCGGGCGTCTGTCTTAGAAGAAAGGCGCAGAGCCGCAGTGGGACGCGCCCTTTCCGGAGGCTGCTTGGACAAGGGGTGCTTTAGGAAGGCCTTCTGCTTTGACGCCTGCTCCTGGCTGAGCTCTAGCTGCAGGGACTCTGCAAGGCTGAAGGACTAGGAGAGTGCCTATCTCCACGCTGTGCGGTGACGCGCTAGGGCTCCGCGTTGCCTTTTGCAGAAGCGAGGACGCCCTCAGCCGGCTCGGCTTGTGAACGAGCCCTTGCTGGACTTCTGCAACTTCGGTGCACTGCACACGCAAGCCCGCTGCTCTGCGGCTTCGTTCTTCGCCTCACGTTGTCCGCACAAAAGGGAAGCCCAGCGAGAGGGCACTGAACTTGGCCGCTTTTGCTCGTGCATGCTGCACGCAGCCACGCTGTAGCGTGCACGCTTTCTTTGCACAGCTCTAGAGGAGAAAGGCTCACGAAGGCTGTCTGCACTTCAGGCGGCTCTCTTGAAAGCTGTTTCTTGCATCGGCGAAGTTACAGCATTTCAGGGAGTGGGTATGCAGAGCCAGCCCTACAGCTGTCAGCTACAGCTCGGAGGCATACCGGGAGCCGCTTTCTGTTCAAGTTACAAAGCATTCTATCGTTTTCTTTGCTGAGTATCTTCATACAGTACAAGCAGTAAGCACCATACACAGTGATACCTTGACATTTGCCTGTAGCCTCTCGTGACTCCTACCATTGCCGTATTATAGTCATTCTTATCCAATCGCAAGAGTAAGCAAGTTACAATTTAAGCTTACCACGGAGAATTCTCAGACCCCCCACCACCGCCACCACCCCGCCCCCCCCACCAACCCCCCCCACCGCCACCCCCCCCCAACCCCCCCCTTCTTCTTCTTGCTCCATCGGCATTTCTTGTTTGCCTGCGAGAGCTCTCTTTCTGGTAAAACCATGTTTTCTAGCTCCTTATGCCCTTCTTGAGACTTACTTGCTTGCTGAAAAACAGGTGCTTGTACCTGTAGTCACATACCGTTGTGCTAAGCATAGAAAAAATCTCCTTCCAACGCAATCTCCAACCTTTGCCTTCTCACTTATTCAGCGATCAGTGTTTCAGCAAAACACCTTGTGCTCTCTGTCAAAACGTGCTTCCATTTCTACCTCATGCTAAGTTTCTACATTCACGCATCTTTCTGCCAAGCCTACATAGCTGTGAAACTTTCTTCCCAAACTTTCATCCTCTCCCACAAGCTCGAGCTCCAAGGACACCCTTTGGCTTTCGCTGAGTGCGCGCTGCCCACGTAGCTCTCGCTGAGCCAAGTGGGCCAGGGGAGAAGCACTTGCTGCACGAATGTTTCAAGGTGCACGGCTTTGAAGGCAGCACCACAATCCGGGCCACGAGAAGGGCTGAGGAAGAACGTGCTGTCGTCCTGGCACCTTTCTCCTGTGTGCGAGACGTTTAACTGAAGCTCTTCGCTCGTTCTCCATGAGAGCAACTGCTGGAGGCTGCCAAGGCAGCTGCGAGCACGAAAGCATAGCCGGGCGTCTGTCTTAGAAGAAAGGCGCAGAGCCGCAGTGGGATGCGCCCTTTCCGGAGGCTGCTTGGACAAGGGGTGCTTTAGGAAGGCCTTCTGCTTTGACGCCTGCTCCTGGCTGAGCTCTAGCTGCAGGGACTCTGCAAGGCTGAAGGACTAGGAGAGTGCCTATCTCCACGCTGTGCGGTGACGCGCTAGGGCTCCGCGTTGCCTTTTGCAGAAGCGAGGACGCCCTCAGCCGGCTCGGCTTGTGAACGAGCCCTTGCTGGACTTCTGCAACTTCGGTGCACTGCACACGCAAGCCCGCTGCTCTGCGGCTTCGTTCTTCGCCTCACGTTGTCCGCACAAAAGGGAAGCCCAGCGAGGGCACTGAACTTGGCCGCTTTTGCTCGTGCATGCTGCACGCAGCCACGCTGTAGCGTGCACGCTTTCTTTGCACAGCTCTAGAGGAGAAAGGCTCACGGAGGCTGTCTGCACTTCAGGCGGCTCTCTTGAAAGCTGTTTCTTGCATCGGCGAAGTTACAGCATTTCAGGGAGTGGGTATGCAGAGCCAGCCCTACAGCTGTCAGCTACAGCTCGGAGGCATACCGGGAGCCGCTTTCTGTTCAAGTTACAAAGCATTCTATCGTTTTCTTTGCTGAGTATCTTCATACAGTACAAGCAGTAAGCACCATACACAGTGATACCTTGACATTTGCCTGTAGCCTCTCGTGACTCCTACCATTGCCGTATTATAGTCATTCTTATCCAATCGCAAGAGTAAGCAAGTTACAATTTAAGCTTACCACGGAGAATTCTCAGACCCCCCACCACCGCCACCACCCCGCCCCCCCCACCAACCCCCCCCACCGCCACCCCCCCCCAACCCCCCCCTTCTTCTTCTTGCTCCATCGGCATTTCTTGTTTGCCTGCGAGAGCTCTCTTTCTGGTAAAACCATGTTTTCTAGCTCCTTATGCCCTTCTTGAGACTTACTTGCTTGCTGAAAAACAGGTGCTTGTACCTGTAGTCACATACCGTTGTGCTAAGCATAGAAAAAATCTCCTTCCAACGCAATCTCCAACCTTTGCCTTCTCACTTATTCAGCGATCAGTGTTTCAGCAAAACACCTTGTGCTCTCTGTCAAAACGTGCTTCCATTTCTACCTCATGCTAAGTTTCTACATTCACGCATCTTTCTGCCAAGCCTAGATAGCTGTGAAACTTTCTTCCCAAACTTTCATCCTCTCCAACAAGCTCGAGCTCCAAGGACACCCTTTGGCTTTCGCTGAGTGCGCGCTGCCCACGTAGCTCTCGCTGAGCCAAGTGGGCCAGGGGAGAAGCACTTGCTGCACGAGTGTTTCAAGGTGCACGGCTTTGAAGGCAGCACCACAATCCGGGCCACGAGAAGGGCTGAGGAAGAACGTGCTGTCGTCCTGGCACCTTTCTCCTGTGTGCGAGACGTTTAACTGAAGCTCTTCGCTCGTTCTCCATGAGAGCAACTGCTGGAGGCTGCCAAGGCAGCTGCGAGCACGAAAGCATAGCCGGGCGTCTGTCTTAGAAGAAAGGCGCAGAGCCGCAGTGGGACGCGCCCTTTCCGGAGGCTGCTTGGACAAGGGGTGCTTTAGGAAGGCCTTCTGCTTTGACGCCTGCTCCTGGCTGAGCTCTAGCTGCAGGGACTCTGCAAGGCTGAAGGACTAGGAGAGTGCCTATCTCCACGCTGTGCGGTGACGCGCTAGGGCTCCGCGTTGCCTTTTGCAGAAGCGAGGACGCCCTCAGCCGGCTCGGCTTGTGAACGAGCCCTTGCTGGACTTCTGCAACTTCGGTGCACTGCACACGCAAGCCCGCTGCTCTGCGGCTTCGTTCTTCGCCTCACGTTGTCCGCACAAAAGGGAAGCCCAGCGAGGGCACTGAACTTGGCCGCTTTTGCTCGTGCATGCTGCACGCAGCCACGCTGTAGCGTGCACGCTTTCTTTGCACAGCTCTAGAGGAGAAAGGCTCACGGAGGCTGTCTGCACTTCAGGCGGCTCTCTTGAAAGCTGTTTCTTGCATCGGCGAAGTTACAGCATTTCAGGGAGTGGGTATGCAGAGCCAGCCCTACAGCTGTCAGCTACAGCTCGGAGGCATACCGGGAGCCGCTTTCTGTTCAAGTTACAAAGCATTCTATCGTTTTCTTTGCTGAGTATCTTCATACAGTACAAGCAGTAAGCACCATACACAGTGATACCTTGACATTTGCCTGTAGCCTCTCGTGACTCCTACCATTGCCGTATTATAGTCATTCTTATCCAATCGCAAGAGTAAGCAAGTTACAATTTAAGCTTACCACGGACAATTCTCAGACCCCCCACCACCGCCACCACCCCGCCCCCCCCACCAACCCCCCCCACCGCCACCCCCCCCAACCCCCCCCTTCTTCTTCTTGCTCCATCGGCATTTCTTGTTTGCCTGCGAGAGCTCTCTTTCTGGTAAAACCATGTTTTCTAGCTCCTTATGCCCTTCTTGAGACTTACTTGCTTGCTGAAAAACAGGTGCTTGTACCTGTAGTCACATACCGTTGTGCTAAGCATAGAAAAAATCTCCTTCCAACGCAATCTCCAACCTTTGCCTTCTCACTTATTCAGCGATCAGTGTTTCAGCAAAACACCTTGTGCTCTCTGTCAAAACGTGCTTCCATTTCTACCTCATGCTAAGTTTCTACATTCACGCATCTTTCTGCCAAGCCTACATAGCTGTGAAACTTTCTTCCCAAACTTTCATCCTCTCCAACAAGCTCGAGCTCCAAGGACACCCTTTGGCTTTCGCTGAGTGCGCGCTGCCCACGTAGCTCTCGCTGAGCCAAGTGGGCCAGGGGAGAAGCACTTGCTGCACGAGTGTTTCAAGGTGCACGGCTTTGAAGGCAGCACCACAATCCGGGCCACGAGAAGGGCTGAGGAAGAACGTGCTGTCGTCCTGGCACCTTTCTCCTGTGTGCGAGACGTTTAACTGAAGCTCTTCGCTCGTTCTCCATGAGAGCAACTGCTGGAGGCTGCCAAGGCAGCTGCGAGCACGAAAGCATAGCCGGGCGTCTGTCTTAGAAGAAAGGCGCAGAGCCGCAGTGGGACGCGCCCTTTCCGGAGGCTGCTTGGACAAGGGGTGCTTTAGGAAGGCCTTCTGCTTTGACGCCTGCTCCTGGCTGAGCTCTAGCTGCAGGGACTCTGCAAGGCTGAAGGACTAGGAGAGTGCCTATCTCCACGCTGTGCGGTGACGCGCTAGGGCTCCGCGTTGCCTTTTGCAGAAGCGAGGACGCCCTCAGCCGGCTCGGCTTGTGAACGAGCCCTTGCTGGACTTCTGCAACTTCGGTGCACTGCACACGCAAGCCCGCTGCTCTGCGGCTTCGTTCTTCGCCTCACGTTGTCCGCACAAAAGGGAAGCCCAGCGAGGGCACTGAACTTGGCCGCTTTTGCTCGTGCATGCTGCACGCAGCCACGCTGTAGCGTGCACGCTTTCTTTGCACAGCTCTAGAGGAGAAAGGCTCACGGAGGCTGTCTGCACTTCAGGCGGCTCTCTTGAAAGCTGTTTCTTGCATCGGCGAAGTTACAGCATTTCAGGGAGTGGGTATGCAGAGCCAGCCCTACAGCTGTCAGCTACAGCTCGGAGGCATACCGGGAGCCGCTTTCTGTTCAAGTTACAAAGCATTCTATCGTTTTCTTTGCTGAGTATCTTCATACAGTACAAGCAGTAAGCACCATACACAGTGATACCTTGACATTTGCCTGTAGCCTCTCGTGACTCCTACCATTGCCGTATTATAGTCATTCTTATCCAATCGCAAGAGTAAGCAAGTTACAATTTAAGCTTACCACGGACAATTCTCAGACCCCCCACCACCGCCACCACCCCGCCCCCCCCACCAACCCCTCCCACCGCCACCCCCCCCCCAACCCCCCCCTTCTTCTTCTTGCTCCATCGGCATTTCTTGTTTGCCTGCGAGAGCTCTCTTTCTGGTAAAACCATGTTTTCTAGCTCCTTATGCCCTTCTTGAGACTTACTTGCTTGCTGAAAAACAGGTGCTTGTACCTGTAGTCACATACCGTTGTGCTAAGCATAGAAAAAATCTCCTTCCAACGCAATCTCCAACCTTTGCCTTCTCACTTATTCAGCGATCAGTGTTTCAGCAAAACACCTTGTGCTCTCTGTCAAAACGTGCTTCCATTTCTACCTCATGCTAAGTTTCTACATTCACGCATCTTTCTGCCAAGCCTACATAGCTGTGAAACTTTCTTCCCAAACTTTCATCCTCTCCAACAAGCTCGAGCTCCAAGGACACCCTTTGGCTTTCGCTGAGTGCGCGCTGCCCACGTAGCTCTCGCTGAGCCAAGTGGGCCAGGGGAGAAGCACTTGCTGCACGAGTGTTTCAAGGTGCACGGCTTTGAAGGCAGCACCACAATCCGGGCCACGAGAAGGGCTGAGGAAGAACGTGCTGTCGTCCTGGCACCTTTCTCCTGTGTGCGAGACGTTTAACTGAAGCTCTTCGCTCGTTCTCCATGAGAGCAACTGCTGGAGGCTGCCAAGGCAGCTGCGAGCACGAAAGCATAGCCGGGCGTCTGTCTTAGAAGAAAGGCGCAGAGCCGCAGTGGGACGCGCCCTTTCCGGAGGCTGCTTGGACAAGGGGTGCTTTAGGAAGGCCTTCTGCTTTGACGCCTGCTCCTGGCTGAGCTCTAGCTGCAGGGACTCTGCAAGGCTGAAGGACTAGGAGAGTGCCTATCTCCACGCTGTGCGGTGACGCGCTAGGGCTCCGCGTTGCCTTTTGCAGAAGCGAGGACGCCCTCAGCCGGCTCGGCTTGTGAACGAGCCCTTGCTGGACTTCTGCAACTTCGGTGCACTGCACACGCAAGCCCGCTGCTCTGCGGCTTCGTTCTTCGCCTCACGTTGTCCGCACAAAAGGGAAGCCCAGCGAGGGCACTGAACTTGGCCGCTTTTGCTCGTGCATGCTGCACGCAGCCACGCTGTAGCGTGCACGCTTTCTTTGCACAGCTCTAGAGGAGAAAGGCTCACGGAGGCTGTCTGCACTTCAGGCGGCTCTCTTGAAAGCTGTTTCTTGCATCGGCGAAGTTACAGCATTTCAGGGAGTGGGTATGCAGAGCCAGCCCTACAGCTGTCAGCTACAGCTCGGAGGCATACCGGGAGCCGCTTTCTGTTCAAGTTACAAAGCATTCTATCGTTTTCTTTGCTGAGTATCTTCATACAGTACAAGCAGTAAGCACCATACACAGTGATACCTTGACATTTGCCTGTAGCCTCTCGTGACTCCTACCATTGCCGTATTATAGTCATTCTTATCCAATCGCAAGAGTAAGCAAGTTACAATTTAAGCTTACCACGGACAATTCTCAGACCCCCCACCACCGCCACCACCCCGCCCCCCCCACCAACCCCCCCCACCGCCACCCCCCCCCAACCCCCCCCTTCTTCTTCTTGCTCCATCGGCATTTCTTGTTTGCCTGCGAGAGCTCTCTTTCTGGTAAAACCATGTTTTCTAGCTCCTTATGCCCTTCTTGAGACTTACTTGCTTGCTGAAAAACAGGTGCTTGTACCTGTAGTCACATACCGTTGTGCTAAGCATAGAAAAAATCTCCTTCCAACGCAATCTCCAACCTTTGCCTTCTCACTTATTCAGCGATCAGTGTTTCAGCAAAACACCTTGTGCTCTCTGTCAAAACGTGCTTCCATTTCTACCTCATGCTAAGTTTCTACATTCACGCATCTTTCTGCCAAGCCTACATAGCTGTGAAACTTTCTTCCCAAACTTTCATCCTCTCCAACAAGCTCGAGCTCCAAGGACACCCTTTGGCTTTCGCTGAGTGCGCGCTGCCCACGTAGCTCTCGCTGAGCCAAGTGGGCCAGGGGAGAAGCACTTGCTGCACGAGTGTTTCAAGGTGCACGGCTTTGAAGGCAGCACCACAATCCGGGCCACGAGAAGGGCTGAGGAAGAACGTGCTGTCGTCCTGGCACCTTTCTCCTGTGTGCGAGACGTTTAACTGAAGCTCTTCGCTCGTTCTCCATGAGAGCAACTGCTGGAGGCTGCCAAGGCAGCTGCGAGCACGAAAGCATAGCCGGGCGTCTGTCTTAGAAGAAAGGCGCAGAGCCGCAGTGGGACGCGCCCTTTCCGGAGGCTGCTTGGACAAGGGGTGCTTTAGGAAGGCCTTCTGCTTTGACGCCTGCTCCTGGCTGAGCTCTAGCTGCAGGGACTCTGCAAGGCTGAAGGACTAGGAGAGTGCCTATCTCCACGCTGTGCGGTGACGCGCTAGGGCTCCGCGTTGCCTTTTGCAGAAGCGAGGACGCCCTCAGCCGGCTCGGCTTGTGAACGAGCCCTTGCTGGACTTCTGCAACTTCGGTGCACTGCACACGCAAGCCCGCTGCTCTGCGGCTTCGTTCTTCGCCTCACGTTGTCCGCACAAAAGGGAAGCCCAGCGAGGGCACTGAACTTGGCCGCTTTTGCTCGTGCATGCTGCACGCAGCCACGCTGTAGCGTGCACGCTTTCTTTGCACAGCTCTAGAGGAGAAAGGCTCACGGAGGCTGTCTGCACTTCAGGCGGCTCTCTTGAAAGCTGTTTCTTGCATCGGCGAAGTTACAGCATTTCAGGGAGTGGGTATGCAGAGCCAGCCCTACAGCTGTCAGCTACAGCTCGGAGGCATACCGGGAGCCGCTTTCTGTTCAAGTTACAAAGCATTCTATCGTTTTCTTTGCTGAGTATCTTCATACAGTACAAGCAGTAAGCACCATACACAGTGATACCTTGACATTTGCCTGTAGCCTCTCGTGACTCCTACCATTGCCGTATTATAGTCATTCTTATCCAATCGCAAGAGTAAGCAAGTTACAATTTAAGCTTACCACGGACAATTCTCAGACCCCCCACCACCGCCACCACCCCGCCCCCCCCACCAACCCCCCCCACCGCCACCCCCCCCCAACCCCCCCCTTCTTCTTCTTGCTCCATCGGCATTTCTTGTTTGCCTGCGAGAGCTCTCTTTCTGGTAAAACCATGTTTTCTAGCTCCTTATGCCCTTCTTGAGACTTACTTGCTTGCTGAAAAACAGGTGCTTGTACCTGTAGTCACATACCGTTGTGCTAAGCATAGAAAAAATCTCCTTCCAACGCAATCTCCAACCTTTGCCTTCTCACTTATTCAGCGATCAGTGTTTCAGCAAAACACCTTGTGCTCTCTGTCAAAACGTGCTTCCATTTCTACCTCATGCTAAGTTTCTACATTCACGCATCTTTCTGCCAAGCCTAGATAGCTGTGAAACTTTCTTCCCAAACTTTCATCCTCTCCAACAAGCTCGAGCTCCAAGGACACCCTTTGGCTTTCGCTGAGTGCGCGCTGCCCACGTAGCTCTCGCTGAGCCAAGTGGGCCAGGGGAGAAGCACTTGCTGCACGAGTGTTTCAAGGTGCACGGCTTTGAAGGCAGCACCACAATCCGGGCCACGAGAAGGGCTGAGGAAGAACGTGCTGTCGTCCTGGCACCTTTCTCCTGTGTGCGAGACGTTTAACTGAAGCTCTTCGCTCGTTCTCCATGAGAGCAACTGCTGGAGGCTGCCAAGGCAGCTGCGAGCACGAAAGCATAGCCGGGCGTCTGTCTTAGAAGAAAGGCGCAGAGCCGCAGTGGGACGCGCCCTTTCCGGAGGCTGCTTGGACAAGGGGTGCTTTAGGAAGGCCTTCTGCTTTGACGCCTGCTCCTGGCTGAGCTCTAGCTGCAGGGACTCTGCAAGGCTGAAGGACTAGGAGAGTGCCTATCTCCACGCTGTGCGGTGACGCGCTAGGGCTCCGCGTTGCCTTTTGCAGAAGCGAGGACGCCCTCAGCCGGCTCGGCTTGTGAACGAGCCCTTGCTGGACTTCTGCAACTTCGGTGCACTGCACACGCAAGCCCGCTGCTCTGCGGCTTCGTTCTTCGCCTCACGTTGTCCGCACAAAAGGGAAGCCCAGCGAGGGCACTGAACTTGGCCGCTTTTGCTCGTGCATGCTGCACGCAGCCACGCTGTAGCGTGCACGCTTTCTTTGCACAGCTCTAGAGGAGAAAGGCTCACGGAGGCTGTCTGCACTTCAGGCGGCTCTCTTGAAAGCTGTTTCTTGCATCGGCGAAGTTACAGCATTTCAGGGAGTGGCTATGCAGAGCCAGCCCTACAGCTGTCAGCTACAGCTCGGAGGCATACCGGGAGCCGCTTTCTGTTCAAGTTACAAAGCATTCTATCGTTTTCTTTGCTGAGTATCTTCATACAGTACAAGCAGTAAGCACCATACACAGTGATACCTTGACATTTGCCTGTAGCCTCTCGTGACTCCTACCATTGCCGTATTATAGTCATTCTTATCCAATCGCAAGAGTAAGCAAGTTACAATTTAAGCTTACCACGGACAATTCTCAGACCCCCCACCACCGCCACCACCCCGCCCCCCCCACCAACCCCCCCCACCGCCACCCCCCCCCAACCCCCCCTTCTTCTTCTTGCTCCATCGGCATTTCTTGTTTGCCTGCGAGAGCTCTCTTTCTGGTAAAACCATGTTTTCTAGCGCCTTATGCCCTTCTTGAGACTTACTTGCTTGCTGAAAAACAGGTGCTTGTACCTGTAGTCACATACCGTTGTGCTAAGCATAGAAAAAATCTCCTTCCAACGCAATCTCCAACCTTTGCCTTCTCACTTATTCAGCGATCAGTGTTTCAGCAAAACACCTTGTGCTCTCTGTCAAAACGTGCTTCCATTTCTACCTCATGCTAAGTTTCTACATTCACGCATCTTTCTGCCAAGCCTACATAGCTGTGAAACTTTCTTCCCAAACTTTCATCCTCTCCAACAAGCTCGAGCTCCAAGGACACCCTTTGGCTTTCGCTGAGTGCGCGCTGCCCACGTAGCTCTCGCTGAGCCAAGTGGGCCAGGGGAGAAGCACTTGCTGCACGAGTGTTTCAAGGTGCACGGCTTTGAAGGCAGCACCACAATCCGGGCCACGAGAAGGGCTGAGGAAGAACGTGCTGTCGTCCTGGCACCTTTCTCCTGTGTGCGAGACGTTTAACTGAAGCTCTTCGCTCGTTCTCCATGAGAGCAACTGCTGGAGGCTGCCAAGGCAGCTGCGAGCACGAAAGCATAGCCGGGCGTCTGTCTTAGAAGAAAGGCGCAGAGCCGCAGTGGGACGCGCCCTTTCCGGAGGCTGCTTGGACAAGGGGTGCTTTAGGAAGGCCTTCTGCTTTGACGCCTGCTCCTGGCTGAGCTCTAGCTGCAGGGACTCTGCAAGGCTGAAGGACTAGGAGAGTGCCTATCTCCACGCTGTGCGGTGACGCGCTAGGGCTCCGCGTTGCCTTTTGCAGAAGCGAGGACGCCCTCAGCCGGCTCGGCTTGTGAACGAGCCCTTGCTGGACTTCTGCAACTTCGGTGCACTGCACACGCAAGCCCGCTGCTCTGCGGCTTCGTTCTTCGCCTCACGTTGTCCGCACAAAAGGGAAGCCCAGCGAGAGGGCACTGAACTTGGCCGCTTTTGCTCGTGCATGCTGCACGCAGCCACGCTGTAGCGTGCACGCTTTCTTTGCACAGCTCTAGAGGAGAAAGGCTCACGAAGGCTGTCTGCACTTCAGGCGGCTCTCTTGAAAGCTGTTTCTTGCATCGGCGAAGTTACAGCATTTCAGGGAGTGGGTATGCAGAGCCAGCCCTACAGCTGTCAGCTACAGCTCGGAGGCATACCGGGAGCCGCTTTCTGTTCAAGTTACAAAGCATTCTATCGTTTTCTTTGCTGAGTATCTTCATACAGTACAAGCAGTAAGCACCATACACAGTGATACCTTGACATTTGCCTGTAGCCTCTCGTGACTCCTACCATTGCCGTATTATAGTCATTCTTATCCAATCGCAAGAGTAAGCAAGTTACAATTTAAGCTTACCACGGAGAATTCTCAGACCCCCCACCACCGCCACCACCCCGCCCCCCCCACCAACCCCCCCCACCGCCACCCCCCCCCAACCCCCCCCTTCTTCTTCTTGCTCCATCGGCATTTCTTGTTTGCCTGCGAGAGCTCTCTTTCTGGTAAAACCATGTTTTCTAGCTCCTTATGCCCTTCTTGAGACTTACTTGCTTGCTGAAAAACAGGTGCTTGTACCTGTAGTCACATACCGTTGTGCTAAGCATAGAAAAAATCTCCTTCCAACGCAATCTCCAACCTTTGCCTTCTCACTTATTCAGCGATCAGTGTTTCAGCAAAACACCTTGTGCTCTCTGTCAAAACGTGCTTCCATTTCTACCTCATGCTAAGTTTCTACATTCACGCATCTTTCTGCCAAGCCTACATAGCTGTGAAACTTTCTTCCCAAACTTTCATCCTCTCCCACAAGCTCGAGCTCCAAGGACACCCTTTGGCTTTCGCTGAGTGCGCGCTGCCCACGTAGCTCTCGCTGAGCCAAGTGGGCCAGGGGAGAAGCACTTGCTGCACGAATGTTTCAAGGTGCACGGCTTTGAAGGCAGCACCACAATCCGGGCCACGAGAAGGGCTGAGGAAGAACGTGCTGTCGTCCTGGCACCTTTCTCCTGTGTGCGAGACGTTTAACTGAAGCTCTTCGCTCGTTCTCCATGAGAGCAACTGCTGGAGGCTGCCAAGGCAGCTGCGAGCACGAAAGCATAGCCGGGCGTCTGTCTTAGAAGAAAGGCGCAGAGCCGCAGTGGGATGCGCCCTTTCCGGAGGCTGCTTGGACAAGGGGTGCTTTAGGAAGGCCTTCTGCTTTGACGCCTGCTCCTGGCTGAGCTCTAGCTGCAGGGACTCTGCAAGGCTGAAGGACTAGGAGAGTGCCTATCTCCACGCTGTGCGGTGACGCGCTAGGGCTCCGCGTTGCCTTTTGCAGAAGCGAGGACGCCCTCAGCCGGCTCGGCTTGTGAACGAGCCCTTGCTGGACTTCTGCAACTTCGGTGCACTGCACACGCAAGCCCGCTGCTCTGCGGCTTCGTTCTTCGCCTCACGTTGTCCGCACAAAAGGGAAGCCCAGCGAGGGCACTGAACTTGGCCGCTTTTGCTCGTGCATGCTGCACGCAGCCACGCTGTAGCGTGCACGCTTTCTTTGCACAGCTCTAGAGGAGAAAGGCTCACGGAGGCTGTCTGCACTTCAGGCGGCTCTCTTGAAAGCTGTTTCTTGCATCGGCGAAGTTACAGCATTTCAGGGAGTGGGTATGCAGAGCCAGCCCTACAGCTGTCAGCTACAGCTCGGAGGCATACCGGGAGCCGCTTTCTGTTCAAGTTACAAAGCATTCTATCGTTTTCTTTGCTGAGTATCTTCATACAGTACAAGCAGTAAGCACCATACACAGTGATACCTTGACATTTGCCTGTAGCCTCTCGTGACTCCTACCATTGCCGTATTATAGTCATTCTTATCCAATCGCAAGAGTAAGCAAGTTACAATTTAAGCTTACCACGGAGAATTCTCAGACCCCCCACCACCGCCACCACCCCGCCCCCCCCACCAACCCCCCCCACCGCCACCCCCCCCCAACCCCCCCCTTCTTCTTCTTGCTCCATCGGCATTTCTTGTTTGCCTGCGAGAGCTCTCTTTCTGGTAAAACCATGTTTTCTAGCTCCTTATGCCCTTCTTGAGACTTACTTGCTTGCTGAAAAACAGGTGCTTGTACCTGTAGTCACATACCGTTGTGCTAAGCATAGAAAAAATCTCCTTCCAACGCAATCTCCAACCTTTGCCTTCTCACTTATTCAGCGATCAGTGTTTCAGCAAAACACCTTGTGCTCTCTGTCAAAACGTGCTTCCATTTCTACCTCATGCTAAGTTTCTACATTCACGCATCTTTCTGCCAAGCCTAGATAGCTGTGAAACTTTCTTCCCAAACTTTCATCCTCTCCAACAAGCTCGAGCTCCAAGGACACCCTTTGGCTTTCGCTGAGTGCGCGCTGCCCACGTAGCTCTCGCTGAGCCAAGTGGGCCAGGGGAGAAGCACTTGCTGCACGAGTGTTTCAAGGTGCACGGCTTTGAAGGCAGCACCACAATCCGGGCCACGAGAAGGGCTGAGGAAGAACGTGCTGTCGTCCTGGCACCTTTCTCCTGTGTGCGAGACGTTTAACTGAAGCTCTTCGCTCGTTCTCCATGAGAGCAACTGCTGGAGGCTGCCAAGGCAGCTGCGAGCACGAAAGCATAGCCGGGCGTCTGTCTTAGAAGAAAGGCGCAGAGCCGCAGTGGGACGCGCCCTTTCCGGAGGCTGCTTGGACAAGGGGTGCTTTAGGAAGGCCTTCTGCTTTGACGCCTGCTCCTGGCTGAGCTCTAGCTGCAGGGACTCTGCAAGGCTGAAGGACTAGGAGAGTGCCTATCTCCACGCTGTGCGGTGACGCGCTAGGGCTCCGCGTTGCCTTTTGCAGAAGCGAGGACGCCCTCAGCCGGCTCGGCTTGTGAACGAGCCCTTGCTGGACTTCTGCAACTTCGGTGCACTGCACACGCAAGCCCGCTGCTCTGCGGCTTCGTTCTTCGCCTCACGTTGTCCGCACAAAAGGGAAGCCCAGCGAGGGCACTGAACTTGGCCGCTTTTGCTCGTGCATGCTGCACGCAGCCACGCTGTAGCGTGCACGCTTTCTTTGCACAGCTCTAGAGGAGAAAGGCTCACGGAGGCTGTCTGCACTTCAGGCGGCTCTCTTGAAAGCTGTTTCTTGCATCGGCGAAGTTACAGCATTTCAGGGAGTGGGTATGCAGAGCCAGCCCTACAGCTGTCAGCTACAGCTCGGAGGCATACCGGGAGCCGCTTTCTGTTCAAGTTACAAAGCATTCTATCGTTTTCTTTGCTGAGTATCTTCATACAGTACAAGCAGTAAGCACCATACACAGTGATACCTTGACATTTGCCTGTAGCCTCTCGTGACTCCTACCATTGCCGTATTATAGTCATTCTTATCCAATCGCAAGAGTAAGCAAGTTACAATTTAAGCTTACCACGGACAATTCTCAGACCCCCCACCACCGCCACCACCCCGCCCCCCCCACCAACCCCCCCCACCGCCACCCCCCCCAACCCCCCCCTTCTTCTTCTTGCTCCATCGGCATTTCTTGTTTGCCTGCGAGAGCTCTCTTTCTGGTAAAACCATGTTTTCTAGCTCCTTATGCCCTTCTTGAGACTTACTTGCTTGCTGAAAAACAGGTGCTTGTACCTGTAGTCACATACCGTTGTGCTAAGCATAGAAAAAATCTCCTTCCAACGCAATCTCCAACCTTTGCCTTCTCACTTATTCAGCGATCAGTGTTTCAGCAAAACACCTTGTGCTCTCTGTCAAAACGTGCTTCCATTTCTACCTCATGCTAAGTTTCTACATTCACGCATCTTTCTGCCAAGCCTACATAGCTGTGAAACTTTCTTCCCAAACTTTCATCCTCTCCAACAAGCTCGAGCTCCAAGGACACCCTTTGGCTTTCGCTGAGTGCGCGCTGCCCACGTAGCTCTCGCTGAGCCAAGTGGGCCAGGGGAGAAGCACTTGCTGCACGAGTGTTTCAAGGTGCACGGCTTTGAAGGCAGCACCACAATCCGGGCCACGAGAAGGGCTGAGGAAGAACGTGCTGTCGTCCTGGCACCTTTCTCCTGTGTGCGAGACGTTTAACTGAAGCTCTTCGCTCGTTCTCCATGAGAGCAACTGCTGGAGGCTGCCAAGGCAGCTGCGAGCACGAAAGCATAGCCGGGCGTCTGTCTTAGAAGAAAGGCGCAGAGCCGCAGTGGGACGCGCCCTTTCCGGAGGCTGCTTGGACAAGGGGTGCTTTAGGAAGGCCTTCTGCTTTGACGCCTGCTCCTGGCTGAGCTCTAGCTGCAGGGACTCTGCAAGGCTGAAGGACTAGGAGAGTGCCTATCTCCACGCTGTGCGGTGACGCGCTAGGGCTCCGCGTTGCCTTTTGCAGAAGCGAGGACGCCCTCAGCCGGCTCGGCTTGTGAACGAGCCCTTGCTGGACTTCTGCAACTTCGGTGCACTGCACACGCAAGCCCGCTGCTCTGCGGCTTCGTTCTTCGCCTCACGTTGTCCGCACAAAAGGGAAGCCCAGCGAGGGCACTGAACTTGGCCGCTTTTGCTCGTGCATGCTGCACGCAGCCACGCTGTAGCGTGCACGCTTTCTTTGCACAGCTCTAGAGGAGAAAGGCTCACGGAGGCTGTCTGCACTTCAGGCGGCTCTCTTGAAAGCTGTTTCTTGCATCGGCGAAGTTACAGCATTTCAGGGAGTGGGTATGCAGAGCCAGCCCTACAGCTGTCAGCTACAGCTCGGAGGCATACCGGGAGCCGCTTTCTGTTCAAGTTACAAAGCATTCTATCGTTTTCTTTGCTGAGTATCTTCATACAGTACAAGCAGTAAGCACCATACACAGTGATACCTTGACATTTGCCTGTAGCCTCTCGTGACTCCTACCATTGCCGTATTATAGTCATTCTTATCCAATCGCAAGAGTAAGCAAGTTACAATTTAAGCTTACCACGGACAATTCTCAGACCCCCCACCACCGCCACCACCCCGCCCCCCCCACCAACCCCTCCCACCGCCACCCCCCCCCCAACCCCCCCCTTCTTCTTCTTGCTCCATCGGCATTTCTTGTTTGCCTGCGAGAGCTCTCTTTCTGGTAAAACCATGTTTTCTAGCTCCTTATGCCCTTCTTGAGACTTACTTGCTTGCTGAAAAACAGGTGCTTGTACCTGTAGTCACATACCGTTGTGCTAAGCATAGAAAAAATCTCCTTCCAACGCAATCTCCAACCTTTGCCTTCTCACTTATTCAGCGATCAGTGTTTCAGCAAAACACCTTGTGCTCTCTGTCAAAACGTGCTTCCATTTCTACCTCATGCTAAGTTTCTACATTCACGCATCTTTCTGCCAAGCCTACATAGCTGTGAAACTTTCTTCCCAAACTTTCATCCTCTCCAACAAGCTCGAGCTCCAAGGACACCCTTTGGCTTTCGCTGAGTGCGCGCTGCCCACGTAGCTCTCGCTGAGCCAAGTGGGCCAGGGGAGAAGCACTTGCTGCACGAGTGTTTCAAGGTGCACGGCTTTGAAGGCAGCACCACAATCCGGGCCACGAGAAGGGCTGAGGAAGAACGTGCTGTCGTCCTGGCACCTTTCTCCTGTGTGCGAGACGTTTAACTGAAGCTCTTCGCTCGTTCTCCATGAGAGCAACTGCTGGAGGCTGCCAAGGCAGCTGCGAGCACGAAAGCATAGCCGGGCGTCTGTCTTAGAAGAAAGGCGCAGAGCCGCAGTGGGACGCGCCCTTTCCGGAGGCTGCTTGGACAAGGGGTGCTTTAGGAAGGCCTTCTGCTTTGACGCCTGCTCCTGGCTGAGCTCTAGCTGCAGGGACTCTGCAAGGCTGAAGGACTAGGAGAGTGCCTATCTCCACGCTGTGCGGTGACGCGCTAGGGCTCCGCGTTGCCTTTTGCAGAAGCGAGGACGCCCTCAGCCGGCTCGGCTTGTGAACGAGCCCTTGCTGGACTTCTGCAACTTCGGTGCACTGCACACGCAAGCCCGCTGCTCTGCGGCTTCGTTCTTCGCCTCACGTTGTCCGCACAAAAGGGAAGCCCAGCGAGGGCACTGAACTTGGCCGCTTTTGCTCGTGCATGCTGCACGCAGCCACGCTGTAGCGTGCACGCTTTCTTTGCACAGCTCTAGAGGAGAAAGGCTCACGGAGGCTGTCTGCACTTCAGGCGGCTCTCTTGAAAGCTGTTTCTTGCATCGGCGAAGTTACAGCATTTCAGGGAGTGGGTATGCAGAGCCAGCCCTACAGCTGTCAGCTACAGCTCGGAGGCATACCGGGAGCCGCTTTCTGTTCAAGTTACAAAGCATTCTATCGTTTTCTTTGCTGAGTATCTTCATACAGTACAAGCAGTAAGCACCATACACAGTGATACCTTGACATTTGCCTGTAGCCTCTCGTGACTCCTACCATTGCCGTATTATAGTCATTCTTATCCAATCGCAAGAGTAAGCAAGTTACAATTTAAGCTTACCACGGACAATTCTCAGACCCCCCACCACCGCCACCACCCCGCCCCCCCCACCAACCCCCCCCACCGCCACCCCCCCCAACCCCCCCCTTCTTCTTCTTGCTCCATCGGCATTTCTTGTTTGCCTGCGAGAGCTCTCTTTCTGGTAAAACCATGTTTTCTAGCTCCTTATGCCCTTCTTGAGACTTACTTGCTTGCTGAAAAACAGGTGCTTGTACCTGTAGTCACATACCGTTGTGCTAAGCATAGAAAAAATCTCCTTCCAACGCAATCTCCAACCTTTGCCTTCTCACTTATTCAGCGATCAGTGTTTCAGCAAAACACCTTGTGCTCTCTGTCAAAACGTGCTTCCATTTCTACCTCATGCTAAGTTTCTACATTCACGCATCTTTCTGCCAAGCCTACATAGCTGTGAAACTTTCTTCCCAAACTTTCATCCTCTCCAACAAGCTCGAGCTCCAAGGACACCCTTTGGCTTTCGCTGAGTGCGCGCTGCCCACGTAGCTCTCGCTGAGCCAAGTGGGCCAGGGGAGAAGCACTTGCTGCACGAGTGTTTCAAGGTGCACGGCTTTGAAGGCAGCACCACAATCCGGGCCACGAGAAGGGCTGAGGAAGAACGTGCTGTCGTCCTGGCACCTTTCTCCTGTGTGCGAGACGTTTAACTGAAGCTCTTCGCTCGTTCTCCATGAGAGCAACTGCTGGAGGCTGCCAAGGCAGCTGCGAGCACGAAAGCATAGCCGGGCGTCTGTCTTAGAAGAAAGGCGCAGAGCCGCAGTGGGACGCGCCCTTTCCGGAGGCTGCTTGGACAAGGGGTGCTTTAGGAAGGCCTTCTGCTTTGACGCCTGCTCCTGGCTGAGCTCTAGCTGCAGGGACTCTGCAAGGCTGAAGGACTAGGAGAGTGCCTATCTCCACGCTGTGCGGTGACGCGCTAGGGCTCCGCGTTGCCTTTTGCAGAAGCGAGGACGCCCTCAGCCGGCTCGGCTTGTGAACGAGCCCTTGCTGGACTTCTGCAACTTCGGTGCACTGCACACGCAAGCCCGCTGCTCTGCGGCTTCGTTCTTCGCCTCACGTTGTCCGCACAAAAGGGAAGCCCAGCGAGGGCACTGAACTTGGCCGCTTTTGCTCGTGCATGCTGCACGCAGCCACGCTGTAGCGTGCACGCTTTCTTTGCACAGCTCTAGAGGAGAAAGGCTCACGGAGGCTGTCTGCACTTCAGGCGGCTCTCTTGAAAGCTGTTTCTTGCATCGGCGAAGTTACAGCATTTCAGGGAGTGGGTATGCAGAGCCAGCCCTACAGCTGTCAGCTACAGCTCGGAGGCATACCGGGAGCCGCTTTCTGTTCAAGTTACAAAGCATTCTATCGTTTTCTTTGCTGAGTATCTTCATACAGTACAAGCAGTAAGCACCATACACAGTGATACCTTGACATTTGCCTGTAGCCTCTCGTGACTCCTACCATTGCCGTATTATAGTCATTCTTATCCAATCGCAAGAGTAAGCAAGTTACAATTTAAGCTTACCACGGAGAATTCTCAGACCCCCCACCACCGCCACCACCCCGCCCCCCCCACCAACCCCCCCCACCGCCACCCCCCCCCAACCCCCCCCTTCTTCTTCTTGCTCCATCGGCATTTCTTGTTTGCCTGCGAGAGCTCTCTTTCTGGTAAAACCATGTTTTCTAGCGCCTTATGCCCTTCTTGAGACTTACTTGCTTGCTGAAAAACAGGTGCTTGTACCTGTAGTCACATACCGTTGTGCTAAGCATAGAAAAAATCTCCTTCCAACGCAATCTCCAACCTTTGCCTTCTCACTTATTCAGCGATCAGTGTTTCAGCAAAACACCTTGTGCTCTCTGTCAAAACGTGCTTCCATTTCTACCTCATGCTAAGTTTCTACATTCACGCATCTTTCTGCCAAGCCTACATAGCTGTGAAACTTTCTTCCCAAACTTTCATCCTCTCCAACAAGCTCGAGCTCCAAGGACACCCTTTGGCTTTCGCTGAGTGCGCGCTGCCCACGTAGCTCTCGCTGAGCCAAGTGGGCCAGGGGAGAAGCACTTGCTGCACGAGTGTTTCAAGGTGCACGGCTTTGAAGGCAGCACCACAATCCGGGCCACGAGAAGGGCTGAGGAAGAACGTGCTGTCGTCCTGGCACCTTTCTCCTGTGTGCGAGACGTTTAACTGAAGCTCTTCGCTCGTTCTCCATGAGAGCAACTGCTGGAGGCTGCCAAGGCAGCTGCGAGCACGAAAGCATAGCCGGGCGTCTGTCTTAGAAGAAAGGCGCAGAGCCGCAGTGGGACGCGCCCTTTCCGGAGGCTGCTTGGACAAGGGGTGCTTTAGGAAGGCCTTCTGCTTTGACGCCTGCTCCTGGCTGAGCTCTAGCTGCAGGGACTCTGCAAGGCTGAAGGACTAGGAGAGTGCCTATCTCCACGCTGTGCGGTGACGCGCTAGGGCTCCGCGTTGCCTTTTGCAGAAGCGAGGACGCCCTCAGCCGGCTCGGCTTGTGAACGAGCCCTTGCTGGACTTCTGCAACTTCGGTGCACTGCACACGCAAGCCCGCTGCTCTGCGGCTTCGTTCTTCGCCTCACGTTGTCCGCACAAAAGGGAAGCCCAGCGAGAGGGCACTGAACTTGGCCGCTTTTGCTCGTGCATGCTGCACGCAGCCACGCTGTAGCGTGCACGCTTTCTTTGCACAGCTCTAGAGGAGAAAGGCTCACGAAGGCTGTCTGCACTTCAGGCGGCTCTCTTGAAAGCTGTTTCTTGCATCGGCGAAGTTACAGCATTTCAGGGAGTGGGTATGCAGAGCCAGCCCTACAGCTGTCAGCTACAGCTCGGAGGCATACCGGGAGCCGCTTTCTGTTCAAGTTACAAAGCATTCTATCGTTTTCTTTGCTGAGTATCTTCATACAGTACAAGCAGTAAGCACCATACACAGTGATACCTTGACATTTGCCTGTAGCCTCTCGTGACTCCTACCATTGCCGTATTATAGTCATTCTTATCCAATCGCAAGAGTAAGCAAGTTACAATTTAAGCTTACCACGGAGAATTCTCAGACCCCCCACCACCGCCACCACCCCGCCCCCCCCACCAACCCCCCCCACCGCCACCCCCCCCCAACCCCCCCCTTCTTCTTCTTGCTCCATCGGCATTTCTTGTTTGCCTGCGAGAGCTCTCTTTCTGGTAAAACCATGTTTTCTAGCTCCTTATGCCCTTCTTGAGACTTACTTGCTTGCTGAAAAACAGGTGCTTGTACCTGTAGTCACATACCGTTGTGCTAAGCATAGAAAAAATCTCCTTCCAACGCAATCTCCAACCTTTGCCTTCTCACTTATTCAGCGATCAGTGTTTCAGCAAAACACCTTGTGCTCTCTGTCAAAACGTGCTTCCATTTCTACCTCATGCTAAGTTTCTACATTCACGCATCTTTCTGCCAAGCCTACATAGCTGTGAAACTTTCTTCCCAAACTTTCATCCTCTCCAACAAGCTCGAGCTCCAAGGACACCCTTTGGCTTTCGCTGAGTGCGCGCTGCCCACGTAGCTCTCGCTGAGCCAAGTGGGCCAGGGGAGAAGCACTTGCTGCACGAGTGTTTCAAGGTGCACGGCTTTGAAGGCAGCACCACAATCCGGGCCACGAGAAGGGCTGAGGAAGAACGTGCTGTCGTCCTGGCACCTTTCTCCTGTGTGCGAGACGTTTAACTGAAGCTCTTCGCTCGTTCTCCATGAGAGCAACTGCTGGAGGCTGCCAAGGCAGCTGCGAGCACGAAAGCATAGCCGGGCGTCTGTCTTAGAAGAAAGGCGCAGAGCCGCAGTGGGACGCGCCCTTTCCGGAGGCTGCTTGGACAAGGGGTGCTTTAGGAAGGCCTTCTGCTTTGACGCCTGCTCCTGGCTGAGCTCTAGCTGCAGGGACTCTGCAAGGCTGAAGGACTAGGAGAGTGCCTATCTCCACGCTGTGCGGTGACGCGCTAGGGCTCCGCGTTGCCTTTTGCAGAAGCGAGGACGCCCTCAGCCGGCTCGGCTTGTGAACGAGCCCTTGCTGGACTTCTGCAACTTCGGTGCACTGCACACGCAAGCCCGCTGCTCTGCGGCTTCGTTCTTCGCCTCACGTTGTCCGCACAAAAGGGAAGCCCAGCGAGGGCACTGAACTTGGCCGCTTTTGCTCGTGCATGCTGCACGCAGCCACGCTGTAGCGTGCACGCTTTCTTTGCACAGCTCTAGAGGAGAAAGGCTCACGGAGGCTGTCTGCACTTCAGGCGGCTCTCTTGAAAGCTGTTTCTTGCATCGGCGAAGTTACAGCATTTCAGGGAGTGGGTATGCAGAGCCAGCCCTACAGCTGTCAGCTACAGCTCGGAGGCATACCGGGAGCCGCTTTCTGTTCAAGTTACAAAGCATTCTATCGTTTTCTTTGCTGAGTATCTTCATACAGTACAAGCAGTAAGCACCATACACAGTGATACCTTGACATTTGCCTGTAGCCTCTCGTGACTCCTACCATTGCCGTATTATAGTCATTCTTATCCAATCGCAAGAGTAAGCAAGTTACAATTTAAGCTTACCACGGACAATTCTCAGACCCCCCACCACCGCCACCACCCCGCCCCCCCCACCAACCCCCCCCACCGCCACCCCCCCCCAACCCCCCCCTTCTTCTTCTTGCTCCATCGGCATTTCTTGTTTGCCTGCGAGAGCTCTCTTTCTGGTAAAACCATGTTTTCTAGCTCCTTATGCCCTTCTTGAGACTTACTTGCTTGCTGAAAAACAGGTGCTTGTACCTGTAGTCACATACCGTTGTGCTAAGCATAGAAAAAATCTCCTTCCAACGCAATCTCCAACCTTTGCCTTCTCACTTATTCAGCGATCAGTGTTTCAGCAAAACACCTTGTGCTCTCTGTCAAAACGTGCTTCCATTTCTACCTCATGCTAAGTTTCTACATTCACGCATCTTTCTGCCAAGCCTACATAGCTGTGAAACTTTCTTCCCAAACTTTCATCCTCTCCAACAAGCTCGAGCTCCAAGGACACCCTTTGGCTTTCGCTGAGTGCGCGCTGCCCACGTAGCTCTCGCTGAGCCAAGTGGGCCAGGGGAGAAGCACTTGCTGCACGAGTGTTTCAAGGTGCACGGCTTTGAAGGCAGCACCACAATCCGGGCCACGAGAAGGGCTGAGGAAGAACGTGCTGTCGTCCTGGCACCTTTCTCCTGTGTGCGAGACGTTTAACTGAAGCTCTTCGCTCGTTCTCCATGAGAGCAACTGCTGGAGGCTGCCAAGGCAGCTGCGAGCACGAAAGCATAGCCGGGCGTCTGTCTTAGAAGAAAGGCGCAGAGCCGCAGTGGGACGCGCCCTTTCCGGAGGCTGCTTGGACAAGGGGTGCTTTAGGAAGGCCTTCTGCTTTGACGCCTGCTCCTGGCTGAGCTCTAGCTGCAGGGACTCTGCAAGGCTGAAGGACTAGGAGAGTGCCTATCTCCACGCTGTGCGGTGACGCGCTAGGGCTCCGCGTTGCCTTTTGCAGAAGCGAGGACGCCCTCAGCCGGCTCGGCTTGTGAACGAGCCCTTGCTGGACTTCTGCAACTTCGGTGCACTGCACACGCAAGCCCGCTGCTCTGCGGCTTCGTTCTTCGCCTCACGTTGTCCGCACAAAAGGGAAGCCCAGCGAGGGCACTGAACTTGGCCGCTTTTGCTCGTGCATGCTGCACGCAGCCACGCTGTAGCGTGCACGCTTTCTTTGCACAGCTCTAGAGGAGAAAGGCTCACGGAGGCTGTCTGCACTTCAGGCGGCTCTCTTGAAAGCTGTTTCTTGCATCGGCGAAGTTACAGCATTTCAGGGAGTGGGTATGCAGAGCCAGCCCTACAGCTGTCAGCTACAGCTCGGAGGCATACCGGGAGCCGCTTTCTGTTCAAGTTACAAAGCATTCTATCGTTTTCTTTGCTGAGTATCTTCATACAGTACAAGCAGTAAGCACCATACACAGTGATACCTTGACATTTGCCTGTAGCCTCTCGTGACTCCTACCATTGCCGTATTATAGTCATTCTTATCCAATCGCAAGAGTAAGCAAGTTACAATTTAAGCTTACCACGGAGAATTCTCAGACCCCCCACCACCGCCACCACCCCGCCCCCCCCACCAACCCCCCCCACCGCCACCCCCCCCCAACCCCCCCCTTCTTCTTCTTGCTCCATCGGCATTTCTTGTTTGCCTGCGAGAGCTCTCTTTCTGGTAAAACCATGTTTTCTAGCTCCTTATGCCCTTCTTGAGACTTACTTGCTTGCTGAAAAACAGGTGCTTGTACCTGTAGTCACATACCGTTGTGCTAAGCATAGAAAAAATCTCCTTCCAACGCAATCTCCAACCTTTGCCTTCTCACTTATTCAGCGATCAGTGTTTCAGCAAAACACCTTGTGCTCTCTGTCAAAACGTGCTTCCATTTCTACCTCATGCTAAGTTTCTACATTCACGCATCTTTCTGCCAAGCCTACATAGCTGTGAAACTTTCTTCCCAAACTTTCATCCTCTCCAACAAGCTCGAGCTCCAAGGACACCCTTTGGCTTTCGCTGAGTGCGCGCTGCCCACGTAGCTCTCGCTGAGCCAAGTGGGCCAGGGGAGAAGCACTTGCTGCACGAGTGTTTCAAGGTGCACGGCTTTGAAGGCAGCACCACAATCCGGGCCACGAGAAGGGCTGAGGAAGAACGTGCTGTCGTCCTGGCACCTTTCTCCTGTGTGCGAGACGTTTAACTGAAGCTCTTCGCTCGTTCTCCATGAGAGCAACTGCTGGAGGCTGCCAAGGCAGCTGCGAGCACGAAAGCATAGCCGGGCGTCTGTCTTAGAAGAAAGGCGCAGAGCCGCAGTGGGACGCGCCCTTTCCGGAGGCTGCTTGGACAAGGGGTGCTTTAGGAAGGCCTTCTGCTTTGACGCCTGCTCCTGGCTGAGCTCTAGCTGCAGGGACTCTGCAAGGCTGAAGGACTAGGAGAGTGCCTATCTCCACGCTGTGCGGTGACGCGCTAGGGCTCCGCGTTGCCTTTTGCAGAAGCGAGGACGCCCTCAGCCGGCTCGGCTTGTGAACGAGCCCTTGCTGGACTTCTGCAACTTCGGTGCACTGCACACGCAAGCCCGCTGCTCTGCGGCTTCGTTCTTCGCCTCACGTTGTCCGCACAAAAGGGAAGCCCAGCGAGGGCACTGAACTTGGCCGCTTTTGCTCGTGCATGCTGCACGCAGCCACGCTGTAGCGTGCACGCTTTCTTTGCACAGCTCTAGAGGAGAAAGGCTCACGGAGGCTGTCTGCACTTCAGGCGGCTCTCTTGAAAGCTGTTTCTTGCATCGGCGAAGTTACAGCATTTCAGGGAGTGGGTATGCAGAGCCAGCCCTACAGCTGTCAGCTACAGCTCGGAGGCATACCGGGAGCCGCTTTCTGTTCAAGTTACAAAGCATTCTATCGTTTTCTTTGCTGAGTATCTTCATACAGTACAAGCAGTAAGCACCATACACAGTGATACCTTGACATTTGCCTGTAGCCTCTCGTGACTCCTACCATTGCCGTATTATAGTCATTCTTATCCAATCGCAAGAGTAAGCAAGTTACAATTTAAGCTTACCACGGAGAATTCTCAGACCCCCCACCACCGCCACCACCCCGCCCCCCCCACCAACCCCCCCCACCGCCACCCCCCCCCAACCCCCCCCTTCTTCTTCTTGCTCCATCGGCATTTCTTGTTTGCCTGCGAGAGCTCTCTTTCTGGTAAAACCATGTTTTCTAGCGCCTTATGCCCTTCTTGAGACTTACTTGCTTGCTGAAAAACAGGTGCTTGTACCTGTAGTCACATACCGTTGTGCTAAGCATAGAAAAAATCTCCTTCCAACGCAATCTCCAACCTTTGCCTTCTCACTTATTCAGCGATCAGTGTTTCAGCAAAACACCTTGTGCTCTCTGTCAAAACGTGCTTCCATTTCTACCTCATGCTAAGTTTCTACATTCACGCATCTTTCTGCCAAGCCTACATAGCTGTGAAACTTTCTTCCCAAACTTTCATCCTCTCCAACAAGCTCGAGCTCCAAGGACACCCTTTGGCTTTCGCTGAGTGCGCGCTGCCCACGTAGCTCTCGCTGAGCCAAGTGGGCCAGGGGAGAAGCACTTGCTGCACGAGTGTTTCAAGGTGCACGGCTTTGAAGGCAGCACCACAATCCGGGCCACGAGAAGGGCTGAGGAAGAACGTGCTGTCGTCCTGGCACCTTTCTCCTGTGTGCGAGACGTTTAACTGAAGCTCTTCGCTCGTTCTCCATGAGAGCAACTGCTGGAGGCTGCCAAGGCAGCTGCGAGCACGAAAGCATAGCCGGGCGTCTGTCTTAGAAGAAAGGCGCAGAGCCGCAGTGGGACGCGCCCTTTCCGGAGGCTGCTTGGACAAGGGGTGCTTTAGGAAGGCCTTCTGCTTTGACGCCTGCTCCTGGCTGAGCTCTAGCTGCAGGGACTCTGCAAGGCTGAAGGACTAGGAGAGTGCCTATCTCCACGCTGTGCGGTGACGCGCTAGGGCTCCGCGTTGCCTTTTGCAGAAGCGAGGACGCCCTCAGCCGGCTCGGCTTGTGAACGAGCCCTTGCTGGACTTCTGCAACTTCGGTGCACTGCACACGCAAGCCCGCTGCTCTGCGGCTTCGTTCTTCGCCTCACGTTGTCCGCACAAAAGGGAAGCCCAGCGAGAGGGCACTGAACTTGGCCGCTTTTGCTCGTGCATGCTGCACGCAGCCACGCTGTAGCGTGCACGCTTTCTTTGCACAGCTCTAGAGGAGAAAGGCTCACGAAGGCTGTCTGCACTTCAGGCGGCTCTCTTGAAAGCTGTTTCTTGCATCGGCGAAGTTACAGCATTTCAGGGAGTGGGTATGCAGAGCCAGCCCTACAGCTGTCAGCTACAGCTCGGAGGCATACCGGGAGCCGCTTTCTGTTCAAGTTACAAAGCATTCTATCGTTTTCTTTGCTGAGTATCTTCATACAGTACAAGCAGTAAGCACCATACACAGTGATACCTTGACATTTGCCTGTAGCCTCTCGTGACTCCTACCATTGCCGTATTATAGTCATTCTTATCCAATCGCAAGAGTAAGCAAGTTACAATTTAAGCTTACCACGGAGAATTCTCAGACCCCCCACCACCGCCACCACCCCGCCCCCCCCACCAACCCCCCCCACCGCCACCCCCCCCCAACCCCCCCCTTCTTCTTCTTGCTCCATCGGCATTTCTTGTTTGCCTGCGAGAGCTCTCTTTCTGGTAAAACCATGTTTTCTAGCTCCTTATGCCCTTCTTGAGACTTACTTGCTTGCTGAAAAACAGGTGCTTGTACCTGTAGTCACATACCGTTGTGCTAAGCATAGAAAAAATCTCCTTCCAACGCAATCTCCAACCTTTGCCTTCTCACTTATTCAGCGATCAGTGTTTCAGCAAAACACCTTGTGCTCTCTGTCAAAACGTGCTTCCATTTCTACCTCATGCTAAGTTTCTACATTCACGCATCTTTCTGCCAAGCCTACATAGCTGTGAAACTTTCTTCCCAAACTTTCATCCTCTCCAACAAGCTCGAGCTCCAAGGACACCCTTTGGCTTTCGCTGAGTGCGCGCTGCCCACGTAGCTCTCGCTGAGCCAAGTGGGCCAGGGGAGAAGCACTTGCTGCACGAGTGTTTCAAGGTGCACGGCTTTGAAGGCAGCACCACAATCCGGGCCACGAGAAGGGCTGAGGAAGAACGTGCTGTCGTCCTGGCACCTTTCTCCTGTGTGCGAGACGTTTAACTGAAGCTCTTCGCTCGTTCTCCATGAGAGCAACTGCTGGAGGCTGCCAAGGCAGCTGCGAGCACGAAAGCATAGCCGGGCGTCTGTCTTAGAAGAAAGGCGCAGAGCCGCAGTGGGACGCGCCCTTTCCGGAGGCTGCTTGGACAAGGGGTGCTTTAGGAAGGCCTTCTGCTTTGACGCCTGCTCCTGGCTGAGCTCTAGCTGCAGGGACTCTGCAAGGCTGAAGGACTAGGAGAGTGCCTATCTCCACGCTGTGCGGTGACGCGCTAGGGCTCCGCGTTGCCTTTTGCAGAAGCGAGGACGCCCTCAGCCGGCTCGGCTTGTGAACGAGCCCTTGCTGGACTTCTGCAACTTCGGTGCACTGCACACGCAAGCCCGCTGCTCTGCGGCTTCGTTCTTCGCCTCACGTTGTCCGCACAAAAGGGAAGCCCAGCGAGGGCACTGAACTTGGCCGCTTTTGCTCGTGCATGCTGCACGCAGCCACGCTGTAGCGTGCACGCTTTCTTTGCACAGCTCTAGAGGAGAAAGGCTCACGGAGGCTGTCTGCACTTCAGGCGGCTCTCTTGAAAGCTGTTTCTTGCATCGGCGAAGTTACAGCATTTCAGGGAGTGGGTATGCAGAGCCAGCCCTACAGCTGTCAGCTACAGCTCGGAGGCATACCGGGAGCCGCTTTCTGTTCAAGTTACAAAGCATTCTATCGTTTTCTTTGCTGAGTATCTTCATACAGTACAAGCAGTAAGCACCATACACAGTGATACCTTGACATTTGCCTGTAGCCTCTCGTGACTCCTACCATTGCCGTATTATAGTCATTCTTATCCAATCGCAAGAGTAAGCAAGTTACAATTTAAGCTTACCACGGACAATTCTCAGACCCCCCACCACCGCCACCACCCCGCCCCCCCCACCAACCCCCCCCACCGCCACCCCCCCCAACCCCCCCCTTCTTCTTCTTGCTCCATCGGCATTTCTTGTTTGCCTGCGAGAGCTCTCTTTCTGGTAAAACCATGTTTTCTAGCTCCTTATGCCCTTCTTGAGACTTACTTGCTTGCTGAAAAACAGGTGCTTGTACCTGTAGTCACATACCGTTGTGCTAAGCATAGAAAAAATCTCCTTCCAACGCAATCTCCAACCTTTGCCTTCTCACTTATTCAGCGATCAGTGTTTCAGCAAAACACCTTGTGCTCTCTGTCAAAACGTGCTTCCATTTCTACCTCATGCTAAGTTTCTACATTCACGCATCTTTCTGCCAAGCCTACATAGCTGTGAAACTTTCTTCCCAAACTTTCATCCTCTCCAACAAGCTCGAGCTCCAAGGACACCCTTTGGCTTTCGCTGAGTGCGCGCTGCCCACGTAGCTCTCGCTGAGCCAAGTGGGCCAGGGGAGAAGCACTTGCTGCACGAGTGTTTCAAGGTGCACGGCTTTGAAGGCAGCACCACAATCCGGGCCACGAGAAGGGCTGAGGAAGAACGTGCTGTCGTCCTGGCACCTTTCTCCTGTGTGCGAGACGTTTAACTGAAGCTCTTCGCTCGTTCTCCATGAGAGCAACTGCTGGAGGCTGCCAAGGCAGCTGCGAGCACGAAAGCATAGCCGGGCGTCTGTCTTAGAAGAAAGGCGCAGAGCCGCAGTGGGACGCGCCCTTTCCGGAGGCTGCTTGGACAAGGGGTGCTTTAGGAAGGCCTTCTGCTTTGACGCCTGCTCCTGGCTGAGCTCTAGCTGCAGGGACTCTGCAAGGCTGAAGGACTAGGAGAGTGCCTATCTCCACGCTGTGCGGTGACGCGCTAGGGCTCCGCGTTGCCTTTTGCAGAAGCGAGGACGCCCTCAGCCGGCTCGGCTTGTGAACGAGCCCTTGCTGGACTTCTGCAACTTCGGTGCACTGCACACGCAAGCCCGCTGCTCTGCGGCTTCGTTCTTCGCCTCACGTTGTCCGCACAAAAGGGAAGCCCAGCGAGGGCACTGAACTTGGCCGCTTTTGCTCGTGCATGCTGCACGCAGCCACGCTGTAGCGTGCACGCTTTCTTTGCACAGCTCTAGAGGAGAAAGGCTCACGGAGGCTGTCTGCACTTCAGGCGGCTCTCTTGAAAGCTGTTTCTTGCATCGGCGAAGTTACAGCATTTCAGGGAGTGGGTATGCAGAGCCAGCCCTACAGCTGTCAGCTACAGCTCGGAGGCATACCGGGAGCCGCTTTCTGTTCAAGTTACAAAGCATTCTATCGTTTTCTTTGCTGAGTATCTTCATACAGTACAAGCAGTAAGCACCATACACAGTGATACCTTGACATTTGCCTGTAGCCTCTCGTGACTCCTACCATTGCCGTATTATAGTCATTCTTATCCAATCGCAAGAGTAAGCAAGTTACAATTTAAGCTTACCACGGAGAATTCTCAGACCCCCCACCACCGCCACCACCCCGCCCCCCCCACCAACCCCCCCCACCGCCACCCCCCCCCAACCCCCCCCTTCTTCTTCTTGCTCCATCGGCATTTCTTGTTTGCCTGCGAGAGCTCTCTTTCTGGTAAAACCATGTTTTCTAGCTCCTTATGCCCTTCTTGAGACTTACTTGCTTGCTGAAAAACAGGTGCTTGTACCTGTAGTCACATACCGTTGTGCTAAGCATAGAAAAAATCTCCTTCCAACGCAATCTCCAACCTTTGCCTTCTCACTTATTCAGCGATCAGTGTTTCAGCAAAACACCTTGTGCTCTCTGTCAAAACGTGCTTCCATTTCTACCTCATGCTAAGTTTCTACATTCACGCATCTTTCTGCCAAGCCTACATAGCTGTGAAACTTTCTTCCCAAACTTTCATCCTCTCCAACAAGCTCGAGCTCCAAGGACACCCTTTGGCTTTCGCTGAGTGCGCGCTGCCCACGTAGCTCTCGCTGAGCCAAGTGGGCCAGGGGAGAAGCACTTGCTGCACGAGTGTTTCAAGGTGCACGGCTTTGAAGGCAGCACCACAATCCGGGCCACGAGAAGGGCTGAGGAAGAACGTGCTGTCGTCCTGGCACCTTTCTCCTGTGTGCGAGACGTTTAACTGAAGCTCTTCGCTCGTTCTCCATGAGAGCAACTGCTGGAGGCTGCCAAGGCAGCTGCGAGCACGAAAGCATAGCCGGGCGTCTGTCTTAGAAGAAAGGCGCAGAGCCGCAGTGGGACGCGCCCTTTCCGGAGGCTGCTTGGACAAGGGGTGCTTTAGGAAGGCCTTCTGCTTTGACGCCTGCTCCTGGCTGAGCTCTAGCTGCAGGGACTCTGCAAGGCTGAAGGACTAGGAGAGTGCCTATCTCCACGCTGTGCGGTGACGCGCTAGGGCTCCGCGTTGCCTTTTGCAGAAGCGAGGACGCCCTCAGCCGGCTCGGCTTGTGAACGAGCCCTTGCTGGACTTCTGCAACTTCGGTGCACTGCACACGCAAGCCCGCTGCTCTGCGGCTTCGTTCTTCGCCTCACGTTGTCCGCACAAAAGGGAAGCCCAGCGAGGGCACTGAACTTGGCCGCTTTTGCTCGTGCATGCTGCACGCAGCCACGCTGTAGCGTGCACGCTTTCTTTGCACAGCTCTAGAGGAGAAAGGCTCACGGAGGCTGTCTGCACTTCAGGCGGCTCTCTTGAAAGCTGTTTCTTGCATCGGCGAAGTTACAGCATTTCAGGCAGTGGGTATGCAGAGCCAGCCCTACAGCTGTCAGCTACAGCTCGGAGGCATACCGGGAGCCGCTTTCTGTTCAAGTTACAAAGCATTCTATCGTTTTCTTTGCTGAGTATCTTCATACAGTACAAGCAGTAAGCACCATACACAGTGATACCTTGACATTTGCCTGTAGCCTCTCGTGACTCCTACCATTGCCGTATTATAGTCATTCTTATCCAATCGCAAGAGTAAGCAAGTTACAATTTAAGCTTACCACGGACAATTCTCAGACCCCCCACCACCGCCACCACCCCGCCCCCCCCACCAACCCCTCCCACCGCCACCCCCCCCCCAACCCCCCCCTTCTTCTTCTTGCTCCATCGGCATTTCTTGTTTGCCTGCGAGAGCTCTCTTTCTGGTAAAACCATGTTTTCTAGCTCCTTATGCCCTTCTTGAGACTTACTTGCTTGCTGAAAAACAGGTGCTTGTACCTGTAGTCACATACCGTTGTGCTAAGCATAGAAAAAATCTCCTTCCAACGCAATCTCCAACCTTTGCCTTCTCACTTATTCAGCGATCAGTGTTTCAGCAAAACACCTTGTGCTCTCTGTCAAAACGTGCTTCCATTTCTACCTCATGCTAAGTTTCTACATTCACGCATCTTTCTGCCAAGCCTACATAGCTGTGAAACTTTCTTCCCAAACTTTCATCCTCTCCAACAAGCTCGAGCTCCAAGGACACCCTTTGGCTTTCGCTGAGTGCGCGCTGCCCACGTAGCTCTCGCTGAGCCAAGTGGGCCAGGGGAGAAGCACTTGCTGCACGAGTGTTTCAAGGTGCACGGCTTTGAAGGCAGCACCACAATCCGGGCCACGAGAAGGGCTGAGGAAGAACGTGCTGTCGTCCTGGCACCTTTCTCCTGTGTGCGAGACGTTTAACTGAAGCTCTTCGCTCGTTCTCCATGAGAGCAACTGCTGGAGGCTGCCAAGGCAGCTGCGAGCACGAAAGCATAGCCGGGCGTCTGTCTTAGAAGAAAGGCGCAGAGCCGCAGTGGGACGCGCCCTTTCCGGAGGCTGCTTGGACAAGGGGTGCTTTAGGAAGGCCTTCTGCTTTGACGCCTGCTCCTGGCTGAGCTCTAGCTGCAGGGACTCTGCAAGGCTGAAGGACTAGGAGAGTGCCTATCTCCACGCTGTGCGGTGACGCGCTAGGGCTCCGCGTTGCCTTTTGCAGAAGCGAGGACGCCCTCAGCCGGCTCGGCTTGTGAACGAGCCCTTGCTGGACTTCTGCAACTTCGGTGCACTGCACACGCAAGCCCGCTGCTCTGCGGCTTCGTTCTTCGCCTCACGTTGTCCGCACAAAAGGGAAGCCCAGCGAGGGCACTGAACTTGGCCGCTTTTGCTCGTGCATGCTGCACGCAGCCACGCTGTAGCGTGCACGCTTTCTTTGCACAGCTCTAGAGGAGAAAGGCTCACGGAGGCTGTCTGCACTTCAGGCGGCTCTCTTGAAAGCTGTTTCTTGCATCGGCGAAGTTACAGCATTTCAGGGAGTGGGTATGCAGAGCCAGCCCTACAGCTGTCAGCTACAGCTCGGAGGCATACCGGGAGCCGCTTTCTGTTCAAGTTACAAAGCATTCTATCGTTTTCTTTGCTGAGTATCTTCATACAGTACAAGCAGTAAGCACCATACACAGTGATACCTTGACATTTGCCTGTAGCCTCTCGTGACTCCTACCATTGCCGTATTATAGTCATTCTTATCCAATCGCAAGAGTAAGCAAGTTACAATTTAAGCTTACCACGGAGAATTCTCAGACCCCCCACCACCGCCACCACCCCGCCCCCCCCACCAACCCCCCCCACCGCCACCCCCCCCCAACCCCCCCCTTCTTCTTCTTGCTCCATCGGCATTTCTTGTTTGCCTGCGAGAGCTCTCTTTCTGGTAAAACCATGTTTTCTAGCGCCTTATGCCCTTCTTGAGACTTACTTGCTTGCTGAAAAACAGGTGCTTGTACCTGTAGTCACATACCGTTGTGCTAAGCATAGAAAAAATCTCCTTCCAACGCAATCTCCAACCTTTGCCTTCTCACTTATTCAGCGATCAGTGTTTCAGCAAAACACCTTGTGCTCTCTGTCAAAACGTGCTTCCATTTCTACCTCATGCTAAGTTTCTACATTCACGCATCTTTCTGCCAAGCCTACATAGCTGTGAAACTTTCTTCCCAAACTTTCATCCTCTCCAACAAGCTCGAGCTCCAAGGACACCCTTTGGCTTTCGCTGAGTGCGCGCTGCCCACGTAGCTCTCGCTGAGCCAAGTGGGCCAGGGGAGAAGCACTTGCTGCACGAGTGTTTCAAGGTGCACGGCTTTGAAGGCAGCACCACAATCCGGGCCACGAGAAGGGCTGAGGAAGAACGTGCTGTCGTCCTGGCACCTTTCTCCTGTGTGCGAGACGTTTAACTGAAGCTCTTCGCTCGTTCTCCATGAGAGCAACTGCTGGAGGCTGCCAAGGCAGCTGCGAGCACGAAAGCATAGCCGGGCGTCTGTCTTAGAAGAAAGGCGCAGAGCCGCAGTGGGACGCGCCCTTTCCGGAGGCTGCTTGGACAAGGGGTGCTTTAGGAAGGCCTTCTGCTTTGACGCCTGCTCCTGGCTGAGCTCTAGCTGCAGGGACTCTGCAAGGCTGAAGGACTAGGAGAGTGCCTATCTCCACGCTGTGCGGTGACGCGCTAGGGCTCCGCGTTGCCTTTTGCAGAAGCGAGGACGCCCTCAGCCGGCTCGGCTTGTGAACGAGCCCTTGCTGGACTTCTGCAACTTCGGTGCACTGCACACGCAAGCCCGCTGCTCTGCGGCTTCGTTCTTCGCCTCACGTTGTCCGCACAAAAGGGAAGCCCAGCGAGGGCACTGAACTTGGCCGCTTTTGCTCGTGCATGCTGCACGCAGCCACGCTGTAGCGTGCACGCTTTCTTTGCACAGCTCTAGAGGAGAAAGGCTCACGGAGGCTGTCTGCACTTCAGGCGGCTCTCTTGAAAGCTGTTTCTTGCATCGGCGAAGTTACAGCATTTCAGGGAGTGGGTATGCAGAGCCAGCCCTACAGCTGTCAGCTACAGCTCGGAGGCATACCGGGAGCCGCTTTCTGTTCAAGTTACAAAGCATTCTATCGTTTTCTTTGCTGAGTATCTTCATACAGTACAAGCAGTAAGCACCATACACAGTGATACCTTGACATTTGCCTGTAGCCTCTCGTGACTCCTACCATTGCCGTATTATAGTCATTCTTATCCAATCGCAAGAGTAAGCAAGTTACAATTTAAGCTTACCACGGACAATTCTCAGACCCCCCACCACCGCCACCACCCCGCCCCCCCCACCAACCCCCCCCACCGCCACCCCCCCCCAACCCCCCCCTTCTTCTTCTTGCTCCATCGGCATTTCTTGTTTGCCTGCGAGAGCTCTCTTTCTGGTAAAACCATGTTTTCTAGCTCCTTATGCCCTTCTTGAGACTTACTTGCTTGCTGAAAAACAGGTGCTTGTACCTGTAGTCACATACCGTTGTGCTAAGCATAGAAAAAATCTCCTTCCAACGCAATCTCCAACCTTTGCCTTCTCACTTATTCAGCGATCAGTGTTTCAGCAAAACACCTTGTGCTCTCTGTCAAAACGTGCTTCCATTTCTACCTCATGCTAAGTTTCTACATTCACGCATCTTTCTGCCAAGCCTACATAGCTGTGAAACTTTCTTCCCAAACTTTCATCCTCTCCAACAAGCTCGAGCTCCAAGGACACCCTTTGGCTTTCGCTGAGTGCGCGCTGCCCACGTAGCTCTCGCTGAGCCAAGTGGGCCAGGGGAGAAGCACTTGCTGCACGAGTGTTTCAAGGTGCACGGCTTTGAAGGCAGCACCACAATCCGGGCCACGAGAAGGGCTGAGGAAGAACGTGCTGTCGTCCTGGCACCTTTCTCCTGTGTGCGAGACGTTTAACTGAAGCTCTTCGCTCGTTCTCCATGAGAGCAACTGCTGGAGGCTGCCAAGGCAGCTGCGAGCACGAAAGCATAGCCGGGCGTCTGTCTTAGAAGAAAGGCGCAGAGCCGCAGTGGGACGCGCCCTTTCCGGAGGCTGCTTGGACAAGGGGTGCTTTAGGAAGGCCTTCTGCTTTGACGCCTGCTCCTGGCTGAGCTCTAGCTGCAGGGACTCTGCAAGGCTGAAGGACTAGGAGAGTGCCTATCTCCACGCTGTGCGGTGACGCGCTAGGGCTCCGCGTTGCCTTTTGCAGAAGCGAGGACGCCCTCAGCCGGCTCGGCTTGTGAACGAGCCCTTGCTGGACTTCTGCAACTTCGGTGCACTGCACACGCAAGCCCGCTGCTCTGCGGCTTCGTTCTTCGCCTCACGTTGTCCGCACAAAAGGGAAGCCCAGCGAGGGCACTGAACTTGGCCGCTTTTGCTCGTGCATGCTGCACGCAGCCACGCTGTAGCGTGCACGCTTTCTTTGCACAGCTCTAGAGGAGAAAGGCTCACGGAGGCTGTCTGCACTTCAGGCGGCTCTCTTGAAAGCTGTTTCTTGCATCGGCGAAGTTACAGCATTTCAGGGAGTGGGTATGCAGAGCCAGCCCTACAGCTGTCAGCTACAGCTCGGAGGCATACCGGGAGCCGCTTTCTGTTCAAGTTACAAAGCATTCTATCGTTTTCTTTGCTGAGTATCTTCATACAGTACAAGCAGTAAGCACCATACACAGTGATACCTTGACATTTGCCTGTAGCCTCTCGTGACTCCTACCATTGCCGTATTATAGTCATTCTTATCCAATCGCAAGAGTAAGCAAGTTACAATTTAAGCTTACCACGGAGAATTCTCAGACCCCCCACCACCGCCACCACCCCGCCCCCCCCACCAACCCCCCCCACCGCCACCCCCCCCCAACCCCCCCCTTCTTCTTCTTGCTCCATCGGCATTTCTTGTTTGCCTGCGAGAGCTCTCTTTCTGGTAAAACCATGTTTTCTAGCTCCTTATGCCCTTCTTGAGACTTACTTGCTTGCTGAAAAACAGGTGCTTGTACCTGTAGTCACATACCGTTGTGCTAAGCATAGAAAAAATCTCCTTCCAACGCAATCTCCAACCTTTGCCTTCTCACTTATTCAGCGATCAGTGTTTCAGCAAAACACCTTGTGCTCTCTGTCAAAACGTGCTTCCATTTCTACCTCATGCTAAGTTTCTACATTCACGCATCTTTCTGCCAAGCCTACATAGCTGTGAAACTTTCTTCCCAAACTTTCATCCTCTCCAACAAGCTCGAGCTCCAAGGACACCCTTTGGCTTTCGCTGAGTGCGCGCTGCCCACGTAGCTCTCGCTGAGCCAAGTGGGCCAGGGGAGAAGCACTTGCTGCACGAGTGTTTCAAGGTGCACGGCTTTGAAGGCAGCACCACAATCCGGGCCACGAGAAGGGCTGAGGAAGAACGTGCTGTCGTCCTGGCACCTTTCTCCTGTGTGCGAGACGTTTAACTGAAGCTCTTCGCTCGTTCTCCATGAGAGCAACTGCTGGAGGCTGCCAAGGCAGCTGCGAGCACGAAAGCATAGCCGGGCGTCTGTCTTAGAAGAAAGGCGCAGAGCCGCAGTGGGACGCGCCCTTTCCGGAGGCTGCTTGGACAAGGGGTGCTTTAGGAAGGCCTTCTGCTTTGACGCCTGCTCCTGGCTGAGCTCTAGCTGCAGGGACTCTGCAAGGCTGAAGGACTAGGAGAGTGCCTATCTCCACGCTGTGCGGTGACGCGCTAGGGCTCCGCGTTGCCTTTTGCAGAAGCGAGGACGCCCTCAGCCGGCTCGGCTTGTGAACGAGCCCTTGCTGGACTTCTGCAACTTCGGTGCACTGCACACGCAAGCCCGCTGCTCTGCGGCTTCGTTCTTCGCCTCACGTTGTCCGCACAAAAGGGAAGCCCAGCGAGGGCACTGAACTTGGCCGCTTTTGCTCGTGCATGCTGCACGCAGCCACGCTGTAGCGTGCACGCTTTCTTTGCACAGCTCTAGAGGAGAAAGGCTCACGGAGGCTGTCTGCACTTCAGGCGGCTCTCTTGAAAGCTGTTTCTTGCATCGGCGAAGTTACAGCATTTCAGGGAGTGGGTATGCAGAGCCAGCCCTACAGCTGTCAGCTACAGCTCGGAGGCATACCGGGAGCCGCTTTCTGTTCAAGTTACAAAGCATTCTATCGTTTTCTTTGCTGAGTATCTTCATACAGTACAAGCAGTAAGCACCATACACAGTGATACCTTGACATTTGCCTGTAGCCTCTCGTGACTCCTACCATTGCCGTATTATAGTCATTCTTATCCAATCGCAAGAGTAAGCAAGTTACAATTTAAGCTTACCACGGAGAATTCTCAGACCCCCCACCACCGCCACCACCCCGCCCCCCCCACCAACCCCCCCCACCGCCACCCCCCCCAACCCCCCCCTTCTTCTTCTTGCTCCATCGGCATTTCTTGTTTGCCTGCGAGAGCTCTCTTTCTGGTAAAACCATGTTTTCTAGCTCCTTATGCCCTTCTTGAGACTTACTTGCTTGCTGAAAAACAGGTGCTTGTACCTGTAGTCACATACCGTTGTGCTAAGCATAGAAAAAATCTCCTTCCAACGCAATCTCCAACCTTTGCCTTCTCACTTATTCAGCGATCAGTGTTTCAGCAAAACACCTTGTGCTCTCTGTCAAAACGTGCTTCCATTTCTACCTCATGCTAAGTTTCTACATTCACGCATCTTTCTGCCAAGCCTACATAGCTGTGGAACTTTCTTCCCAAACTTTCATCCTCTCCAACAAGCTCGAGCTCCAAGGACACCCTTTGGCTTTCGCTGAGTGCGCGCTGCCCACGTAGCTCTCGCTGAGCCAAGTGGGCCAGGGGAGAAGCACTTGCTGCACGAATGTTTCAAGGTGCACGGCTTTGAAGGCAGCACCACAATCCGGGCCACGAGAAGGGCTGAGGAAGAACGTGCTGTCGTCCTGGCACCTTTCTCCTGTGTGCGAGACGTTTAACTGAAGCTCTTCGCTCGTTCTCCATGAGAGCAACTGCTGGAGGCTGCCAAGGCAGCTGCGAGCACGAAAGCATAGCCGGGCGTCTGTCTTAGAAGAAAGGCGCAGAGCCGCAGTGGGACGCGCCCTTTCCGGAGGCTGCTTGGACAAGGGGTGCTTTAGGAAGGCCTTCTGCTTTGACGCCTGCTCCTGGCTGAGCTCTAGCTGCAGGGACTCTGCAAGGCTGAAGGACTAGGAGAGTGCCTATCTCCACGCTGTGCGGTGACGCGCTAGGGCTCCGCGTTGCCTTTTGCAGAAGCGAGGACGCCCTCAGCCGGCTCGGCTTGTGAACGAGCCCTTGCTGGACTTCTGCAACTTCGGTGCACTGCACACGCAAGCCCGCTGCTCTGCGGCTTCGTTCTTCGCCTCACGTTGTCCGCACAAAAGGGAAGCCCAGCGAGGGCACTGAACTTGGCCGCTTTTGCTCGTGCATGCTGCACGCAGCCACGCTGTAGCGTGCACGCTTTCTTTGCACAGCTCTAGAGGAGAAAGGCTCACGGAGGCTGTCTGCACTTCAGGCGGCTCTCTTGAAAGCTGTTTCTTGCATCGGCGAAGTTACAGCATTTCAGGCAGTGGGTATGCAGAGCCAGCCCTACAGCTGTCAGCTACAGCTCGGAGGCATACCGGGAGCCGCTTTCTGTTCAAGTTACAAAGCATTCTATCGTTTTCTTTGCTGAGTATCTTCATACAGTACAAGCAGTAAGCACCATACACAGTGATACCTTGACATTTGCCTGTAGCCTCTCGTGACTCCTACCATTGCCGTATTATAGTCATTCTTATCCAATCGCAAGAGTAAGCAAGTTACAATTTAAGCTTACCACGGACAATTCTCAGACCCCCCACCACCGCCACCACCCCGCCCCCCCCACCAACCCCTCCCACCGCCACCCCCCCCCCAACCCCCCCCTTCTTCTTCTTGCTCCATCGGCATTTCTTGTTTGCCTGCGAGAGCTCTCTTTCTGGTAAAACCATGTTTTCTAGCTCCTTATGCCCTTCTTGAGACTTACTTGCTTGCTGAAAAACAGGTGCTTGTACCTGTAGTCACATACCGTTGTGCTAAGCATAGAAAAAATCTCCTTCCAACGCAATCTCCAACCTTTGCCTTCTCACTTATTCAGCGATCAGTGTTTCAGCAAAACACCTTGTGCTCTCTGTCAAAACGTGCTTCCATTTCTACCTCATGCTAAGTTTCTACATTCACGCATCTTTCTGCCAAGCCTACATAGCTGTGAAACTTTCTTCCCAAACTTTCATCCTCTCCAACAAGCTCGAGCTCCAAGGACACCCTTTGGCTTTCGCTGAGTGCGCGCTGCCCACGTAGCTCTCGCTGAGCCAAGTGGGCCAGGGGAGAAGCACTTGCTGCACGAGTGTTTCAAGGTGCACGGCTTTGAAGGCAGCACCACAATCCGGGCCACGAGAAGGGCTGAGGAAGAACGTGCTGTCGTCCTGGCACCTTTCTCCTGTGTGCGAGACGTTTAACTGAAGCTCTTCGCTCGTTCTCCATGAGAGCAACTGCTGGAGGCTGCCAAGGCAGCTGCGAGCACGAAAGCATAGCCGGGCGTCTGTCTTAGAAGAAAGGCGCAGAGCCGCAGTGGGACGCGCCCTTTCCGGAGGCTGCTTGGACAAGGGGTGCTTTAGGAAGGCCTTCTGCTTTGACGCCTGCTCCTGGCTGAGCTCTAGCTGCAGGGACTCTGCAAGGCTGAAGGACTAGGAGAGTGCCTATCTCCACGCTGTGCGGTGACGCGCTAGGGCTCCGCGTTGCCTTTTGCAGAAGCGAGGACGCCCTCAGCCGGCTCGGCTTGTGAACGAGCCCTTGCTGGACTTCTGCAACTTCGGTGCACTGCACACGCAAGCCCGCTGCTCTGCGGCTTCGTTCTTCGCCTCACGTTGTCCGCACAAAAGGGAAGCCCAGCGAGGGCACTGAACTTGGCCGCTTTTGCTCGTGCATGCTGCACGCAGCCACGCTGTAGCGTGCACGCTTTCTTTGCACAGCTCTAGAGGAGAAAGGCTCACGGAGGCTGTCTGCACTTCAGGCGGCTCTCTTGAAAGCTGTTTCTTGCATCGGCGAAGTTACAGCATTTCAGGGAGTGGGTATGCAGAGCCAGCCCTACAGCTGTCAGCTACAGCTCGGAGGCATACCGGGAGCCGCTTTCTGTTCAAGTTACAAAGCATTCTATCGTTTTCTTTGCTGAGTATCTTCATACAGTACAAGCAGTAAGCACCATACACAGTGATACCTTGACATTTGCCTGTAGCCTCTCGTGACTCCTACCATTGCCGTATTATAGTCATTCTTATCCAATCGCAAGAGTAAGCAAGTTACAATTTAAGCTTACCACGGAGAATTCTCAGACCCCCCACCACCGCCACCACCCCGCCCCCCCCACCAACCCCCCCCACCGCCACCCCCCCCCAACCCCCCCCTTCTTCTTCTTGCTCCATCGGCATTTCTTGTTTGCCTGCGAGAGCTCTCTTTCTGGTAAAACCATGTTTTCTAGCGCCTTATGCCCTTCTTGAGACTTACTTGCTTGCTGAAAAACAGGTGCTTGTACCTGTAGTCACATACCGTTGTGCTAAGCATAGAAAAAATCTCCTTCCAACGCAATCTCCAACCTTTGCCTTCTCACTTATTCAGCGATCAGTGTTTCAGCAAAACACCTTGTGCTCTCTGTCAAAACGTGCTTCCATTTCTACCTCATGCTAAGTTTCTACATTCACGCATCTTTCTGCCAAGCCTACATAGCTGTGAAACTTTCTTCCCAAACTTTCATCCTCTCCAACAAGCTCGAGCTCCAAGGACACCCTTTGGCTTTCGCTGAGTGCGCGCTGCCCACGTAGCTCTCGCTGAGCCAAGTGGGCCAGGGGAGAAGCACTTGCTGCACGAGTGTTTCAAGGTGCACGGCTTTGAAGGCAGCACCACAATCCGGGCCACGAGAAGGGCTGAGGAAGAACGTGCTGTCGTCCTGGCACCTTTCTCCTGTGTGCGAGACGTTTAACTGAAGCTCTTCGCTCGTTCTCCATGAGAGCAACTGCTGGAGGCTGCCAAGGCAGCTGCGAGCACGAAAGCATAGCCGGGCGTCTGTCTTAGAAGAAAGGCGCAGAGCCGCAGTGGGACGCGCCCTTTCCGGAGGCTGCTTGGACAAGGGGTGCTTTAGGAAGGCCTTCTGCTTTGACGCCTGCTCCTGGCTGAGCTCTAGCTGCAGGGACTCTGCAAGGCTGAAGGACTAGGAGAGTGCCTATCTCCACGCTGTGCGGTGACGCGCTAGGGCTCCGCGTTGCCTTTTGCAGAAGCGAGGACGCCCTCAGCCGGCTCGGCTTGTGAACGAGCCCTTGCTGGACTTCTGCAACTTCGGTGCACTGCACACGCAAGCCCGCTGCTCTGCGGCTTCGTTCTTCGCCTCACGTTGTCCGCACAAAAGGGAAGCCCAGCGAGGGCACTGAACTTGGCCGCTTTTGCTCGTGCATGCTGCACGCAGCCACGCTGTAGCGTGCACGCTTTCTTTGCACAGCTCTAGAGGAGAAAGGCTCACGGAGGCTGTCTGCACTTCAGGCGGCTCTCTTGAAAGCTGTTTCTTGCATCGGCGAAGTTACAGCATTTCAGGGAGTGGGTATGCAGAGCCAGCCCTACAGCTGTCAGCTACAGCTCGGAGGCATACCGGGAGCCGCTTTCTGTTCAAGTTACAAAGCATTCTATCGTTTTCTTTGCTGAGTATCTTCATACAGTACAAGCAGTAAGCACCATACACAGTGATACCTTGACATTTGCCTGTAGCCTCTCGTGACTCCTACCATTGCCGTATTATAGTCATTCTTATCCAATCGCAAGAGTAAGCAAGTTACAATTTAAGCTTACCACGGAGAATTCTCAGACCCCCCACCACCGCCACCACCCCGCCCCCCCCACCAACCCCTCCCACCGCCACCCCCCCCCCAACCCCCCCCTTCTTCTTCTTGCTCCATCGGCATTTCTTGTTTGCCTGCGAGAGCTCTCTTTCTGGTAAAACCATGTTTTCTAGCTCCTTATGCCCTTCTTGAGACTTACTTGCTTGCTGAAAAACAGGTGCTTGTACCTGTAGTCACATACCGTTGTGCTAAGCATAGAAAAAATCTCCTTCCAACGCAATCTCCAACCTTTGCCTTCTCACTTATTCAGCGATCAGTGTTTCAGCAAAACACCTTGTGCTCTCTGTCAAAACGTGCTTCCATTTCTACCTCATGCTAAGTTTCTACATTCACGCATCTTTCTGCCAAGCCTACATAGCTGTGAAACTTTCTTCCCAAACTTTCATCCTCTCCAACAAGCTCGAGCTCCAAGGACACCCTTTGGCTTTCGCTGAGTGCGCGCTGCCCACGTAGCTCTCGCTGAGCCAAGTGGGCCAGGGGAGAAGCACTTGCTGCACGAGTGTTTCAAGGTGCACGGCTTTGAAGGCAGCACCACAATCCGGGCCACGAGAAGGGCTGAGGAAGAACGTGCTGTCGTCCTGGCACCTTTCTCCTGTGTGCGAGACGTTTAACTGAAGCTCTTCGCTCGTTCTCCATGAGAGCAACTGCTGGAGGCTGCCAAGGCAGCTGCGAGCACGAAAGCATAGCCGGGCGTCTGTCTTAGAAGAAAGGCGCAGAGCCGCAGTGGGACGCGCCCTTTCCGGAGGCTGCTTGGACAAGGGGTGCTTTAGGAAGGCCTTCTGCTTTGACGCCTGCTCCTGGCTGAGCTCTAGCTGCAGGGACTCTGCAAGGCTGAAGGACTAGGAGAGTGCCTATCTCCACGCTGTGCGGTGACGCGCTAGGGCTCCGCGTTGCCTTTTGCAGAAGCGAGGACGCCCTCAGCCGGCTCGGCTTGTGAACGAGCCCTTGCTGGACTTCTGCAACTTCGGTGCACTGCACACGCAAGCCCGCTGCTCTGCGGCTTCGTTCTTCGCCTCACGTTGTCCGCACAAAAGGGAAGCCCAGCGAGGGCACTGAACTTGGCCGCTTTTGCTCGTGCATGCTGCACGCAGCCACGCTGTAGCGTGCACGCTTTCTTTGCACAGCTCTAGAGGAGAAAGGCTCACGGAGGCTGTCTGCACTTCAGGCGGCTCTCTTGAAAGCTGTTTCTTGCATCGGCGAAGTTACAGCATTTCAGGGAGTGGGTATGCAGAGCCAGCCCTACAGCTGTCAGCTACAGCTCGGAGGCATACCGGGAGCCGCTTTCTGTTCAAGTTACAAAGCATTCTATCGTTTTCTTTGCTGAGTATCTTCATACAGTACAAGCAGTAAGCACCATACACAGTGATACCTTGACATTTGCCTGTAGCCTCTCGTGACTCCTACCATTGCCGTATTATAGTCATTCTTATCCAATCGCAAGAGTAAGCAAGTTACAATTTAAGCTTACCACGGACAATTCTCAGACCCCCCACCACCGCCACCACCCCGCCCCCCCCACCAACCCCCCCCACCGCCACCCCCCCCAACCCCCCCCTTCTTCTTCTTGCTCCATCGGCATTTCTTGTTTGCCTGCGAGAGCTCTCTTTCTGGTAAAACCATGTTTTCTAGCTCCTTATGCCCTTCTTGAGACTTACTTGCTTGCTGAAAAACAGGTGCTTGTACCTGTAGTCACATACCGTTGTGCTAAGCATAGAAAAAATCTCCTTCCAACGCAATCTCCAACCTTTGCCTTCTCACTTATTCAGCGATCAGTGTTTCAGCAAAACACCTTGTGCTCTCTGTCAAAACGTGCTTCCATTTCTACCTCATGCTAAGTTTCTACATTCACGCATCTTTCTGCCAAGCCTACATAGCTGTGAAACTTTCTTCCCAAACTTTCATCCTCTCCAACAAGCTCGAGCTCCAAGGACACCCTTTGGCTTTCGCTGAGTGCGCGCTGCCCACGTAGCTCTCGCTGAGCCAAGTGGGCCAGGGGAGAAGCACTTGCTGCACGAGTGTTTCAAGGTGCACGGCTTTGAAGGCAGCACCACAATCCGGGCCACGAGAAGGGCTGAGGAAGAACGTGCTGTCGTCCTGGCACCTTTCTCCTGTGTGCGAGACGTTTAACTGAAGCTCTTCGCTCGTTCTCCATGAGAGCAACTGCTGGAGGCTGCCAAGGCAGCTGCGAGCACGAAAGCATAGCCGGGCGTCTGTCTTAGAAGAAAGGCGCAGAGCCGCAGTGGGACGCGCCCTTTCCGGAGGCTGCTTGGACAAGGGGTGCTTTAGGAAGGCCTTCTGCTTTGACGCCTGCTCCTGGCTGAGCTCTAGCTGCAGGGACTCTGCAAGGCTGAAGGACTAGGAGAGTGCCTATCTCCACGCTGTGCGGTGACGCGCTAGGGCTCCGCGTTGCCTTTTGCAGAAGCGAGGACGCCCTCAGCCGGCTCGGCTTGTGAACGAGCCCTTGCTGGACTTCTGCAACTTCGGTGCACTGCACACGCAAGCCCGCTGCTCTGCGGCTTCGTTCTTCGCCTCACGTTGTCCGCACAAAAGGGAAGCCCAGCGAGGGCACTGAACTTGGCCGCTTTTGCTCGTGCATGCTGCACGCAGCCACGCTGTAGCGTGCACGCTTTCTTTGCACAGCTCTAGAGGAGAAAGGCTCACGGAGGCTGTCTGCACTTCAGGCGGCTCTCTTGAAAGCTGTTTCTTGCATCGGCGAAGTTACAGCATTTCAGGGAGTGGGTATGCAGAGCCAGCCCTACAGCTGTCAGCTACAGCTCGGAGGCATACCGGGAGCCGCTTTCTGTTCAAGTTACAAAGCATTCTATCGTTTTCTTTGCTGAGTATCTTCATACAGTACAAGCAGTAAGCACCATACACAGTGATACCTTGACATTTGCCTGTAGCCTCTCGTGACTCCTACCATTGCCGTATTATAGTCATTCTTATCCAATCGCAAGAGTAAGCAAGTTACAATTTAAGCTTACCACGGAGAATTCTCAGACCCCCCACCACCGCCACCACCCCGCCCCCCCCACCAACCCCCCCCACCGCCACCCCCCCCCAACCCCCCCCTTCTTCTTCTTGCTCCATCGGCATTTCTTGTTTGCCTGCGAGAGCTCTCTTTCTGGTAAAACCATGTTTTCTAGCGCCTTATGCCCTTCTTGAGACTTACTTGCTTGCTGAAAAACAGGTGCTTGTACCTGTAGTCACATACCGTTGTGCTAAGCATAGAAAAAATCTCCTTCCAACGCAATCTCCAACCTTTGCCTTCTCACTTATTCAGCGATCAGTGTTTCAGCAAAACACCTTGTGCTCTCTGTCAAAACGTGCTTCCATTTCTACCTCATGCTAAGTTTCTACATTCACGCATCTTTCTGCCAAGCCTACATAGCTGTGAAACTTTCTTCCCAAACTTTCATCCTCTCCAACAAGCTCGAGCTCCAAGGACACCCTTTGGCTTTCGCTGAGTGCGCGCTGCCCACGTAGCTCTCGCTGAGCCAAGTGGGCCAGGGGAGAAGCACTTGCTGCACGAGTGTTTCAAGGTGCACGGCTTTGAAGGCAGCACCACAATCCGGGCCACGAGAAGGGCTGAGGAAGAACGTGCTGTCGTCCTGGCACCTTTCTCCTGTGTGCGAGACGTTTAACTGAAGCTCTTCGCTCGTTCTCCATGAGAGCAACTGCTGGAGGCTGCCAAGGCAGCTGCGAGCACGAAAGCATAGCCGGGCGTCTGTCTTAGAAGAAAGGCGCAGAGCCGCAGTGGGACGCGCCCTTTCCGGAGGCTGCTTGGACAAGGGGTGCTTTAGGAAGGCCTTCTGCTTTGACGCCTGCTCCTGGCTGAGCTCTAGCTGCAGGGACTCTGCAAGGCTGAAGGACTAGGAGAGTGCCTATCTCCACGCTGTGCGGTGACGCGCTAGGGCTCCGCGTTGCCTTTTGCAGAAGCGAGGACGCCCTCAGCCGGCTCGGCTTGTGAACGAGCCCTTGCTGGACTTCTGCAACTTCGGTGCACTGCACACGCAAGCCCGCTGCTCTGCGGCTTCGTTCTTCGCCTCACGTTGTCCGCACAAAAGGGAAGCCCAGCGAGAGGGCACTGAACTTGGCCGCTTTTGCTCGTGCATGCTGCACGCAGCCACGCTGTAGCGTGCACGCTTTCTTTGCACAGCTCTAGAGGAGAAAGGTTCACGAAGGCTGTCTGCACTTCAGGCGGCTCTCTTGAAAGCTGTTTCTTGCATCGGCGAAGTTACAGCATTTCAGGGAGTGGGTATGCAGAGCCAGCCCTACAGCTGTCAGCTACAGCTCGGAGGCATACCGGGAGCCGCTTTCTGTTCAAGTTACAAAGCATTCTATCGTTTTCTTTGCTGAGTATCTTCATACAGTACAAGCAGTAAGCACCATACACAGTGATACCTTGACATTTGCCTGTAGCCTCTCGTGACTCCTACCATTGCCGTATTATAGTCATTCTTATCCAATCGCAAGAGTAAGCAAGTTACAATTTAAGCTTACCACGGAGAATTCTCAGACCCCCCACCACCGCCACCACCCCGCCCCCCCCACCAACCCCCCCCACCGCCACCCCCCCCCAACCCCCCCCTTCTTCTTCTTGCTCCATCGGCATTTCTTGTTTGCCTGCGAGAGCTCTCTTTCTGGTAAAACCATGTTTTCTAGCTCCTTATGCCCTTCTTGAGACTTACTTGCTTGCTGAAAAACAGGTGCTTGTACCTGTAGTCACATACCGTTGTGCTAAGCATAGAAAAAATCTCCTTCCAACGCAATCTCCAACCTTTGCCTTCTCACTTATTCAGCGATCAGTGTTTCAGCAAAACACCTTGTGCTCTCTGTCAAAACGTGCTTCCATTTCTACCTCATGCTAAGTTTCTACATTCACGCATCTTTCTGCCAAGCCTACATAGCTGTGAAACTTTCTTCCCAAACTTTCATCCTCTCCAACAAGCTCGAGCTCCAAGGACACCCTTTGGCTTTCGCTGAGTGCGCGCTGCCCACGTAGCTCTCGCTGAGCCAAGTGGGCCAGGGGAGAAGCACTTGCTGCACGAGTGTTTCAAGGTGCACGGCTTTGAAGGCAGCACCACAATCCGGGCCACGAGAAGGGCTGAGGAAGAACGTGCTGTCGTCCTGGCACCTTTCTCCTGTGTGCGAGACGTTTAACTGAAGCTCTTCGCTCGTTCTCCATGAGAGCAACTGCTGGAGGCTGCCAAGGCAGCTGCGAGCACGAAAGCATAGCCGGGCGTCTGTCTTAGAAGAAAGGCGCAGAGCCGCAGTGGGACGCGCCCTTTCCGGAGGCTGCTTGGACAAGGGGTGCTTTAGGAAGGCCTTCTGCTTTGACGCCTGCTCCTGGCTGAGCTCTAGCTGCAGGGACTCTGCAAGGCTGAAGGACTAGGAGAGTGCCTATCTCCACGCTGTGCGGTGACGCGCTAGGGCTCCGCGTTGCCTTTTGCAGAAGCGAGGACGCCCTCAGCCGGCTCGGCTTGTGAACGAGCCCTTGCTGGACTTCTGCAACTTCGGTGCACTGCACACGCAAGCCCGCTGCTCTGCGGCTTCGTTCTTCGCCTCACGTTGTCCGCACAAAAGGGAAGCCCAGCGAGGGCACTGAACTTGGCCGCTTTTGCTCGTGCATGCTGCACGCAGCCACGCTGTAGCGTGCACGCTTTCTTTGCACAGCTCTAGAGGAGAAAGGCTCACGGAGGCTGTCTGCACTTCAGGCGGCTCTCTTGAAAGCTGTTTCTTGCATCGGCGAAGTTACAGCATTTCAGGGAGTGGGTATGCAGAGCCAGCCCTACAGCTGTCAGCTACAGCTCGGAGGCATACCGGGAGCCGCTTTCTGTTCAAGTTACAAAGCATTCTATCGTTTTCTTTGCTGAGTATCTTCATACAGTACAAGCAGTAAGCACCATACACAGTGATACCTTGACATTTGCCTGTAGCCTCTCGTGACTCCTACCATTGCCGTATTATAGTCATTCTTATCCAATCGCAAGAGTAAGCAAGTTACAATTTAAGCTTACCACGGAGAATTCTCAGACCCCCCACCACCGCCACCACCCCGCCCCCCCCACCAACCCCCCCCACCGCCACCCCCCCCCAACCCCCCCCTTCTTCTTCTTGCTCCATCGGCATTTCTTGTTTGCCTGCGAGAGCTCTCTTTCTGGTAAAACCATGTTTTCTAGCGCCTTATGCCCTTCTTGAGACTTACTTGCTTGCTGAAAAACAGGTGCTTGTACCTGTAGTCACATACCGTTGTGCTAAGCATAGAAAAAATCTCCTTCCAACGCAATCTCCAACCTTTGCCTTCTCACTTATTCAGCGATCAGTGTTTCAGCAAAACACCTTGTGCTCTCTGTCAAAACGTGCTTCCATTTCTACCTCATGCTAAGTTTCTACATTCACGCATCTTTCTGCCAAGCCTACATAGCTGTGAAACTTTCTTCCCAAACTTTCATCCTCTCCAACAAGCTCGAGCTCCAAGGACACCCTTTGGCTTTCGCTGAGTGCGCGCTGCCCACGTAGCTCTCGCTGAGCCAAGTGGGCCAGGGGAGAAGCACTTGCTGCACGAGTGTTTCAAGGTGCACGGCTTTGAAGGCAGCACCACAATCCGGGCCACGAGAAGGGCTGAGGAAGAACGTGCTGTCGTCCTGGCACCTTTCTCCTGTGTGCGAGACGTTTAACTGAAGCTCTTCGCTCGTTCTCCATGAGAGCAACTGCTGGAGGCTGCCAAGGCAGCTGCGAGCACGAAAGCATAGCCGGGCGTCTGTCTTAGAAGAAAGGCGCAGAGCCGCAGTGGGACGCGCCCTTTCCGGAGGCTGCTTGGACAAGGGGTGCTTTAGGAAGGCCTTCTGCTTTGACGCCTGCTCCTGGCTGAGCTCTAGCTGCAGGGACTCTGCAAGGCTGAAGGACTAGGAGAGTGCCTATCTCCACGCTGTGCGGTGACGCGCTAGGGCTCCGCGTTGCCTTTTGCAGAAGCGAGGACGCCCTCAGCCGGCTCGGCTTGTGAACGAGCCCTTGCTGGACTTCTGCAACTTCGGTGCACTGCACACGCAAGCCCGCTGCTCTGCGGCTTCGTTCTTCGCCTCACGTTGTCCGCACAAAAGGGAAGCCCAGCGAGGGCACTGAACTTGGCCGCTTTTGCTCGTGCATGCTGCACGCAGCCACGCTGTAGCGTGCACGCTTTCTTTGCACAGCTCTAGAGGAGAAAGGCTCACGGAGGCTGTCTGCACTTCAGGCGGCTCTCTTGAAAGCTGTTTCTTGCATCGGCGAAGTTACAGCATTTCAGGGAGTGGGTATGCAGAGCCAGCCCTACAGCTGTCAGCTACAGCTCGGAGGCATACCGGGAGCCGCTTTCTGTTCAAGTTACAAAGCATTCTATCGTTTTCTTTGCTGAGTATCTTCATACAGTACAAGCAGTAAGCACCATACACAGTGATACCTTGACATTTGCCTGTAGCCTCTCGTGACTCCTACCATTGCCGTATTATAGTCATTCTTATCCAATCGCAAGAGTAAGCAAGTTACAATTTAAGCTTACCACGGAGAATTCTCAGACCCCCCACCACCGCCACCACCCCGCCCCCCCCACCAACCCCCCCCACCGCCACCCCCCCCCAACCCCCCCCTTCTTCTTCTTGCTCCATCGGCATTTCTTGTTTGCCTGCGAGAGCTCTCTTTCTGGTAAAACCATGTTTTCTAGCTCCTTATGCCCTTCTTGAGACTTACTTGCTTGCTGAAAAACAGGTGCTTGTACCTGTAGTCACATACCGTTGTGCTAAGCATAGAAAAAATCTCCTTCCAACGCAATCTCCAACCTTTGCCTTCTCACTTATTCAGCGATCAGTGTTTCAGCAAAACACCTTGTGCTCTCTGTCAAAACGTGCTTCCATTTCTACCTCATGCTAAGTTTCTACATTCACGCATCTTTCTGCCAAGCCTAGATAGCTGTGAAACTTTCTTCCCAAACTTTCATCCTCTCCAACAAGCTCGAGCTCCAAGGACACCCTTTGGCTTTCGCTGAGTGCGCGCTGCCCACGTAGCTCTCGCTGAGCCAAGTGGGCCAGGGGAGAAGCACTTGCTGCACGAGTGTTTCAAGGTGCACGGCTTTGAAGGCAGCACCACAATCCGGGCCACGAGAAGGGCTGAGGAAGAACGTGCTGTCGTCCTGGCACCTTTCTCCTGTGTGCGAGACGTTTAACTGAAGCTCTTCGCTCGTTCTCCATGAGAGCAACTGCTGGAGGCTGCCAAGGCAGCTGCGAGCACGAAAGCATAGCCGGGCGTCTGTCTTAGAAGAAAGGCGCAGAGCCGCAGTGGGACGCGCCCTTTCCGGAGGCTGCTTGGACAAGGGGTGCTTTAGGAAGGCCTTCTGCTTTGACGCCTGCTCCTGGCTGAGCTCTAGCTGCAGGGACTCTGCAAGGCTGAAGGACTAGGAGAGTGCCTATCTCCACGCTGTGCGGTGACGCGCTAGGGCTCCGCGTTGCCTTTTGCAGAAGCGAGGACGCCCTCAGCCGGCTCGGCTTGTGAACGAGCCCTTGCTGGACTTCTGCAACTTCGGTGCACTGCACACGCAAGCCCGCTGCTCTGCGGCTTCGTTCTTCGCCTCACGTTGTCCGCACAAAAGGGAAGCCCAGCGAGGGCACTGAACTTGGCCGCTTTTGCTCGTGCATGCTGCACGCAGCCACGCTGTAGCGTGCACGCTTTCTTTGCACAGCTCTAGAGGAGAAAGGCTCACGGAGGCTGTCTGCACTTCAGGCGGCTCTCTTGAAAGCTGTTTCTTGCATCGGCGAAGTTACAGCATTTCAGGGAGTGGGTATGCAGAGCCAGCCCTACAGCTGTCAGCTACAGCTCGGAGGCATACCGGGAGCCGCTTTCTGTTCAAGTTACAAAGCATTCTATCGTTTTCTTTGCTGAGTATCTTCATACAGTACAAGCAGTAAGCACCATACACAGTGATACCTTGACATTTGCCTGTAGCCTCTCGTGACTCCTACCATTGCCGTATTATAGTCATTCTTATCCAATCGCAAGAGTAAGCAAGTTACAATTTAAGCTTACCACGGACAATTCTCAGACCCCCCACCACCGCCACCACCCCGCCCCCCCCACCAACCCCCCCCACCGCCACCCCCCCCCAACCCCCCCCTTCTTCTTCTTGCTCCATCGGCATTTCTTGTTTGCCTGCGAGAGCTCTCTTTCTGGTAAAACCATGTTTTCTAGCGCCTTATGCCCTTCTTGAGACTTACTTGCTTGCTGAAAAACAGGTGCTTGTACCTGTAGTCACATACCGTTGTGCTAAGCATAGAAAAAATCTCCTTCCAACGCAATCTCCAACCTTTGCCTTCTCACTTATTCAGCGATCAGTGTTTCAGCAAAACACCTTGTGCTCTCTGTCAAAACGTGCTTCCATTTCTACCTCATGCTAAGTTTCTACATTCACGCATCTTTCTGCCAAGCCTACATAGCTGTGAAACTTTCTTCCCAAACTTTCATCCTCTCCAACAAGCTCGAGCTCCAAGGACACCCTTTGGCTTTCGCTGAGTGCGCGCTGCCCACGTAGCTCTCGCTGAGCCAAGTGGGCCAGGGGAGAAGCACTTGCTGCACGAGTGTTTCAAGGTGCACGGCTTTGAAGGCAGCACCACAATCCGGGCCACGAGAAGGGCTGAGGAAGAACGTGCTGTCGTCCTGGCACCTTTCTCCTGTGTGCGAGACGTTTAACTGAAGCTCTTCGCTCGTTCTCCATGAGAGCAACTGCTGGAGGCTGCCAAGGCAGCTGCGAGCACGAAAGCATAGCCGGGCGTCTGTCTTAGAAGAAAGGCGCAGAGCCGCAGTGGGACGCGCCCTTTCCGGAGGCTGCTTGGACAAGGGGTGCTTTAGGAAGGCCTTCTGCTTTGACGCCTGCTCCTGGCTGAGCTCTAGCTGCAGGGACTCTGCAAGGCTGAAGGACTAGGAGAGTGCCTATCTCCACGCTGTGCGGTGACGCGCTAGGGCTCCGCGTTGCCTTTTGCAGAAGCGAGGACGCCCTCAGCCGGCTCGGCTTGTGAACGAGCCCTTGCTGGACTTCTGCAACTTCGGTGCACTGCACACGCAAGCCCGCTGCTCTGCGGCTTCGTTCTTCGCCTCACGTTGTCCGCACAAAAGGGAAGCCCAGCGAGGGCACTGAACTTGGCCGCTTTTGCTCGTGCATGCTGCACGCAGCCACGCTGTAGCGTGCACGCTTTCTTTGCACAGCTCTAGAGGAGAAAGGCTCACGGAGGCTGTCTGCACTTCAGGCGGCTCTCTTGAAAGCTGTTTCTTGCATCGGCGAAGTTACAGCATTTCAGGGAGTGGGTATGCAGAGCCAGCCCTACAGCTGTCAGCTACAGCTCGGAGGCATACCGGGAGCCGCTTTCTGTTCAAGTTACAAAGCATTCTATCGTTTTCTTTGCTGAGTATCTTCATACAGTACAAGCAGTAAGCACCATACACAGTGATACCTTGACATTTGCCTGTAGCCTCTCGTGACTCCTACCATTGCCGTATTATAGTCATTCTTATCCAATCGCAAGAGTAAGCAAGTTACAATTTAAGCTTACCACGGAGAATTCTCAGACCCCCCACCACCGCCACCACCCCGCCCCCCCCACCAACCCCCCCCACCGCCACCCCCCCCCAACCCCCCCCTTCTTCTTCTTGCTCCATCGGCATTTCTTGTTTGCCTGCGAGAGCTCTCTTTCTGGTAAAACCATGTTTTCTAGCTCCTTATGCCCTTCTTGAGACTTACTTGCTTGCTGAAAAACAGGTGCTTGTACCTGTAGTCACATACCGTTGTGCTAAGCATAGAAAAAATCTCCTTCCAACGCAATCTCCAACCTTTGCCTTCTCACTTATTCAGCGATCAGTGTTTCAGCAAAACACCTTGTGCTCTCTGTCAAAACGTGCTTCCATTTCTACCTCATGCTAAGTTTCTACATTCACGCATCTTTCTGCCAAGCCTACATAGCTGTGAAACTTTCTTCCCAAACTTTCATCCTCTCCAACAAGCTCGAGCTCCAAGGACACCCTTTGGCTTTCGCTGAGTGCGCGCTGCCCACGTAGCTCTCGCTGAGCCAAGTGGGCCAGGGGAGAAGCACTTGCTGCACGAGTGTTTCAAGGTGCACGGCTTTGAAGGCAGCACCACAATCCGGGCCACGAGAAGGGCTGAGGAAGAACGTGCTGTCGTCCTGGCACCTTTCTCCTGTGTGCGAGACGTTTAACTGAAGCTCTTCGCTCGTTCTCCATGAGAGCAACTGCTGGAGGCTGCCAAGGCAGCTGCGAGCACGAAAGCATAGCCGGGCGTCTGTCTTAGAAGAAAGGCGCAGAGCCGCAGTGGGACGCGCCCTTTCCGGAGGCTGCTTGGACAAGGGGTGCTTTAGGAAGGCCTTCTGCTTTGACGCCTGCTCCTGGCTGAGCTCTAGCTGCAGGGACTCTGCAAGGCTGAAGGACTAGGAGAGTGCCTATCTCCACGCTGTGCGGTGACGCGCTAGGGCTCCGCGTTGCCTTTTGCAGAAGCGAGGACGCCCTCAGCCGGCTCGGCTTGTGAACGAGCCCTTGCTGGACTTCTGCAACTTCGGTGCACTGCACACGCAAGCCCGCTGCTCTGCGGCTTCGTTCTTCGCCTCACGTTGTCCGCACAAAAGGGAAGCCCAGCGAGGGCACTGAACTTGGCCGCTTTTGCTCGTGCATGCTGCACGCAGCCACGCTGTAGCGTGCACGCTTTCTTTGCACAGCTCTAGAGGAGAAAGGCTCACGGAGGCTGTCTGCACTTCAGGCGGCTCTCTTGAAAGCTGTTTCTTGCATCGGCGAAGTTACAGCATTTCAGGGAGTGGGTATGCAGAGCCAGCCCTACAGCTGTCAGCTACAGCTCGGAGGCATACCGGGAGCCGCTTTCTGTTCAAGTTACAAAGCATTCTATCGTTTTCTTTGCTGAGTATCTTCATACAGTACAAGCAGTAAGCACCATACACAGTGATACCTTGACATTTGCCTGTAGCCTCTCGTGACTCCTACCATTGCCGTATTATAGTCATTCTTATCCAATCGCAAGAGTAAGCAAGTTACAATTTAAGCTTACCACGGAGAATTCTCAGACCCCCCACCACCGCCACCACCCCGCCCCCCCCACCAACCCCCCCCACCGCCACCCCCCCCAACCCCCCCCTTCTTCTTCTTGCTCCATCGGCATTTCTTGTTTGCCTGCGAGAGCTCTCTTTCTGGTAAAACCATGTTTTCTAGCTCCTTATGCCCTTCTTGAGACTTACTTGCTTGCTGAAAAACAGGTGCTTGTACCTGTAGTCACATACCGTTGTGCTAAGCATAGAAAAAATCTCCTTCCAACGCAATCTCCAACCTTTGCCTTCTCACTTATTCAGCGATCAGTGTTTCAGCAAAACACCTTGTGCTCTCTGTCAAAACGTGCTTCCATTTCTACCTCATGCTAAGTTTCTACATTCACGCATCTTTCTGCCAAGCCTACATAGCTGTGAAACTTTCTTCCCAAACTTTCATCCTCTCCAACAAGCTCGAGCTCCAAGGACACCCTTTGGCTTTCGCTGAGTGCGCGCTGCCCACGTAGCTCTCGCTGAGCCAAGTGGGCCAGGGGAGAAGCACTTGCTGCACGAATGTTTCAAGGTGCACGGCTTTGAAGGCAGCACCACAATCCGGGCCACGAGAAGGGCTGAGGAAGAACGTGCTGTCGTCCTGGCACCTTTCTCCTGTGTGCGAGACGTTTAACTGAAGCTCTTCGCTCGTTCTCCATGAGAGCAACTGCTGGAGGCTGCCAAGGCAGCTGCGAGCACGAAAGCATAGCCGGGCGTCTGTCTTAGAAGAAAGGCGCAGAGCCGCAGTGGGACGCGCCCTTTCCGGAGGCTGCTTGGACAAGGGGTGCTTTAGGAAGGCCTTCTGCTTTGACGCCTGCTCCTGGCTGAGCTCTAGCTGCAGGGACTCTGCAAGGCTGAAGGACTAGGAGAGTGCCTATCTCCACGCTGTGCGGTGACGCGCTAGGGCTCCGCGTTGCCTTTTGCAGAAGCGAGGACGCCCTCAGCCGGCTCGGCTTGTGAACGAGCCCTTGCTGGACTTCTGCAACTTCGGTGCACTGCACACGCAAGCCCGCTGCTCTGCGGCTTCGTTCTTCGCCTCACGTTGTCCGCACAAAAGGGAAGCCCAGCGAGGGCACTGAACTTGGCCGCTTTTGCTCGTGCATGCTGCACGCAGCCACGCTGTAGCGTGCACGCTTTCTTTGCACAGCTCTAGAGGAGAAAGGCTCACGGAGGCTGTCTGCACTTCAGGCGGCTCTCTTGAAAGCTGTTTCTTGCATCGGCGAAGTTACAGCATTTCAGGCAGTGGGTATGCAGAGCCAGCCCTACAGCTGTCAGCTACAGCTCGGAGGCATACCGGGAGCCGCTTTCTGTTCAAGTTACAAAGCATTCTATCGTTTTCTTTGCTGAGTATCTTCATACAGTACAAGCAGTAAGCACCATACACAGTGATACCTTGACATTTGCCTGTAGCCTCTCGTGACTCCTACCATTGCCGTATTATAGTCATTCTTATCCAATCGCAAGAGTAAGCAAGTTACAATTTAAGCTTACCACGGACAATTCTCAGACCCCCCACCACCGCCACCACCCCGCCCCCCCCACCAACCCCTCCCACCGCCACCCCCCCCCCAACCCCCCCCTTCTTCTTCTTGCTCCATCGGCATTTCTTGTTTGCCTGCGAGAGCTCTCTTTCTGGTAAAACCATGTTTTCTAGCTCCTTATGCCCTTCTTGAGACTTACTTGCTTGCTGAAAAACAGGTGCTTGTACCTGTAGTCACATACCGTTGTGCTAAGCATAGAAAAAATCTCCTTCCAACGCAATCTCCAACCTTTGCCTTCTCACTTATTCAGCGATCAGTGTTTCAGCAAAACACCTTGTGCTCTCTGTCAAAACGTGCTTCCATTTCTACCTCATGCTAAGTTTCTACATTCACGCATCTTTCTGCCAAGCCTACATAGCTGTGAAACTTTCTTCCCAAACTTTCATCCTCTCCAACAAGCTCGAGCTCCAAGGACACCCTTTGGCTTTCGCTGAGTGCGCGCTGCCCACGTAGCTCTCGCTGAGCCAAGTGGGCCAGGGGAGAAGCACTTGCTGCACGAGTGTTTCAAGGTGCACGGCTTTGAAGGCAGCACCACAATCCGGGCCACGAGAAGGGCTGAGGAAGAACGTGCTGTCGTCCTGGCACCTTTCTCCTGTGTGCGAGACGTTTAACTGAAGCTCTTCGCTCGTTCTCCATGAGAGCAACTGCTGGAGGCTGCCAAGGCAGCTGCGAGCACGAAAGCATAGCCGGGCGTCTGTCTTAGAAGAAAGGCGCAGAGCCGCAGTGGGACGCGCCCTTTCCGGAGGCTGCTTGGACAAGGGGTGCTTTAGGAAGGCCTTCTGCTTTGACGCCTGCTCCTGGCTGAGCTCTAGCTGCAGGGACTCTGCAAGGCTGAAGGACTAGGAGAGTGCCTATCTCCACGCTGTGCGGTGACGCGCTAGGGCTCCGCGTTGCCTTTTGCAGAAGCGAGGACGCCCTCAGCCGGCTCGGCTTGTGAACGAGCCCTTGCTGGACTTCTGCAACTTCGGTGCACTGCACACGCAAGCCCGCTGCTCTGCGGCTTCGTTCTTCGCCTCACGTTGTCCGCACAAAAGGGAAGCCCAGCGAGGGCACTGAACTTGGCCGCTTTTGCTCGTGCATGCTGCACGCAGCCACGCTGTAGCGTGCACGCTTTCTTTGCACAGCTCTAGAGGAGAAAGGCTCACGGAGGCTGTCTGCACTTCAGGCGGCTCTCTTGAAAGCTGTTTCTTGCATCGGCGAAGTTACAGCATTTCAGGGAGTGGGTATGCAGAGCCAGCCCTACAGCTGTCAGCTACAGCTCGGAGGCATACCGGGAGCCGCTTTCTGTTCAAGTTACAAAGCATTCTATCGTTTTCTTTGCTGAGTATCTTCATACAGTACAAGCAGTAAGCACCATACACAGTGATACCTTGACATTTGCCTGTAGCCTCTCGTGACTCCTACCATTGCCGTATTATAGTCATTCTTATCCAATCGCAAGAGTAAGCAAGTTACAATTTAAGCTTACCACGGAGAATTCTCAGACCCCCCACCACCGCCACCACCCCGCCCCCCCCACCAACCCCCCCCACCGCCACCCCCCCCCAACCCCCCCCTTCTTCTTCTTGCTCCATCGGCATTTCTTGTTTGCCTGCGAGAGCTCTCTTTCTGGTAAAACCATGTTTTCTAGCGCCTTATGCCCTTCTTGAGACTTACTTGCTTGCTGAAAAACAGGTGCTTGTACCTGTAGTCACATACCGTTGTGCTAAGCATAGAAAAAATCTCCTTCCAACGCAATCTCCAACCTTTGCCTTCTCACTTATTCAGCGATCAGTGTTTCAGCAAAACACCTTGTGCTCTCTGTCAAAACGTGCTTCCATTTCTACCTCATGCTAAGTTTCTACATTCACGCATCTTTCTGCCAAGCCTACATAGCTGTGAAACTTTCTTCCCAAACTTTCATCCTCTCCAACAAGCTCGAGCTCCAAGGACACCCTTTGGCTTTCGCTGAGTGCGCGCTGCCCACGTAGCTCTCGCTGAGCCAAGTGGGCCAGGGGAGAAGCACTTGCTGCACGAGTGTTTCAAGGTGCACGGCTTTGAAGGCAGCACCACAATCCGGGCCACGAGAAGGGCTGAGGAAGAACGTGCTGTCGTCCTGGCACCTTTCTCCTGTGTGCGAGACGTTTAACTGAAGCTCTTCGCTCGTTCTCCATGAGAGCAACTGCTGGAGGCTGCCAAGGCAGCTGCGAGCACGAAAGCATAGCCGGGCGTCTGTCTTAGAAGAAAGGCGCAGAGCCGCAGTGGGACGCGCCCTTTCCGGAGGCTGCTTGGACAAGGGGTGCTTTAGGAAGGCCTTCTGCTTTGACGCCTGCTCCTGGCTGAGCTCTAGCTGCAGGGACTCTGCAAGGCTGAAGGACTAGGAGAGTGCCTATCTCCACGCTGTGCGGTGACGCGCTAGGGCTCCGCGTTGCCTTTTGCAGAAGCGAGGACGCCCTCAGCCGGCTCGGCTTGTGAACGAGCCCTTGCTGGACTTCTGCAACTTCGGTGCACTGCACACGCAAGCCCGCTGCTCTGCGGCTTCGTTCTTCGCCTCACGTTGTCCGCACAAAAGGGAAGCCCAGCGAGGGCACTGAACTTGGCCGCTTTTGCTCGTGCATGCTGCACGCAGCCACGCTGTAGCGTGCACGCTTTCTTTGCACAGCTCTAGAGGAGAAAGGCTCACGGAGGCTGTCTGCACTTCAGGCGGCTCTCTTGAAAGCTGTTTCTTGCATCGGCGAAGTTACAGCATTTCAGGGAGTGGGTATGCAGAGCCAGCCCTACAGCTGTCAGCTACAGCTCGGAGGCATACCGGGAGCCGCTTTCTGTTCAAGTTACAAAGCATTCTATCGTTTTCTTTGCTGAGTATCTTCATACAGTACAAGCAGTAAGCACCATACACAGTGATACCTTGACATTTGCCTGTAGCCTCTCGTGACTCCTACCATTGCCGTATTATAGTCATTCTTATCCAATCGCAAGAGTAAGCAAGTTACAATTTAAGCTTACCACGGACAATTCTCAGACCCCCCACCACCGCCACCACCCCGCCCCCCCCACCAACCCCCCCCACCGCCACCCCCCCCCAACCCCCCCCTTCTTCTTCTTGCTCCATCGGCATTTCTTGTTTGCCTGCGAGAGCTCTCTTTCTGGTAAAACCATGTTTTCTAGCTCCTTATGCCCTTCTTGAGACTTACTTGCTTGCTGAAAAACAGGTGCTTGTACCTGTAGTCACATACCGTTGTGCTAAGCATAGAAAAAATCTCCTTCCAACGCAATCTCCAACCTTTGCCTTCTCACTTATTCAGCGATCAGTGTTTCAGCAAAACACCTTGTGCTCTCTGTCAAAACGTGCTTCCATTTCTACCTCATGCTAAGTTTCTACATTCACGCATCTTTCTGCCAAGCCTACATAGCTGTGAAACTTTCTTCCCAAACTTTCATCCTCTCCAACAAGCTCGAGCTCCAAGGACACCCTTTGGCTTTCGCTGAGTGCGCGCTGCCCACGTAGCTCTCGCTGAGCCAAGTGGGCCAGGGGAGAAGCACTTGCTGCACGAGTGTTTCAAGGTGCACGGCTTTGAAGGCAGCACCACAATCCGGGCCACGAGAAGGGCTGAGGAAGAACGTGCTGTCGTCCTGGCACCTTTCTCCTGTGTGCGAGACGTTTAACTGAAGCTCTTCGCTCGTTCTCCATGAGAGCAACTGCTGGAGGCTGCCAAGGCAGCTGCGAGCACGAAAGCATAGCCGGGCGTCTGTCTTAGAAGAAAGGCGCAGAGCCGCAGTGGGACGCGCCCTTTCCGGAGGCTGCTTGGACAAGGGGTGCTTTAGGAAGGCCTTCTGCTTTGACGCCTGCTCCTGGCTGAGCTCTAGCTGCAGGGACTCTGCAAGGCTGAAGGACTAGGAGAGTGCCTATCTCCACGCTGTGCGGTGACGCGCTAGGGCTCCGCGTTGCCTTTTGCAGAAGCGAGGACGCCCTCAGCCGGCTCGGCTTGTGAACGAGCCCTTGCTGGACTTCTGCAACTTCGGTGCACTGCACACGCAAGCCCGCTGCTCTGCGGCTTCGTTCTTCGCCTCACGTTGTCCGCACAAAAGGGAAGCCCAGCGAGGGCACTGAACTTGGCCGCTTTTGCTCGTGCATGCTGCACGCAGCCACGCTGTAGCGTGCACGCTTTCTTTGCACAGCTCTAGAGGAGAAAGGCTCACGGAGGCTGTCTGCACTTCAGGCGGCTCTCTTGAAAGCTGTTTCTTGCATCGGCGAAGTTACAGCATTTCAGGGAGTGGGTATGCAGAGCCAGCCCTACAGCTGTCAGCTACAGCTCGGAGGCATACCGGGAGCCGCTTTCTGTTCAAGTTACAAAGCATTCTATCGTTTTCTTTGCTGAGTATCTTCATACAGTACAAGCAGTAAGCACCATACACAGTGATACCTTGACATTTGCCTGTAGCCTCTCGTGACTCCTACCATTGCCGTATTATAGTCATTCTTATCCAATCGCAAGAGTAAGCAAGTTACAATTTAAGCTTACCACGGAGAATTCTCAGACCCCCCACCACCGCCACCACCCCGCCCCCCCCACCAACCCCCCCCACCGCCACCCCCCCCCAACCCCCCCCTTCTTCTTCTTGCTCCATCGGCATTTCTTGTTTGCCTGCGAGAGCTCTCTTTCTGGTAAAACCATGTTTTCTAGCTCCTTATGCCCTTCTTGAGACTTACTTGCTTGCTGAAAAACAGGTGCTTGTACCTGTAGTCACATACCGTTGTGCTAAGCATAGAAAAAATCTCCTTCCAACGCAATCTCCAACCTTTGCCTTCTCACTTATTCAGCGATCAGTGTTTCAGCAAAACACCTTGTGCTCTCTGTCAAAACGTGCTTCCATTTCTACCTCATGCTAAGTTTCTACATTCACGCATCTTTCTGCCAAGCCTACATAGCTGTGAAACTTTCTTCCCAAACTTTCATCCTCTCCAACAAGCTCGAGCTCCAAGGACACCCTTTGGCTTTCGCTGAGTGCGCGCTGCCCACGTAGCTCTCGCTGAGCCAAGTGGGCCAGGGGAGAAGCACTTGCTGCACGAGTGTTTCAAGGTGCACGGCTTTGAAGGCAGCACCACAATCCGGGCCACGAGAAGGGCTGAGGAAGAACGTGCTGTCGTCCTGGCACCTTTCTCCTGTGTGCGAGACGTTTAACTGAAGCTCTTCGCTCGTTCTCCATGAGAGCAACTGCTGGAGGCTGCCAAGGCAGCTGCGAGCACGAAAGCATAGCCGGGCGTCTGTCTTAGAAGAAAGGCGCAGAGCCGCAGTGGGACGCGCCCTTTCCGGAGGCTGCTTGGACAAGGGGTGCTTTAGGAAGGCCTTCTGCTTTGACGCCTGCTCCTGGCTGAGCTCTAGCTGCAGGGACTCTGCAAGGCTGAAGGACTAGGAGAGTGCCTATCTCCACGCTGTGCGGTGACGCGCTAGGGCTCCGCGTTGCCTTTTGCAGAAGCGAGGACGCCCTCAGCCGGCTCGGCTTGTGAACGAGCCCTTGCTGGACTTCTGCAACTTCGGTGCACTGCACACGCAAGCCCGCTGCTCTGCGGCTTCGTTCTTCGCCTCACGTTGTCCGCACAAAAGGGAAGCCCAGCGAGGGCACTGAACTTGGCCGCTTTTGCTCGTGCATGCTGCACGCAGCCACGCTGTAGCGTGCACGCTTTCTTTGCACAGCTCTAGAGGAGAAAGGCTCACGGAGGCTGTCTGCACTTCAGGCGGCTCTCTTGAAAGCTGTTTCTTGCATCGGCGAAGTTACAGCATTTCAGGGAGTGGGTATGCAGAGCCAGCCCTACAGCTGTCAGCTACAGCTCGGAGGCATACCGGGAGCCGCTTTCTGTTCAAGTTACAAAGCATTCTATCGTTTTCTTTGCTGAGTATCTTCATACAGTACAAGCAGTAAGCACCATACACAGTGATACCTTGACATTTGCCTGTAGCCTCTCGTGACTCCTACCATTGCCGTATTATAGTCATTCTTATCCAATCGCAAGAGTAAGCAAGTTACAATTTAAGCTTACCACGGACAATTCTCAGACCCCCCACCACCGCCACCACCCCGCCCCCCCCACCAACCCCTCCCACCGCCACCCCCCCCCCAACCCCCCCCTTCTTCTTCTTGCTCCATCGGCATTTCTTGTTTGCCTGCGAGAGCTCTCTTTCTGGTAAAACCATGTTTTCTAGCTCCTTATGCCCTTCTTGAGACTTACTTGCTTGCTGAAAAACAGGTGCTTGTACCTGTAGTCACATACCGTTGTGCTAAGCATAGAAAAAATCTCCTTCCAACGCAATCTCCAACCTTTGCCTTCTCACTTATTCAGCGATCAGTGTTTCAGCAAAACACCTTGTGCTCTCTGTCAAAACGTGCTTCCATTTCTACCTCATGCTAAGTTTCTACATTCACGCATCTTTCTGCCAAGCCTACATAGCTGTGAAACTTTCTTCCCAAACTTTCATCCTCTCCAACAAGCTCGAGCTCCAAGGACACCCTTTGGCTTTCGCTGAGTGCGCGCTGCCCACGTAGCTCTCGCTGAGCCAAGTGGGCCAGGGGAGAAGCACTTGCTGCACGAGTGTTTCAAGGTGCACGGCTTTGAAGGCAGCACCACAATCCGGGCCACGAGAAGGGCTGAGGAAGAACGTGCTGTCGTCCTGGCACCTTTCTCCTGTGTGCGAGACGTTTAACTGAAGCTCTTCGCTCGTTCTCCATGAGAGCAACTGCTGGAGGCTGCCAAGGCAGCTGCGAGCACGAAAGCATAGCCGGGCGTCTGTCTTAGAAGAAAGGCGCAGAGCCGCAGTGGGACGCGCCCTTTCCGGAGGCTGCTTGGACAAGGGGTGCTTTAGGAAGGCCTTCTGCTTTGACGCCTGCTCCTGGCTGAGCTCTAGCTGCAGGGACTCTGCAAGGCTGAAGGACTAGGAGAGTGCCTATCTCCACGCTGTGCGGTGACGCGCTAGGGCTCCGCGTTGCCTTTTGCAGAAGCGAGGACGCCCTCAGCCGGCTCGGCTTGTGAACGAGCCCTTGCTGGACTTCTGCAACTTCGGTGCACTGCACACGCAAGCCCGCTGCTCTGCGGCTTCGTTCTTCGCCTCACGTTGTCCGCACAAAAGGGAAGCCCAGCGAGGGCACTGAACTTGGCCGCTTTTGCTCGTGCATGCTGCACGCAGCCACGCTGTAGCGTGCACGCTTTCTTTGCACAGCTCTAGAGGAGAAAGGCTCACGGAGGCTGTCTGCACTTCAGGCGGCTCTCTTGAAAGCTGTTTCTTGCATCGGCGAAGTTACAGCATTTCAGGGAGTGGGTATGCAGAGCCAGCCCTACAGCTGTCAGCTACAGCTCGGAGGCATACCGGGAGCCGCTTTCTGTTCAAGTTACAAAGCATTCTATCGTTTTCTTTGCTGAGTATCTTCATACAGTACAAGCAGTAAGCACCATACACAGTGATACCTTGACATTTGCCTGTAGCCTCTCGTGACTCCTACCATTGCCGTATTATAGTCATTCTTATCCAATCGCAAGAGTAAGCAAGTTACAATTTAAGCTTACCACGGAGAATTCTCAGACCCCCCACCACCGCCACCACCCCGCCCCCCCCACCAACCCCCCCCACCGCCACCCCCCCCCAACCCCCCCCTTCTTCTTCTTGCTCCATCGGCATTTCTTGTTTGCCTGCGAGAGCTCTCTTTCTGGTAAAACCATGTTTTCTAGCGCCTTATGCCCTTCTTGAGACTTACTTGCTTGCTGAAAAACAGGTGCTTGTACCTGTAGTCACATACCGTTGTGCTAAGCATAGAAAAAATCTCCTTCCAACGCAATCTCCAACCTTTGCCTTCTCACTTATTCAGCGATCAGTGTTTCAGCAAAACACCTTGTGCTCTCTGTCAAAACGTGCTTCCATTTCTACCTCATGCTAAGTTTCTACATTCACGCATCTTTCTGCCAAGCCTACATAGCTGTGAAACTTTCTTCCCAAACTTTCATCCTCTCCAACAAGCTCGAGCTCCAAGGACACCCTTTGGCTTTCGCTGAGTGCGCGCTGCCCACGTAGCTCTCGCTGAGCCAAGTGGGCCAGGGGAGAAGCACTTGCTGCACGAGTGTTTCAAGGTGCACGGCTTTGAAGGCAGCACCACAATCCGGGCCACGAGAAGGGCTGAGGAAGAACGTGCTGTCGTCCTGGCACCTTTCTCCTGTGTGCGAGACGTTTAACTGAAGCTCTTCGCTCGTTCTCCATGAGAGCAACTGCTGGAGGCTGCCAAGGCAGCTGCGAGCACGAAAGCATAGCCGGGCGTCTGTCTTAGAAGAAAGGCGCAGAGCCGCAGTGGGACGCGCCCTTTCCGGAGGCTGCTTGGACAAGGGGTGCTTTAGGAAGGCCTTCTGCTTTGACGCCTGCTCCTGGCTGAGCTCTAGCTGCAGGGACTCTGCAAGGCTGAAGGACTAGGAGAGTGCCTATCTCCACGCTGTGCGGTGACGCGCTAGGGCTCCGCGTTGCCTTTTGCAGAAGCGAGGACGCCCTCAGCCGGCTCGGCTTGTGAACGAGCCCTTGCTGGACTTCTGCAACTTCGGTGCACTGCACACGCAAGCCCGCTGCTCTGCGGCTTCGTTCTTCGCCTCACGTTGTCCGCACAAAAGGGAAGCCCAGCGAGGGCACTGAACTTGGCCGCTTTTGCTCGTGCATGCTGCACGCAGCCACGCTGTAGCGTGCACGCTTTCTTTGCACAGCTCTAGAGGAGAAAGGCTCACGGAGGCTGTCTGCACTTCAGGCGGCTCTCTTGAAAGCTGTTTCTTGCATCGGCGAAGTTACAGCATTTCAGGGAGTGGGTATGCAGAGCCAGCCCTACAGCTGTCAGCTACAGCTCGGAGGCATACCGGGAGCCGCTTTCTGTTCAAGTTACAAAGCATTCTATCGTTTTCTTTGCTGAGTATCTTCATACAGTACAAGCAGTAAGCACCATACACAGTGATACCTTGACATTTGCCTGTAGCCTCTCGTGACTCCTACCATTGCCGTATTATAGTCATTCTTATCCAATCGCAAGAGTAAGCAAGTTACAATTTAAGCTTACCACGGACAATTCTCAGACCCCCCACCACCGCCACCACCCCGCCCCCCCCACCAACCCCCCCCACCGCCACCCCCCCCCAACCCCCCCCTTCTTCTTCTTGCTCCATCGGCATTTCTTGTTTGCCTGCGAGAGCTCTCTTTCTGGTAAAACCATGTTTTCTAGCTCCTTATGCCCTTCTTGAGACTTACTTGCTTGCTGAAAAACAGGTGCTTGTACCTGTAGTCACATACCGTTGTGCTAAGCATAGAAAAAATCTCCTTCCAACGCAATCTCCAACCTTTGCCTTCTCACTTATTCAGCGATCAGTGTTTCAGCAAAACACCTTGTGCTCTCTGTCAAAACGTGCTTCCATTTCTACCTCATGCTAAGTTTCTACATTCACGCATCTTTCTGCCAAGCCTACATAGCTGTGAAACTTTCTTCCCAAACTTTCATCCTCTCCAACAAGCTCGAGCTCCAAGGACACCCTTTGGCTTTCGCTGAGTGCGCGCTGCCCACGTAGCTCTCGCTGAGCCAAGTGGGCCAGGGGAGAAGCACTTGCTGCACGAGTGTTTCAAGGTGCACGGCTTTGAAGGCAGCACCACAATCCGGGCCACGAGAAGGGCTGAGGAAGAACGTGCTGTCGTCCTGGCACCTTTCTCCTGTGTGCGAGACGTTTAACTGAAGCTCTTCGCTCGTTCTCCATGAGAGCAACTGCTGGAGGCTGCCAAGGCAGCTGCGAGCACGAAAGCATAGCCGGGCGTCTGTCTTAGAAGAAAGGCGCAGAGCCGCAGTGGGACGCGCCCTTTCCGGAGGCTGCTTGGACAAGGGGTGCTTTAGGAAGGCCTTCTGCTTTGACGCCTGCTCCTGGCTGAGCTCTAGCTGCAGGGACTCTGCAAGGCTGAAGGACTAGGAGAGTGCCTATCTCCACGCTGTGCGGTGACGCGCTAGGGCTCCGCGTTGCCTTTTGCAGAAGCGAGGACGCCCTCAGCCGGCTCGGCTTGTGAACGAGCCCTTGCTGGACTTCTGCAACTTCGGTGCACTGCACACGCAAGCCCGCTGCTCTGCGGCTTCGTTCTTCGCCTCACGTTGTCCGCACAAAAGGGAAGCCCAGCGAGGGCACTGAACTTGGCCGCTTTTGCTCGTGCATGCTGCACGCAGCCACGCTGTAGCGTGCACGCTTTCTTTGCACAGCTCTAGAGGAGAAAGGCTCACGGAGGCTGTCTGCACTTCAGGCGGCTCTCTTGAAAGCTGTTTCTTGCATCGGCGAAGTTACAGCATTTCAGGGAGTGGGTATGCAGAGCCAGCCCTACAGCTGTCAGCTACAGCTCGGAGGCATACCGGGAGCCGCTTTCTGTTCAAGTTACAAAGCATTCTATCGTTTTCTTTGCTGAGTATCTTCATACAGTACAAGCAGTAAGCACCATACACAGTGATACCTTGACATTTGCCTGTAGCCTCTCGTGACTCCTACCATTGCCGTATTATAGTCATTCTTATCCAATCGCAAGAGTAAGCAAGTTACAATTTAAGCTTACCACGGACAATTCTCAGACCCCCCACCACCGCCACCACCCCGCCCCCCCCACCAACCCCCCCCACCGCCACCCCCCCCCAACCCCCCCCTTCTTCTTCTTGCTCCATCGGCATTTCTTGTTTGCCTGCGAGAGCTCTCTTTCTGGTAAAACCATGTTTTCTAGCGCCTTATGCCCTTCTTGAGACTTACTTGCTTGCTGAAAAACAGGTGCTTGTACCTGTAGTCACATACCGTTGTGCTAAGCATAGAAAAAATCTCCTTCCAACGCAATCTCCAACCTTTGCCTTCTCACTTATTCAGCGATCAGTGTTTCAGCAAAACACCTTGTGCTCTCTGTCAAAACGTGCTTCCATTTCTACCTCATGCTAAGTTTCTACATTCACGCATCTTTCTGCCAAGCCTACATAGCTGTGAAACTTTCTTCCCAAACTTTCATCCTCTCCAACAAGCTCGAGCTCCAAGGACACCCTTTGGCTTTCGCTGAGTGCGCGCTGCCCACGTAGCTCTCGCTGAGCCAAGTGGGCCAGGGGAGAAGCACTTGCTGCACGAGTGTTTCAAGGTGCACGGCTTTGAAGGCAGCACCACAATCCGGGCCACGAGAAGGGCTGAGGAAGAACGTGCTGTCGTCCTGGCACCTTTCTCCTGTGTGCGAGACGTTTAACTGAAGCTCTTCGCTCGTTCTCCATGAGAGCAACTGCTGGAGGCTGCCAAGGCAGCTGCGAGCACGAAAGCATAGCCGGGCGTCTGTCTTAGAAGAAAGGCGCAGAGCCGCAGTGGGACGCGCCCTTTCCGGAGGCTGCTTGGACAAGGGGTGCTTTAGGAAGGCCTTCTGCTTTGACGCCTGCTCCTGGCTGAGCTCTAGCTGCAGGGACTCTGCAAGGCTGAAGGACTAGGAGAGTGCCTATCTCCACGCTGTGCGGTGACGCGCTAGGGCTCCGCGTTGCCTTTTGCAGAAGCGAGGACGCCCTCAGCCGGCTCGGCTTGTGAACGAGCCCTTGCTGGACTTCTGCAACTTCGGTGCACTGCACACGCAAGCCCGCTGCTCTGCGGCTTCGTTCTTCGCCTCACGTTGTCCGCACAAAAGGGAAGCCCAGCGAGGGCACTGAACTTGGCCGCTTTTGCTCGTGCATGCTGCACGCAGCCACGCTGTAGCGTGCACGCTTTCTTTGCACAGCTCTAGAGGAGAAAGGCTCACGGAGGCTGTCTGCACTTCAGGCGGCTCTCTTGAAAGCTGTTTCTTGCATCGGCGAAGTTACAGCATTTCAGGGAGTGGGTATGCAGAGCCAGCCCTACAGCTGTCAGCTACAGCTCGGAGGCATACCGGGAGCCGCTTTCTGTTCAAGTTACAAAGCATTCTATCGTTTTCTTTGCTGAGTATCTTCATACAGTACAAGCAGTAAGCACCATACACAGTGATACCTTGACATTTGCCTGTAGCCTCTCGTGACTCCTACCATTGCCGTATTATAGTCATTCTTATCCAATCGCAAGAGTAAGCAAGTTACAATTTAAGCTTACCACGGAGAATTCTCAGACCCCCCACCACCGCCACCACCCCGCCCCCCCCACCAACCCCCCCCACCGCCACCCCCCCCCAACCCCCCCCTTCTTCTTCTTGCTCCATCGGCATTTCTTGTTTGCCTGCGAGAGCTCTCTTTCTGGTAAAACCATGTTTTCTAGCTCCTTATGCCCTTCTTGAGACTTACTTGCTTGCTGAAAAACAGGTGCTTGTACCTGTAGTCACATACCGTTGTGCTAAGCATAGAAAAAATCTCCTTCCAACGCAATCTCCAACCTTTGCCTTCTCACTTATTCAGCGATCAGTGTTTCAGCAAAACACCTTGTGCTCTCTGTCAAAACGTGCTTCCATTTCTACCTCATGCTAAGTTTCTACATTCACGCATCTTTCTGCCAAGCCTACATAGCTGTGAAACTTTCTTCCCAAACTTTCATCCTCTCCAACAAGCTCGAGCTCCAAGGACACCCTTTGGCTTTCGCTGAGTGCGCGCTGCCCACGTAGCTCTCGCTGAGCCAAGTGGGCCAGGGGAGAAGCACTTGCTGCACGAGTGTTTCAAGGTGCACGGCTTTGAAGGCAGCACCACAATCCGGGCCACGAGAAGGGCTGAGGAAGAACGTGCTGTCGTCCTGGCACCTTTCTCCTGTGTGCGAGACGTTTAACTGAAGCTCTTCGCTCGTTCTCCATGAGAGCAACTGCTGGAGGCTGCCAAGGCAGCTGCGAGCACGAAAGCATAGCCGGGCGTCTGTCTTAGAAGAAAGGCGCAGAGCCGCAGTGGGACGCGCCCTTTCCGGAGGCTGCTTGGACAAGGGGTGCTTTAGGAAGGCCTTCTGCTTTGACGCCTGCTCCTGGCTGAGCTCTAGCTGCAGGGACTCTGCAAGGCTGAAGGACTAGGAGAGTGCCTATCTCCACGCTGTGCGGTGACGCGCTAGGGCTCCGCGTTGCCTTTTGCAGAAGCGAGGACGCCCTCAGCCGGCTCGGCTTGTGAACGAGCCCTTGCTGGACTTCTGCAACTTCGGTGCACTGCACACGCAAGCCCGCTGCTCTGCGGCTTCGTTCTTCGCCTCACGTTGTCCGCACAAAAGGGAAGCCCAGCGAGGGCACTGAACTTGGCCGCTTTTGCTCGTGCATGCTGCACGCAGCCACGCTGTAGCGTGCACGCTTTCTTTGCACAGCTCTAGAGGAGAAAGGCTCACGGAGGCTGTCTGCACTTCAGGCGGCTCTCTTGAAAGCTGTTTCTTGCATCGGCGAAGTTACAGCATTTCAGGGAGTGGGTATGCAGAGCCAGCCCTACAGCTGTCAGCTACAGCTCGGAGGCATACCGGGAGCCGCTTTCTGTTCAAGTTACAAAGCATTCTATCGTTTTCTTTGCTGAGTATCTTCATACAGTACAAGCAGTAAGCACCATACACAGTGATACCTTGACATTTGCCTGTAGCCTCTCGTGACTCCTACCATTGCCGTATTATAGTCATTCTTATCCAATCGCAAGAGTAAGCAAGTTACAATTTAAGCTTACCACGGAGAATTCTCAGACCCCCCACCACCGCCACCACCCCGCCCCCCCCACCAACCCCCCCCACCGCCACCCCCCCCCAACCCCCCCCTTCTTCTTCTTGCTCCATCGGCATTTCTTGTTTGCCTGCGAGAGCTCTCTTTCTGGTAAAACCATGTTTTCTAGCGCCTTATGCCCTTCTTGAGACTTACTTGCTTGCTGAAAAACAGGTGCTTGTACCTGTAGTCACATACCGTTGTGCTAAGCATAGAAAAAATCTCCTTCCAACGCAATCTCCAACCTTTGCCTTCTCACTTATTCAGCGATCAGTGTTTCAGCAAAACACCTTGTGCTCTCTGTCAAAACGTGCTTCCATTTCTACCTCATGCTAAGTTTCTACATTCACGCATCTTTCTGCCAAGCCTACATAGCTGTGAAACTTTCTTCCCAAACTTTCATCCTCTCCAACAAGCTCGAGCTCCAAGGACACCCTTTGGCTTTCGCTGAGTGCGCGCTGCCCACGTAGCTCTCGCTGAGCCAAGTGGGCCAGGGGAGAAGCACTTGCTGCACGAGTGTTTCAAGGTGCACGGCTTTGAAGGCAGCACCACAATCCGGGCCACGAGAAGGGCTGAGGAAGAACGTGCTGTCGTCCTGGCACCTTTCTCCTGTGTGCGAGACGTTTAACTGAAGCTCTTCGCTCGTTCTCCATGAGAGCAACTGCTGGAGGCTGCCAAGGCAGCTGCGAGCACGAAAGCATAGCCGGGCGTCTGTCTTAGAAGAAAGGCGCAGAGCCGCAGTGGGACGCGCCCTTTCCGGAGGCTGCTTGGACAAGGGGTGCTTTAGGAAGGCCTTCTGCTTTGACGCCTGCTCCTGGCTGAGCTCTAGCTGCAGGGACTCTGCAAGGCTGAAGGACTAGGAGAGTGCCTATCTCCACGCTGTGCGGTGACGCGCTAGGGCTCCGCGTTGCCTTTTGCAGAAGCGAGGACGCCCTCAGCCGGCTCGGCTTGTGAACGAGCCCTTGCTGGACTTCTGCAACTTCGGTGCACTGCACACGCAAGCCCGCTGCTCTGCGGCTTCGTTCTTCGCCTCACGTTGTCCGCACAAAAGGGAAGCCCAGCGAGGGCACTGAACTTGGCCGCTTTTGCTCGTGCATGCTGCACGCAGCCACGCTGTAGCGTGCACGCTTTCTTTGCACAGCTCTAGAGGAGAAAGGCTCACGGAGGCTGTCTGCACTTCAGGCGGCTCTCTTGAAAGCTGTTTCTTGCATCGGCGAAGTTACAGCATTTCAGGGAGTGGGTATGCAGAGCCAGCCCTACAGCTGTCAGCTACAGCTCGGAGGCATACCGGGAGCCGCTTTCTGTTCAAGTTACAAAGCATTCTATCGTTTTCTTTGCTGAGTATCTTCATACAGTACAAGCAGTAAGCACCATACACAGTGATACCTTGACATTTGCCTGTAGCCTCTCGTGACTCCTACCATTGCCGTATTATAGTCATTCTTATCCAATCGCAAGAGTAAGCAAGTTACAATTTAAGCTTACCACGGACAATTCTCAGACCCCCCACCACCGCCACCACCCCGCCCCCCCCACCAACCCCCCCCACCGCCACCCCCCCCCAACCCCCCCCTTCTTCTTCTTGCTCCATCGGCATTTCTTGTTTGCCTGCGAGAGCTCTCTTTCTGGTAAAACCATGTTTTCTAGCTCCTTATGCCCTTCTTGAGACTTACTTGCTTGCTGAAAAACAGGTGCTTGTACCTGTAGTCACATACCGTTGTGCTAAGCATAGAAAAAATCTCCTTCCAACGCAATCTCCAACCTTTGCCTTCTCACTTATTCAGCGATCAGTGTTTCAGCAAAACACCTTGTGCTCTCTGTCAAAACGTGCTTCCATTTCTACCTCATGCTAAGTTTCTACATTCACGCATCTTTCTGCCAAGCCTACATAGCTGTGAAACTTTCTTCCCAAACTTTCATCCTCTCCAACAAGCTCGAGCTCCAAGGACACCCTTTGGCTTTCGCTGAGTGCGCGCTGCCCACGTAGCTCTCGCTGAGCCAAGTGGGCCAGGGGAGAAGCACTTGCTGCACGAGTGTTTCAAGGTGCACGGCTTTGAAGGCAGCACCACAATCCGGGCCACGAGAAGGGCTGAGGAAGAACGTGCTGTCGTCCTGGCACCTTTCTCCTGTGTGCGAGACGTTTAACTGAAGCTCTTCGCTCGTTCTCCATGAGAGCAACTGCTGGAGGCTGCCAAGGCAGCTGCGAGCACGAAAGCATAGCCGGGCGTCTGTCTTAGAAGAAAGGCGCAGAGCCGCAGTGGGACGCGCCCTTTCCGGAGGCTGCTTGGACAAGGGGTGCTTTAGGAAGGCCTTCTGCTTTGACGCCTGCTCCTGGCTGAGCTCTAGCTGCAGGGACTCTGCAAGGCTGAAGGACTAGGAGAGTGCCTATCTCCACGCTGTGCGGTGACGCGCTAGGGCTCCGCGTTGCCTTTTGCAGAAGCGAGGACGCCCTCAGCCGGCTCGGCTTGTGAACGAGCCCTTGCTGGACTTCTGCAACTTCGGTGCACTGCACACGCAAGCCCGCTGCTCTGCGGCTTCGTTCTTCGCCTCACGTTGTCCGCACAAAAGGGAAGCCCAGCGAGGGCACTGAACTTGGCCGCTTTTGCTCGTGCATGCTGCACGCAGCCACGCTGTAGCGTGCACGCTTTCTTTGCACAGCTCTAGAGGAGAAAGGCTCACGGAGGCTGTCTGCACTTCAGGCGGCTCTCTTGAAAGCTGTTTCTTGCATCGGCGAAGTTACAGCATTTCAGGGAGTGGGTATGCAGAGCCAGCCCTACAGCTGTCAGCTACAGCTCGGAGGCATACCGGGAGCCGCTTTCTGTTCAAGTTACAAAGCATTCTATCGTTTTCTTTGCTGAGTATCTTCATACAGTACAAGCAGTAAGCACCATACACAGTGATACCTTGACATTTGCCTGTAGCCTCTCGTGACTCCTACCATTGCCGTATTATAGTCATTCTTATCCAATCGCAAGAGTAAGCAAGTTACAATTTAAGCTTACCACGGACAATTCTCAGACCCCCCACCACCGCCACCACCCCGCCCCCCCCACCAACCCCCCCCACCGCCACCCCCCCCCAACCCCCCCCTTCTTCTTCTTGCTCCATCGGCATTTCTTGTTTGCCTGCGAGAGCTCTCTTTCTGGTAAAACCATGTTTTCTAGCGCCTTATGCCCTTCTTGAGACTTACTTGCTTGCTGAAAAACAGGTGCTTGTACCTGTAGTCACATACCGTTGTGCTAAGCATAGAAAAAATCTCCTTCCAACGCAATCTCCAACCTTTGCCTTCTCACTTATTCAGCGATCAGTGTTTCAGCAAAACACCTTGTGCTCTCTGTCAAAACGTGCTTCCATTTCTACCTCATGCTAAGTTTCTACATTCACGCATCTTTCTGCCAAGCCTACATAGCTGTGAAACTTTCTTCCCAAACTTTCATCCTCTCCAACAAGCTCGAGCTCCAAGGACACCCTTTGGCTTTCGCTGAGTGCGCGCTGCCCACGTAGCTCTCGCTGAGCCAAGTGGGCCAGGGGAGAAGCACTTGCTGCACGAGTGTTTCAAGGTGCACGGCTTTGAAGGCAGCACCACAATCCGGGCCACGAGAAGGGCTGAGGAAGAACGTGCTGTCGTCCTGGCACCTTTCTCCTGTGTGCGAGACGTTTAACTGAAGCTCTTCGCTCGTTCTCCATGAGAGCAACTGCTGGAGGCTGCCAAGGCAGCTGCGAGCACGAAAGCATAGCCGGGCGTCTGTCTTAGAAGAAAGGCGCAGAGCCGCAGTGGGACGCGCCCTTTCCGGAGGCTGCTTGGACAAGGGGTGCTTTAGGAAGGCCTTCTGCTTTGACGCCTGCTCCTGGCTGAGCTCTAGCTGCAGGGACTCTGCAAGGCTGAAGGACTAGGAGAGTGCCTATCTCCACGCTGTGCGGTGACGCGCTAGGGCTCCGCGTTGCCTTTTGCAGAAGCGAGGACGCCCTCAGCCGGCTCGGCTTGTGAACGAGCCCTTGCTGGACTTCTGCAACTTCGGTGCACTGCACACGCAAGCCCGCTGCTCTGCGGCTTCGTTCTTCGCCTCACGTTGTCCGCACAAAAGGGAAGCCCAGCGAGGGCACTGAACTTGGCCGCTTTTGCTCGTGCATGCTGCACGCAGCCACGCTGTAGCGTGCACGCTTTCTTTGCACAGCTCTAGAGGAGAAAGGCTCACGGAGGCTGTCTGCACTTCAGGCGGCTCTCTTGAAAGCTGTTTCTTGCATCGGCGAAGTTACAGCATTTCAGGGAGTGGGTATGCAGAGCCAGCCCTACAGCTGTCAGCTACAGCTCGGAGGCATACCGGGAGCCGCTTTCTGTTCAAGTTACAAAGCATTCTATCGTTTTCTTTGCTGAGTATCTTCATACAGTACAAGCAGTAAGCACCATACACAGTGATACCTTGACATTTGCCTGTAGCCTCTCGTGACTCCTACCATTGCCGTATTATAGTCATTCTTATCCAATCGCAAGAGTAAGCAAGTTACAATTTAAGCTTACCACGGAGAATTCTCAGACCCCCCACCACCGCCACCACCCCGCCCCCCCCACCAACCCCCCCCACCGCCACCCCCCCCCAACCCCCCCCTTCTTCTTCTTGCTCCATCGGCATTTCTTGTTTGCCTGCGAGAGCTCTCTTTCTGGTAAAACCATGTTTTCTAGCTCCTTATGCCCTTCTTGAGACTTACTTGCTTGCTGAAAAACAGGTGCTTGTACCTGTAGTCACATACCGTTGTGCTAAGCATAGAAAAAATCTCCTTCCAACGCAATCTCCAACCTTTGCCTTCTCACTTATTCAGCGATCAGTGTTTCAGCAAAACACCTTGTGCTCTCTGTCAAAACGTGCTTCCATTTCTACCTCATGCTAAGTTTCTACATTCACGCATCTTTCTGCCAAGCCTACATAGCTGTGAAACTTTCTTCCCAAACTTTCATCCTCTCCAACAAGCTCGAGCTCCAAGGACACCCTTTGGCTTTCGCTGAGTGCGCGCTGCCCACGTAGCTCTCGCTGAGCCAAGTGGGCCAGGGGAGAAGCACTTGCTGCACGAGTGTTTCAAGGTGCACGGCTTTGAAGGCAGCACCACAATCCGGGCCACGAGAAGGGCTGAGGAAGAACGTGCTGTCGTCCTGGCACCTTTCTCCTGTGTGCGAGACGTTTAACTGAAGCTCTTCGCTCGTTCTCCATGAGAGCAACTGCTGGAGGCTGCCAAGGCAGCTGCGAGCACGAAAGCATAGCCGGGCGTCTGTCTTAGAAGAAAGGCGCAGAGCCGCAGTGGGACGCGCCCTTTCCGGAGGCTGCTTGGACAAGGGGTGCTTTAGGAAGGCCTTCTGCTTTGACGCCTGCTCCTGGCTGAGCTCTAGCTGCAGGGACTCTGCAAGGCTGAAGGACTAGGAGAGTGCCTATCTCCACGCTGTGCGGTGACGCGCTAGGGCTCCGCGTTGCCTTTTGCAGAAGCGAGGACGCCCTCAGCCGGCTCGGCTTGTGAACGAGCCCTTGCTGGACTTCTGCAACTTCGGTGCACTGCACACGCAAGCCCGCTGCTCTGCGGCTTCGTTCTTCGCCTCACGTTGTCCGCACAAAAGGGAAGCCCAGCGAGGGCACTGAACTTGGCCGCTTTTGCTCGTGCATGCTGCACGCAGCCACGCTGTAGCGTGCACGCTTTCTTTGCACAGCTCTAGAGGAGAAAGGCTCACGGAGGCTGTCTGCACTTCAGGCGGCTCTCTTGAAAGCTGTTTCTTGCATCGGCGAAGTTACAGCATTTCAGGGAGTGGCTATGCAGAGCCAGCCCTACAGCTGTCAGCTACAGCTCGGAGGCATACCGGGAGCCGCTTTCTGTTCAAGTTACAAAGCATTCTATCGTTTTCTTTGCTGAGTATCTTCATACAGTACAAGCAGTAAGCACCATACACAGTGATACCTTGACATTTGCCTGTAGCCTCTCGTGACTCCTACCATTGCCGTATTATAGTCATTCTTATCCAATCGCAAGAGTAAGCAAGTTACAATTTAAGCTTACCACGGAGAATTCTCAGACCCCCCACCACCGCCACCACCCCGCCCCCCCCACCAACCCCCCCCACCGCCACCCCCCCCCAACCCCCCCCTTCTTCTTCTTGCTCCATCGGCATTTCTTGTTTGCCTGCGAGAGCTCTCTTTCTGGTAAAACCATGTTTTCTAGCTCCTTATGCCCTTCTTGAGACTTACTTGCTTGCTGAAAAACAGGTGCTTGTACCTGTAGTCACATACCGTTGTGCTAAGCATAGAAAAAATCTCCTTCCAACGCAATCTCCAACCTTTGCCTTCTCACTTATTCAGCGATCAGTGTTTCAGCAAAACACCTTGTGCTCTCTGTCAAAACGTGCTTCCATTTCTACCTCATGCTAAGTTTCTACATTCACGCATCTTTCTGCCAAGCCTACATAGCTGTGAAACTTTCTTCCCAAACTTTCATCCTCTCCAACAAGCTCGAGCTCCAAGGACACCCTTTGGCTTTCGCTGAGTGCGCGCTGCCCACGTAGCTCTCGCTGAGCCAAGTGGGCCAGGGGAGAAGCACTTGCTGCACGAGTGTTTCAAGGTGCACGGCTTTGAAGGCAGCACCACAATCCGGGCCACGAGAAGGGCTGAGGAAGAACGTGCTGTCGTCCTGGCACCTTTCTCCTGTGTGCGAGACGTTTAACTGAAGCTCTTCGCTCGTTCTCCATGAGAGCAACTGCTGGAGGCTGCCAAGGCAGCTGCGAGCACGAAAGCATAGCCGGGCGTCTGTCTTAGAAGAAAGGCGCAGAGCCGCAGTGGGACGCGCCCTTTCCGGAGGCTGCTTGGACAAGGGGTGCTTTAGGAAGGCCTTCTGCTTTGACGCCTGCTCCTGGCTGAGCTCTAGCTGCAGGGACTCTGCAAGGCTGAAGGACTAGGAGAGTGCCTATCTCCACGCTGTGCGGTGACGCGCTAGGGCTCCGCGTTGCCTTTTGCAGAAGCGAGGACGCCCTCAGCCGGCTCGGCTTGTGAACGAGCCCTTGCTGGACTTCTGCAACTTCGGTGCACTGCACACGCAAGCCCGCTGCTCTGCGGCTTCGTTCTTCGCCTCACGTTGTCCGCACAAAAGGGAAGCCCAGCGAGGGCACTGAACTTGGCCGCTTTTGCTCGTGCATGCTGCACGCAGCCACGCTGTAGCGTGCACGCTTTCTTTGCACAGCTCTAGAGGAGAAAGGCTCACGGAGGCTGTCTGCACTTCAGGCGGCTCTCTTGAAAGCTGTTTCTTGCATCGGCGAAGTTACAGCATTTCAGGGAGTGGGTATGCAGAGCCAGCCCTACAGCTGTCAGCTACAGCTCGGAGGCATACCGGGAGCCGCTTTCTGTTCAAGTTACAAAGCATTCTATCGTTTTCTTTGCTGAGTATCTTCATACAGTACAAGCAGTAAGCACCATACACAGTGATACCTTGACATTTGCCTGTAGCCTCTCGTGACTCCTACCATTGCCGTATTATAGTCATTCTTATCCAATCGCAAGAGTAAGCAAGTTACAATTTAAGCTTACCACGGACAATTCTCAGACCCCCCACCACCGCCACCACCCCGCCCCCCCCACCAACCCCTCCCACCGCCACCCCCCCCCCAACCCCCCCCTTCTTCTTCTTGCTCCATCGGCATTTCTTGTTTGCCTGCGAGAGCTCTCTTTCTGGTAAAACCATGTTTTCTAGCTCCTTATGCCCTTCTTGAGACTTACTTGCTTGCTGAAAAACAGGTGCTTGTACCTGTAGTCACATACCGTTGTGCTAAGCATAGAAAAAATCTCCTTCCAACGCAATCTCCAACCTTTGCCTTCTCACTTATTCAGCGATCAGTGTTTCAGCAAAACACCTTGTGCTCTCTGTCAAAACGTGCTTCCATTTCTACCTCATGCTAAGTTTCTACATTCACGCATCTTTCTGCCAAGCCTACATAGCTGTGAAACTTTCTTCCCAAACTTTCATCCTCTCCAACAAGCTCGAGCTCCAAGGACACCCTTTGGCTTTCGCTGAGTGCGCGCTGCCCACGTAGCTCTCGCTGAGCCAAGTGGGCCAGGGGAGAAGCACTTGCTGCACGAGTGTTTCAAGGTGCACGGCTTTGAAGGCAGCACCACAATCCGGGCCACGAGAAGGGCTGAGGAAGAACGTGCTGTCGTCCTGGCACCTTTCTCCTGTGTGCGAGACGTTTAACTGAAGCTCTTCGCTCGTTCTCCATGAGAGCAACTGCTGGAGGCTGCCAAGGCAGCTGCGAGCACGAAAGCATAGCCGGGCGTCTGTCTTAGAAGAAAGGCGCAGAGCCGCAGTGGGACGCGCCCTTTCCGGAGGCTGCTTGGACAAGGGGTGCTTTAGGAAGGCCTTCTGCTTTGACGCCTGCTCCTGGCTGAGCTCTAGCTGCAGGGACTCTGCAAGGCTGAAGGACTAGGAGAGTGCCTATCTCCACGCTGTGCGGTGACGCGCTAGGGCTCCGCGTTGCCTTTTGCAGAAGCGAGGACGCCCTCAGCCGGCTCGGCTTGTGAACGAGCCCTTGCTGGACTTCTGCAACTTCGGTGCACTGCACACGCAAGCCCGCTGCTCTGCGGCTTCGTTCTTCGCCTCACGTTGTCCGCACAAAAGGGAAGCCCAGCGAGGGCACTGAACTTGGCCGCTTTTGCTCGTGCATGCTGCACGCAGCCACGCTGTAGCGTGCACGCTTTCTTTGCACAGCTCTAGAGGAGAAAGGCTCACGGAGGCTGTCTGCACTTCAGGCGGCTCTCTTGAAAGCTGTTTCTTGCATCGGCGAAGTTACAGCATTTCAGGGAGTGGGTATGCAGAGCCAGCCCTACAGCTGTCAGCTACAGCTCGGAGGCATACCGGGAGCCGCTTTCTGTTCAAGTTACAAAGCATTCTATCGTTTTCTTTGCTGAGTATCTTCATACAGTACAAGCAGTAAGCACCATACACAGTGATACCTTGACATTTGCCTGTAGCCTCTCGTGACTCCTACCATTGCCGTATTATAGTCATTCTTATCCAATCGCAAGAGTAAGCAAGTTACAATTTAAGCTTACCACGGAGAATTCTCAGACCCCCCACCACCGCCACCACCCCGCCCCCCCCACCAACCCCCCCCACCGCCACCCCCCCCCAACCCCCCCCTTCTTCTTCTTGCTCCATCGGCATTTCTTGTTTGCCTGCGAGAGCTCTCTTTCTGGTAAAACCATGTTTTCTAGCGCCTTATGCCCTTCTTGAGACTTACTTGCTTGCTGAAAAACAGGTGCTTGTACCTGTAGTCACATACCGTTGTGCTAAGCATAGAAAAAATCTCCTTCCAACGCAATCTCCAACCTTTGCCTTCTCACTTATTCAGCGATCAGTGTTTCAGCAAAACACCTTGTGCTCTCTGTCAAAACGTGCTTCCATTTCTACCTCATGCTAAGTTTCTACATTCACGCATCTTTCTGCCAAGCCTACATAGCTGTGAAACTTTCTTCCCAAACTTTCATCCTCTCCAACAAGCTCGAGCTCCAAGGACACCCTTTGGCTTTCGCTGAGTGCGCGCTGCCCACGTAGCTCTCGCTGAGCCAAGTGGGCCAGGGGAGAAGCACTTGCTGCACGAGTGTTTCAAGGTGCACGGCTTTGAAGGCAGCACCACAATCCGGGCCACGAGAAGGGCTGAGGAAGAACGTGCTGTCGTCCTGGCACCTTTCTCCTGTGTGCGAGACGTTTAACTGAAGCTCTTCGCTCGTTCTCCATGAGAGCAACTGCTGGAGGCTGCCAAGGCAGCTGCGAGCACGAAAGCATAGCCGGGCGTCTGTCTTAGAAGAAAGGCGCAGAGCCGCAGTGGGACGCGCCCTTTCCGGAGGCTGCTTGGACAAGGGGTGCTTTAGGAAGGCCTTCTGCTTTGACGCCTGCTCCTGGCTGAGCTCTAGCTGCAGGGACTCTGCAAGGCTGAAGGACTAGGAGAGTGCCTATCTCCACGCTGTGCGGTGACGCGCTAGGGCTCCGCGTTGCCTTTTGCAGAAGCGAGGACGCCCTCAGCCGGCTCGGCTTGTGAACGAGCCCTTGCTGGACTTCTGCAACTTCGGTGCACTGCACACGCAAGCCCGCTGCTCTGCGGCTTCGTTCTTCGCCTCACGTTGTCCGCACAAAAGGGAAGCCCAGCGAGGGCACTGAACTTGGCCGCTTTTGCTCGTGCATGCTGCACGCAGCCACGCTGTAGCGTGCACGCTTTCTTTGCACAGCTCTAGAGGAGAAAGGCTCACGGAGGCTGTCTGCACTTCAGGCGGCTCTCTTGAAAGCTGTTTCTTGCATCGGCGAAGTTACAGCATTTCAGGGAGTGGGTATGCAGAGCCAGCCCTACAGCTGTCAGCTACAGCTCGGAGGCATACCGGGAGCCGCTTTCTGTTCAAGTTACAAAGCATTCTATCGTTTTCTTTGCTGAGTATCTTCATACAGTACAAGCAGTAAGCACCATACACAGTGATACCTTGACATTTGCCTGTAGCCTCTCGTGACTCCTACCATTGCCGTATTATAGTCATTCTTATCCAATCGCAAGAGTAAGCAAGTTACAATTTAAGCTTACCACGGACAATTCTCAGACCCCCCACCACCGCCACCACCCCGCCCCCCCCACCAACCCCCCCCACCGCCACCCCCCCCCAACCCCCCCCTTCTTCTTCTTGCTCCATCGGCATTTCTTGTTTGCCTGCGAGAGCTCTCTTTCTGGTAAAACCATGTTTTCTAGCTCCTTATGCCCTTCTTGAGACTTACTTGCTTGCTGAAAAACAGGTGCTTGTACCTGTAGTCACATACCGTTGTGCTAAGCATAGAAAAAATCTCCTTCCAACGCAATCTCCAACCTTTGCCTTCTCACTTATTCAGCGATCAGTGTTTCAGCAAAACACCTTGTGCTCTCTGTCAAAACGTGCTTCCATTTCTACCTCATGCTAAGTTTCTACATTCACGCATCTTTCTGCCAAGCCTACATAGCTGTGAAACTTTCTTCCCAAACTTTCATCCTCTCCAACAAGCTCGAGCTCCAAGGACACCCTTTGGCTTTCGCTGAGTGCGCGCTGCCCACGTAGCTCTCGCTGAGCCAAGTGGGCCAGGGGAGAAGCACTTGCTGCACGAGTGTTTCAAGGTGCACGGCTTTGAAGGCAGCACCACAATCCGGGCCACGAGAAGGGCTGAGGAAGAACGTGCTGTCGTCCTGGCACCTTTCTCCTGTGTGCGAGACGTTTAACTGAAGCTCTTCGCTCGTTCTCCATGAGAGCAACTGCTGGAGGCTGCCAAGGCAGCTGCGAGCACGAAAGCATAGCCGGGCGTCTGTCTTAGAAGAAAGGCGCAGAGCCGCAGTGGGACGCGCCCTTTCCGGAGGCTGCTTGGACAAGGGGTGCTTTAGGAAGGCCTTCTGCTTTGACGCCTGCTCCTGGCTGAGCTCTAGCTGCAGGGACTCTGCAAGGCTGAAGGACTAGGAGAGTGCCTATCTCCACGCTGTGCGGTGACGCGCTAGGGCTCCGCGTTGCCTTTTGCAGAAGCGAGGACGCCCTCAGCCGGCTCGGCTTGTGAACGAGCCCTTGCTGGACTTCTGCAACTTCGGTGCACTGCACACGCAAGCCCGCTGCTCTGCGGCTTCGTTCTTCGCCTCACGTTGTCCGCACAAAAGGGAAGCCCAGCGAGGGCACTGAACTTGGCCGCTTTTGCTCGTGCATGCTGCACGCAGCCACGCTGTAGCGTGCACGCTTTCTTTGCACAGCTCTAGAGGAGAAAGGCTCACGGAGGCTGTCTGCACTTCAGGCGGCTCTCTTGAAAGCTGTTTCTTGCATCGGCGAAGTTACAGCATTTCAGGGAGTGGGTATGCAGAGCCAGCCCTACAGCTGTCAGCTACAGCTCGGAGGCATACCGGGAGCCGCTTTCTGTTCAAGTTACAAAGCATTCTATCGTTTTCTTTGCTGAGTATCTTCATACAGTACAAGCAGTAAGCACCATACACAGTGATACCTTGACATTTGCCTGTAGCCTCTCGTGACTCCTACCATTGCCGTATTATAGTCATTCTTATCCAATCGCAAGAGTAAGCAAGTTACAATTTAAGCTTACCACGGACAATTCTCAGACCCCCCACCACCGCCACCACCCCGCCCCCCCCACCAACCCCCCCCACCGCCACCCCCCCCCAACCCCCCCCTTCTTCTTCTTGCTCCATCGGCATTTCTTGTTTGCCTGCGAGAGCTCTCTTTCTGGTAAAACCATGTTTTCTAGCGCCTTATGCCCTTCTTGAGACTTACTTGCTTGCTGAAAAACAGGTGCTTGTACCTGTAGTCACATACCGTTGTGCTAAGCATAGAAAAAATCTCCTTCCAACGCAATCTCCAACCTTTGCCTTCTCACTTATTCAGCGATCAGTGTTTCAGCAAAACACCTTGTGCTCTCTGTCAAAACGTGCTTCCATTTCTACCTCATGCTAAGTTTCTACATTCACGCATCTTTCTGCCAAGCCTACATAGCTGTGAAACTTTCTTCCCAAACTTTCATCCTCTCCAACAAGCTCGAGCTCCAAGGACACCCTTTGGCTTTCGCTGAGTGCGCGCTGCCCACGTAGCTCTCGCTGAGCCAAGTGGGCCAGGGGAGAAGCACTTGCTGCACGAGTGTTTCAAGGTGCACGGCTTTGAAGGCAGCACCACAATCCGGGCCACGAGAAGGGCTGAGGAAGAACGTGCTGTCGTCCTGGCACCTTTCTCCTGTGTGCGAGACGTTTAACTGAAGCTCTTCGCTCGTTCTCCATGAGAGCAACTGCTGGAGGCTGCCAAGGCAGCTGCGAGCACGAAAGCATAGCCGGGCGTCTGTCTTAGAAGAAAGGCGCAGAGCCGCAGTGGGACGCGCCCTTTCCGGAGGCTGCTTGGACAAGGGGTGCTTTAGGAAGGCCTTCTGCTTTGACGCCTGCTCCTGGCTGAGCTCTAGCTGCAGGGACTCTGCAAGGCTGAAGGACTAGGAGAGTGCCTATCTCCACGCTGTGCGGTGACGCGCTAGGGCTCCGCGTTGCCTTTTGCAGAAGCGAGGACGCCCTCAGCCGGCTCGGCTTGTGAACGAGCCCTTGCTGGACTTCTGCAACTTCGGTGCACTGCACACGCAAGCCCGCTGCTCTGCGGCTTCGTTCTTCGCCTCACGTTGTCCGCACAAAAGGGAAGCCCAGCGAGGGCACTGAACTTGGCCGCTTTTGCTCGTGCATGCTGCACGCAGCCACGCTGTAGCGTGCACGCTTTCTTTGCACAGCTCTAGAGGAGAAAGGCTCACGGAGGCTGTCTGCACTTCAGGCGGCTCTCTTGAAAGCTGTTTCTTGCATCGGCGAAGTTACAGCATTTCAGGGAGTGGGTATGCAGAGCCAGCCCTACAGCTGTCAGCTACAGCTCGGAGGCATACCGGGAGCCGCTTTCTGTTCAAGTTACAAAGCATTCTATCGTTTTCTTTGCTGAGTATCTTCATACAGTACAAGCAGTAAGCACCATACACAGTGATACCTTGACATTTGCCTGTAGCCTCTCGTGACTCCTACCATTGCCGTATTATAGTCATTCTTATCCAATCGCAAGAGTAAGCAAGTTACAATTTAAGCTTACCACGGAGAATTCTCAGACCCCCCACCACCGCCACCACCCCGCCCCCCCCACCAACCCCCCCCACCGCCACCCCCCCCCAACCCCCCCCTTCTTCTTCTTGCTCCATCGGCATTTCTTGTTTGCCTGCGAGAGCTCTCTTTCTGGTAAAACCATGTTTTCTAGCTCCTTATGCCCTTCTTGAGACTTACTTGCTTGCTGAAAAACAGGTGCTTGTACCTGTAGTCACATACCGTTGTGCTAAGCATAGAAAAAATCTCCTTCCAACGCAATCTCCAACCTTTGCCTTCTCACTTATTCAGCGATCAGTGTTTCAGCAAAACACCTTGTGCTCTCTGTCAAAACGTGCTTCCATTTCTACCTCATGCTAAGTTTCTACATTCACGCATCTTTCTGCCAAGCCTACATAGCTGTGAAACTTTCTTCCCAAACTTTCATCCTCTCCAACAAGCTCGAGCTCCAAGGACACCCTTTGGCTTTCGCTGAGTGCGCGCTGCCCACGTAGCTCTCGCTGAGCCAAGTGGGCCAGGGGAGAAGCACTTGCTGCACGAGTGTTTCAAGGTGCACGGCTTTGAAGGCAGCACCACAATCCGGGCCACGAGAAGGGCTGAGGAAGAACGTGCTGTCGTCCTGGCACCTTTCTCCTGTGTGCGAGACGTTTAACTGAAGCTCTTCGCTCGTTCTCCATGAGAGCAACTGCTGGAGGCTGCCAAGGCAGCTGCGAGCACGAAAGCATAGCCGGGCGTCTGTCTTAGAAGAAAGGCGCAGAGCCGCAGTGGGACGCGCCCTTTCCGGAGGCTGCTTGGACAAGGGGTGCTTTAGGAAGGCCTTCTGCTTTGACGCCTGCTCCTGGCTGAGCTCTAGCTGCAGGGACTCTGCAAGGCTGAAGGACTAGGAGAGTGCCTATCTCCACGCTGTGCGGTGACGCGCTAGGGCTCCGCGTTGCCTTTTGCAGAAGCGAGGACGCCCTCAGCCGGCTCGGCTTGTGAACGAGCCCTTGCTGGACTTCTGCAACTTCGGTGCACTGCACACGCAAGCCCGCTGCTCTGCGGCTTCGTTCTTCGCCTCACGTTGTCCGCACAAAAGGGAAGCCCAGCGAGGGCACTGAACTTGGCCGCTTTTGCTCGTGCATGCTGCACGCAGCCACGCTGTAGCGTGCACGCTTTCTTTGCACAGCTCTAGAGGAGAAAGGCTCACGGAGGCTGTCTGCACTTCAGGCGGCTCTCTTGAAAGCTGTTTCTTGCATCGGCGAAGTTACAGCATTTCAGGGAGTGGGTATGCAGAGCCAGCCCTACAGCTGTCAGCTACAGCTCGGAGGCATACCGGGAGCCGCTTTCTGTTCAAGTTACAAAGCATTCTATCGTTTTCTTTGCTGAGTATCTTCATACAGTACAAGCAGTAAGCACCATACACAGTGATACCTTGACATTTGCCTGTAGCCTCTCGTGACTCCTACCATTGCCGTATTATAGTCATTCTTATCCAATCGCAAGAGTAAGCAAGTTACAATTTAAGCTTACCACGGAGAATTCTCAGACCCCCCACCACCGCCACCACCCCGCCCCCCCCACCAACCCCCCCCACCGCCACCCCCCCCCAACCCCCCCCTTCTTCTTCTTGCTCCATCGGCATTTCTTGTTTGCCTGCGAGAGCTCTCTTTCTGGTAAAACCATGTTTTCTAGCGCCTTATGCCCTTCTTGAGACTTACTTGCTTGCTGAAAAACAGGTGCTTGTACCTGTAGTCACATACCGTTGTGCTAAGCATAGAAAAAATCTCCTTCCAACGCAATCTCCAACCTTTGCCTTCTCACTTATTCAGCGATCAGTGTTTCAGCAAAACACCTTGTGCTCTCTGTCAAAACGTGCTTCCATTTCTACCTCATGCTAAGTTTCTACATTCACGCATCTTTCTGCCAAGCCTACATAGCTGTGAAACTTTCTTCCCAAACTTTCATCCTCTCCAACAAGCTCGAGCTCCAAGGACACCCTTTGGCTTTCGCTGAGTGCGCGCTGCCCACGTAGCTCTCGCTGAGCCAAGTGGGCCAGGGGAGAAGCACTTGCTGCACGAGTGTTTCAAGGTGCACGGCTTTGAAGGCAGCACCACAATCCGGGCCACGAGAAGGGCTGAGGAAGAACGTGCTGTCGTCCTGGCACCTTTCTCCTGTGTGCGAGACGTTTAACTGAAGCTCTTCGCTCGTTCTCCATGAGAGCAACTGCTGGAGGCTGCCAAGGCAGCTGCGAGCACGAAAGCATAGCCGGGCGTCTGTCTTAGAAGAAAGGCGCAGAGCCGCAGTGGGACGCGCCCTTTCCGGAGGCTGCTTGGACAAGGGGTGCTTTAGGAAGGCCTTCTGCTTTGACGCCTGCTCCTGGCTGAGCTCTAGCTGCAGGGACTCTGCAAGGCTGAAGGACTAGGAGAGTGCCTATCTCCACGCTGTGCGGTGACGCGCTAGGGCTCCGCGTTGCCTTTTGCAGAAGCGAGGACGCCCTCAGCCGGCTCGGCTTGTGAACGAGCCCTTGCTGGACTTCTGCAACTTCGGTGCACTGCACACGCAAGCCCGCTGCTCTGCGGCTTCGTTCTTCGCCTCACGTTGTCCGCACAAAAGGGAAGCCCAGCGAGGGCACTGAACTTGGCCGCTTTTGCTCGTGCATGCTGCACGCAGCCACGCTGTAGCGTGCACGCTTTCTTTGCACAGCTCTAGAGGAGAAAGGCTCACGGAGGCTGTCTGCACTTCAGGCGGCTCTCTTGAAAGCTGTTTCTTGCATCGGCGAAGTTACAGCATTTCAGGGAGTGGGTATGCAGAGCCAGCCCTACAGCTGTCAGCTACAGCTCGGAGGCATACCGGGAGCCGCTTTCTGTTCAAGTTACAAAGCATTCTATCGTTTTCTTTGCTGAGTATCTTCATACAGTACAAGCAGTAAGCACCATACACAGTGATACCTTGACATTTGCCTGTAGCCTCTCGTGACTCCTACCATTGCCGTATTATAGTCATTCTTATCCAATCGCAAGAGTAAGCAAGTTACAATTTAAGCTTACCACGGACAATTCTCAGACCCCCCACCACCGCCACCACCCCGCCCCCCCCACCAACCCCCCCCACCGCCACCCCCCCCCAACCCCCCCCTTCTTCTTCTTGCTCCATCGGCATTTCTTGTTTGCCTGCGAGAGCTCTCTTTCTGGTAAAACCATGTTTTCTAGCTCCTTATGCCCTTCTTGAGACTTACTTGCTTGCTGAAAAACAGGTGCTTGTACCTGTAGTCACATACCGTTGTGCTAAGCATAGAAAAAATCTCCTTCCAACGCAATCTCCAACCTTTGCCTTCTCACTTATTCAGCGATCAGTGTTTCAGCAAAACACCTTGTGCTCTCTGTCAAAACGTGCTTCCATTTCTACCTCATGCTAAGTTTCTACATTCACGCATCTTTCTGCCAAGCCTACATAGCTGTGAAACTTTCTTCCCAAACTTTCATCCTCTCCAACAAGCTCGAGCTCCAAGGACACCCTTTGGCTTTCGCTGAGTGCGCGCTGCCCACGTAGCTCTCGCTGAGCCAAGTGGGCCAGGGGAGAAGCACTTGCTGCACGAGTGTTTCAAGGTGCACGGCTTTGAAGGCAGCACCACAATCCGGGCCACGAGAAGGGCTGAGGAAGAACGTGCTGTCGTCCTGGCACCTTTCTCCTGTGTGCGAGACGTTTAACTGAAGCTCTTCGCTCGTTCTCCATGAGAGCAACTGCTGGAGGCTGCCAAGGCAGCTGCGAGCACGAAAGCATAGCCGGGCGTCTGTCTTAGAAGAAAGGCGCAGAGCCGCAGTGGGACGCGCCCTTTCCGGAGGCTGCTTGGACAAGGGGTGCTTTAGGAAGGCCTTCTGCTTTGACGCCTGCTCCTGGCTGAGCTCTAGCTGCAGGGACTCTGCAAGGCTGAAGGACTAGGAGAGTGCCTATCTCCACGCTGTGCGGTGACGCGCTAGGGCTCCGCGTTGCCTTTTGCAGAAGCGAGGACGCCCTCAGCCGGCTCGGCTTGTGAACGAGCCCTTGCTGGACTTCTGCAACTTCGGTGCACTGCACACGCAAGCCCGCTGCTCTGCGGCTTCGTTCTTCGCCTCACGTTGTCCGCACAAAAGGGAAGCCCAGCGAGGGCACTGAACTTGGCCGCTTTTGCTCGTGCATGCTGCACGCAGCCACGCTGTAGCGTGCACGCTTTCTTTGCACAGCTCTAGAGGAGAAAGGCTCACGGAGGCTGTCTGCACTTCAGGCGGCTCTCTTGAAAGCTGTTTCTTGCATCGGCGAAGTTACAGCATTTCAGGGAGTGGGTATGCAGAGCCAGCCCTACAGCTGTCAGCTACAGCTCGGAGGCATACCGGGAGCCGCTTTCTGTTCAAGTTACAAAGCATTCTATCGTTTTCTTTGCTGAGTATCTTCATACAGTACAAGCAGTAAGCACCATACACAGTGATACCTTGACATTTGCCTGTAGCCTCTCGTGACTCCTACCATTGCCGTATTATAGTCATTCTTATCCAATCGCAAGAGTAAGCAAGTTACAATTTAAGCTTACCACGGACAATTCTCAGACCCCCCACCACCGCCACCACCCCGCCCCCCCCACCAACCCCCCCCACCGCCACCCCCCCCCAACCCCCCCCTTCTTCTTCTTGCTCCATCGGCATTTCTTGTTTGCCTGCGAGAGCTCTCTTTCTGGTAAAACCATGTTTTCTAGCGCCTTATGCCCTTCTTGAGACTTACTTGCTTGCTGAAAAACAGGTGCTTGTACCTGTAGTCACATACCGTTGTGCTAAGCATAGAAAAAATCTCCTTCCAACGCAATCTCCAACCTTTGCCTTCTCACTTATTCAGCGATCAGTGTTTCAGCAAAACACCTTGTGCTCTCTGTCAAAACGTGCTTCCATTTCTACCTCATGCTAAGTTTCTACATTCACGCATCTTTCTGCCAAGCCTACATAGCTGTGAAACTTTCTTCCCAAACTTTCATCCTCTCCAACAAGCTCGAGCTCCAAGGACACCCTTTGGCTTTCGCTGAGTGCGCGCTGCCCACGTAGCTCTCGCTGAGCCAAGTGGGCCAGGGGAGAAGCACTTGCTGCACGAGTGTTTCAAGGTGCACGGCTTTGAAGGCAGCACCACAATCCGGGCCACGAGAAGGGCTGAGGAAGAACGTGCTGTCGTCCTGGCACCTTTCTCCTGTGTGCGAGACGTTTAACTGAAGCTCTTCGCTCGTTCTCCATGAGAGCAACTGCTGGAGGCTGCCAAGGCAGCTGCGAGCACGAAAGCATAGCCGGGCGTCTGTCTTAGAAGAAAGGCGCAGAGCCGCAGTGGGACGCGCCCTTTCCGGAGGCTGCTTGGACAAGGGGTGCTTTAGGAAGGCCTTCTGCTTTGACGCCTGCTCCTGGCTGAGCTCTAGCTGCAGGGACTCTGCAAGGCTGAAGGACTAGGAGAGTGCCTATCTCCACGCTGTGCGGTGACGCGCTAGGGCTCCGCGTTGCCTTTTGCAGAAGCGAGGACGCCCTCAGCCGGCTCGGCTTGTGAACGAGCCCTTGCTGGACTTCTGCAACTTCGGTGCACTGCACACGCAAGCCCGCTGCTCTGCGGCTTCGTTCTTCGCCTCACGTTGTCCGCACAAAAGGGAAGCCCAGCGAGGGCACTGAACTTGGCCGCTTTTGCTCGTGCATGCTGCACGCAGCCACGCTGTAGCGTGCACGCTTTCTTTGCACAGCTCTAGAGGAGAAAGGCTCACGGAGGCTGTCTGCACTTCAGGCGGCTCTCTTGAAAGCTGTTTCTTGCATCGGCGAAGTTACAGCATTTCAGGGAGTGGGTATGCAGAGCCAGCCCTACAGCTGTCAGCTACAGCTCGGAGGCATACCGGGAGCCGCTTTCTGTTCAAGTTACAAAGCATTCTATCGTTTTCTTTGCTGAGTATCTTCATACAGTACAAGCAGTAAGCACCATACACAGTGATACCTTGACATTTGCCTGTAGCCTCTCGTGACTCCTACCATTGCCGTATTATAGTCATTCTTATCCAATCGCAAGAGTAAGCAAGTTACAATTTAAGCTTACCACGGAGAATTCTCAGACCCCCCACCACCGCCACCACCCCGCCCCCCCCACCAACCCCCCCCACCGCCACCCCCCCCCAACCCCCCCCTTCTTCTTCTTGCTCCATCGGCATTTCTTGTTTGCCTGCGAGAGCTCTCTTTCTGGTAAAACCATGTTTTCTAGCTCCTTATGCCCTTCTTGAGACTTACTTGCTTGCTGAAAAACAGGTGCTTGTACCTGTAGTCACATACCGTTGTGCTAAGCATAGAAAAAATCTCCTTCCAACGCAATCTCCAACCTTTGCCTTCTCACTTATTCAGCGATCAGTGTTTCAGCAAAACACCTTGTGCTCTCTGTCAAAACGTGCTTCCATTTCTACCTCATGCTAAGTTTCTACATTCACGCATCTTTCTGCCAAGCCTACATAGCTGTGAAACTTTCTTCCCAAACTTTCATCCTCTCCAACAAGCTCGAGCTCCAAGGACACCCTTTGGCTTTCGCTGAGTGCGCGCTGCCCACGTAGCTCTCGCTGAGCCAAGTGGGCCAGGGGAGAAGCACTTGCTGCACGAGTGTTTCAAGGTGCACGGCTTTGAAGGCAGCACCACAATCCGGGCCACGAGAAGGGCTGAGGAAGAACGTGCTGTCGTCCTGGCACCTTTCTCCTGTGTGCGAGACGTTTAACTGAAGCTCTTCGCTCGTTCTCCATGAGAGCAACTGCTGGAGGCTGCCAAGGCAGCTGCGAGCACGAAAGCATAGCCGGGCGTCTGTCTTAGAAGAAAGGCGCAGAGCCGCAGTGGGACGCGCCCTTTCCGGAGGCTGCTTGGACAAGGGGTGCTTTAGGAAGGCCTTCTGCTTTGACGCCTGCTCCTGGCTGAGCTCTAGCTGCAGGGACTCTGCAAGGCTGAAGGACTAGGAGAGTGCCTATCTCCACGCTGTGCGGTGACGCGCTAGGGCTCCGCGTTGCCTTTTGCAGAAGCGAGGACGCCCTCAGCCGGCTCGGCTTGTGAACGAGCCCTTGCTGGACTTCTGCAACTTCGGTGCACTGCACACGCAAGCCCGCTGCTCTGCGGCTTCGTTCTTCGCCTCACGTTGTCCGCACAAAAGGGAAGCCCAGCGAGGGCACTGAACTTGGCCGCTTTTGCTCGTGCATGCTGCACGCAGCCACGCTGTAGCGTGCACGCTTTCTTTGCACAGCTCTAGAGGAGAAAGGCTCACGGAGGCTGTCTGCACTTCAGGCGGCTCTCTTGAAAGCTGTTTCTTGCATCGGCGAAGTTACAGCATTTCAGGGAGTGGGTATGCAGAGCCAGCCCTACAGCTGTCAGCTACAGCTCGGAGGCATACCGGGAGCCGCTTTCTGTTCAAGTTACAAAGCATTCTATCGTTTTCTTTGCTGAGTATCTTCATACAGTACAAGCAGTAAGCACCATACACAGTGATACCTTGACATTTGCCTGTAGCCTCTCGTGACTCCTACCATTGCCGTATTATAGTCATTCTTATCCAATCGCAAGAGTAAGCAAGTTACAATTTAAGCTTACCACGGAGAATTCTCAGACCCCCCACCACCGCCACCACCCCGCCCCCCCCACCAACCCCCCCCACCGCCACCCCCCCCAACCCCCCCCTTCTTCTTCTTGCTCCATCGGCATTTCTTGTTTGCCTGCGAGAGCTCTCTTTCTGGTAAAACCATGTTTTCTAGCTCCTTATGCCCTTCTTGAGACTTACTTGCTTGCTGAAAAACAGGTGCTTGTACCTGTAGTCACATACCGTTGTGCTAAGCATAGAAAAAATCTCCTTCCAACGCAATCTCCAACCTTTGCCTTCTCACTTATTCAGCGATCAGTGTTTCAGCAAAACACCTTGTGCTCTCTGTCAAAACGTGCTTCCATTTCTACCTCATGCTAAGTTTCTACATTCACGCATCTTTCTGCCAAGCCTACATAGCTGTGAAACTTTCTTCCCAAACTTTCATCCTCTCCAACAAGCTCGAGCTCCAAGGACACCCTTTGGCTTTCGCTGAGTGCGCGCTGCCCACGTAGCTCTCGCTGAGCCAAGTGGGCCAGGGGAGAAGCACTTGCTGCACGAATGTTTCAAGGTGCACGGCTTTGAAGGCAGCACCACAATCCGGGCCACGAGAAGGGCTGAGGAAGAACGTGCTGTCGTCCTGGCACCTTTCTCCTGTGTGCGAGACGTTTAACTGAAGCTCTTCGCTCGTTCTCCATGAGAGCAACTGCTGGAGGCTGCCAAGGCAGCTGCGAGCACGAAAGCATAGCCGGGCGTCTGTCTTAGAAGAAAGGCGCAGAGCCGCAGTGGGACGCGCCCTTTCCGGAGGCTGCTTGGACAAGGGGTGCTTTAGGAAGGCCTTCTGCTTTGACGCCTGCTCCTGGCTGAGCTCTAGCTGCAGGGACTCTGCAAGGCTGAAGGACTAGGAGAGTGCCTATCTCCACGCTGTGCGGTGACGCGCTAGGGCTCCGCGTTGCCTTTTGCAGAAGCGAGGACGCCCTCAGCCGGCTCGGCTTGTGAACGAGCCCTTGCTGGACTTCTGCAACTTCGGTGCACTGCACACGCAAGCCCGCTGCTCTGCGGCTTCGTTCTTCGCCTCACGTTGTCCGCACAAAAGGGAAGCCCAGCGAGGGCACTGAACTTGGCCGCTTTTGCTCGTGCATGCTGCACGCAGCCACGCTGTAGCGTGCACGCTTTCTTTGCACAGCTCTAGAGGAGAAAGGCTCACGGAGGCTGTCTGCACTTCAGGCGGCTCTCTTGAAAGCTGTTTCTTGCATCGGCGAAGTTACAGCATTTCAGGCAGTGGGTATGCAGAGCCAGCCCTACAGCTGTCAGCTACAGCTCGGAGGCATACCGGGAGCCGCTTTCTGTTCAAGTTACAAAGCATTCTATCGTTTTCTTTGCTGAGTATCTTCATACAGTACAAGCAGTAAGCACCATACACAGTGATACCTTGACATTTGCCTGTAGCCTCTCGTGACTCCTACCATTGCCGTATTATAGTCATTCTTATCCAATCGCAAGAGTAAGCAAGTTACAATTTAAGCTTACCACGGACAATTCTCAGACCCCCCACCACCGCCACCACCCCGCCCCCCCCACCAACCCCTCCCACCGCCACCCCCCCCCCAACCCCCCCCTTCTTCTTCTTGCTCCATCGGCATTTCTTGTTTGCCTGCGAGAGCTCTCTTTCTGGTAAAACCATGTTTTCTAGCTCCTTATGCCCTTCTTGAGACTTACTTGCTTGCTGAAAAACAGGTGCTTGTACCTGTAGTCACATACCGTTGTGCTAAGCATAGAAAAAATCTCCTTCCAACGCAATCTCCAACCTTTGCCTTCTCACTTATTCAGCGATCAGTGTTTCAGCAAAACACCTTGTGCTCTCTGTCAAAACGTGCTTCCATTTCTACCTCATGCTAAGTTTCTACATTCACGCATCTTTCTGCCAAGCCTACATAGCTGTGAAACTTTCTTCCCAAACTTTCATCCTCTCCAACAAGCTCGAGCTCCAAGGACACCCTTTGGCTTTCGCTGAGTGCGCGCTGCCCACGTAGCTCTCGCTGAGCCAAGTGGGCCAGGGGAGAAGCACTTGCTGCACGAGTGTTTCAAGGTGCACGGCTTTGAAGGCAGCACCACAATCCGGGCCACGAGAAGGGCTGAGGAAGAACGTGCTGTCGTCCTGGCACCTTTCTCCTGTGTGCGAGACGTTTAACTGAAGCTCTTCGCTCGTTCTCCATGAGAGCAACTGCTGGAGGCTGCCAAGGCAGCTGCGAGCACGAAAGCATAGCCGGGCGTCTGTCTTAGAAGAAAGGCGCAGAGCCGCAGTGGGACGCGCCCTTTCCGGAGGCTGCTTGGACAAGGGGTGCTTTAGGAAGGCCTTCTGCTTTGACGCCTGCTCCTGGCTGAGCTCTAGCTGCAGGGACTCTGCAAGGCTGAAGGACTAGGAGAGTGCCTATCTCCACGCTGTGCGGTGACGCGCTAGGGCTCCGCGTTGCCTTTTGCAGAAGCGAGGACGCCCTCAGCCGGCTCGGCTTGTGAACGAGCCCTTGCTGGACTTCTGCAACTTCGGTGCACTGCACACGCAAGCCCGCTGCTCTGCGGCTTCGTTCTTCGCCTCACGTTGTCCGCACAAAAGGGAAGCCCAGCGAGGGCACTGAACTTGGCCGCTTTTGCTCGTGCATGCTGCACGCAGCCACGCTGTAGCGTGCACGCTTTCTTTGCACAGCTCTAGAGGAGAAAGGCTCACGGAGGCTGTCTGCACTTCAGGCGGCTCTCTTGAAAGCTGTTTCTTGCATCGGCGAAGTTACAGCATTTCAGGGAGTGGGTATGCAGAGCCAGCCCTACAGCTGTCAGCTACAGCTCGGAGGCATACCGGGAGCCGCTTTCTGTTCAAGTTACAAAGCATTCTATCGTTTTCTTTGCTGAGTATCTTCATACAGTACAAGCAGTAAGCACCATACACAGTGATACCTTGACATTTGCCTGTAGCCTCTCGTGACTCCTACCATTGCCGTATTATAGTCATTCTTATCCAATCGCAAGAGTAAGCAAGTTACAATTTAAGCTTACCACGGAGAATTCTCAGACCCCCCACCACCGCCACCACCCCGCCCCCCCCACCAACCCCCCCCACCGCCACCCCCCCCCAACCCCCCCCTTCTTCTTCTTGCTCCATCGGCATTTCTTGTTTGCCTGCGAGAGCTCTCTTTCTGGTAAAACCATGTTTTCTAGCGCCTTATGCCCTTCTTGAGACTTACTTGCTTGCTGAAAAACAGGTGCTTGTACCTGTAGTCACATACCGTTGTGCTAAGCATAGAAAAAATCTCCTTCCAACGCAATCTCCAACCTTTGCCTTCTCACTTATTCAGCGATCAGTGTTTCAGCAAAACACCTTGTGCTCTCTGTCAAAACGTGCTTCCATTTCTACCTCATGCTAAGTTTCTACATTCACGCATCTTTCTGCCAAGCCTACATAGCTGTGAAACTTTCTTCCCAAACTTTCATCCTCTCCAACAAGCTCGAGCTCCAAGGACACCCTTTGGCTTTCGCTGAGTGCGCGCTGCCCACGTAGCTCTCGCTGAGCCAAGTGGGCCAGGGGAGAAGCACTTGCTGCACGAGTGTTTCAAGGTGCACGGCTTTGAAGGCAGCACCACAATCCGGGCCACGAGAAGGGCTGAGGAAGAACGTGCTGTCGTCCTGGCACCTTTCTCCTGTGTGCGAGACGTTTAACTGAAGCTCTTCGCTCGTTCTCCATGAGAGCAACTGCTGGAGGCTGCCAAGGCAGCTGCGAGCACGAAAGCATAGCCGGGCGTCTGTCTTAGAAGAAAGGCGCAGAGCCGCAGTGGGACGCGCCCTTTCCGGAGGCTGCTTGGACAAGGGGTGCTTTAGGAAGGCCTTCTGCTTTGACGCCTGCTCCTGGCTGAGCTCTAGCTGCAGGGACTCTGCAAGGCTGAAGGACTAGGAGAGTGCCTATCTCCACGCTGTGCGGTGACGCGCTAGGGCTCCGCGTTGCCTTTTGCAGAAGCGAGGACGCCCTCAGCCGGCTCGGCTTGTGAACGAGCCCTTGCTGGACTTCTGCAACTTCGGTGCACTGCACACGCAAGCCCGCTGCTCTGCGGCTTCGTTCTTCGCCTCACGTTGTCCGCACAAAAGGGAAGCCCAGCGAGGGCACTGAACTTGGCCGCTTTTGCTCGTGCATGCTGCACGCAGCCACGCTGTAGCGTGCACGCTTTCTTTGCACAGCTCTAGAGGAGAAAGGCTCACGGAGGCTGTCTGCACTTCAGGCGGCTCTCTTGAAAGCTGTTTCTTGCATCGGCGAAGTTACAGCATTTCAGGGAGTGGGTATGCAGAGCCAGCCCTACAGCTGTCAGCTACAGCTCGGAGGCATACCGGGAGCCGCTTTCTGTTCAAGTTACAAAGCATTCTATCGTTTTCTTTGCTGAGTATCTTCATACAGTACAAGCAGTAAGCACCATACACAGTGATACCTTGACATTTGCCTGTAGCCTCTCGTGACTCCTACCATTGCCGTATTATAGTCATTCTTATCCAATCGCAAGAGTAAGCAAGTTACAATTTAAGCTTACCACGGACAATTCTCAGACCCCCCACCACCGCCACCACCCCGCCCCCCCCACCAACCCCCCCCACCGCCACCCCCCCCCAACCCCCCCCTTCTTCTTCTTGCTCCATCGGCATTTCTTGTTTGCCTGCGAGAGCTCTCTTTCTGGTAAAACCATGTTTTCTAGCTCCTTATGCCCTTCTTGAGACTTACTTGCTTGCTGAAAAACAGGTGCTTGTACCTGTAGTCACATACCGTTGTGCTAAGCATAGAAAAAATCTCCTTCCAACGCAATCTCCAACCTTTGCCTTCTCACTTATTCAGCGATCAGTGTTTCAGCAAAACACCTTGTGCTCTCTGTCAAAACGTGCTTCCATTTCTACCTCATGCTAAGTTTCTACATTCACGCATCTTTCTGCCAAGCCTACATAGCTGTGAAACTTTCTTCCCAAACTTTCATCCTCTCCAACAAGCTCGAGCTCCAAGGACACCCTTTGGCTTTCGCTGAGTGCGCGCTGCCCACGTAGCTCTCGCTGAGCCAAGTGGGCCAGGGGAGAAGCACTTGCTGCACGAGTGTTTCAAGGTGCACGGCTTTGAAGGCAGCACCACAATCCGGGCCACGAGAAGGGCTGAGGAAGAACGTGCTGTCGTCCTGGCACCTTTCTCCTGTGTGCGAGACGTTTAACTGAAGCTCTTCGCTCGTTCTCCATGAGAGCAACTGCTGGAGGCTGCCAAGGCAGCTGCGAGCACGAAAGCATAGCCGGGCGTCTGTCTTAGAAGAAAGGCGCAGAGCCGCAGTGGGACGCGCCCTTTCCGGAGGCTGCTTGGACAAGGGGTGCTTTAGGAAGGCCTTCTGCTTTGACGCCTGCTCCTGGCTGAGCTCTAGCTGCAGGGACTCTGCAAGGCTGAAGGACTAGGAGAGTGCCTATCTCCACGCTGTGCGGTGACGCGCTAGGGCTCCGCGTTGCCTTTTGCAGAAGCGAGGACGCCCTCAGCCGGCTCGGCTTGTGAACGAGCCCTTGCTGGACTTCTGCAACTTCGGTGCACTGCACACGCAAGCCCGCTGCTCTGCGGCTTCGTTCTTCGCCTCACGTTGTCCGCACAAAAGGGAAGCCCAGCGAGGGCACTGAACTTGGCCGCTTTTGCTCGTGCATGCTGCACGCAGCCACGCTGTAGCGTGCACGCTTTCTTTGCACAGCTCTAGAGGAGAAAGGCTCACGGAGGCTGTCTGCACTTCAGGCGGCTCTCTTGAAAGCTGTTTCTTGCATCGGCGAAGTTACAGCATTTCAGGGAGTGGGTATGCAGAGCCAGCCCTACAGCTGTCAGCTACAGCTCGGAGGCATACCGGGAGCCGCTTTCTGTTCAAGTTACAAAGCATTCTATCGTTTTCTTTGCTGAGTATCTTCATACAGTACAAGCAGTAAGCACCATACACAGTGATACCTTGACATTTGCCTGTAGCCTCTCGTGACTCCTACCATTGCCGTATTATAGTCATTCTTATCCAATCGCAAGAGTAAGCAAGTTACAATTTAAGCTTACCACGGACAATTCTCAGACCCCCCACCACCGCCACCACCCCGCCCCCCCCACCAACCCCCCCCACCGCCACCCCCCCCCAACCCCCCCCTTCTTCTTCTTGCTCCATCGGCATTTCTTGTTTGCCTGCGAGAGCTCTCTTTCTGGTAAAACCATGTTTTCTAGCTCCTTATGCCCTTCTTGAGACTTACTTGCTTGCTGAAAAACAGGTGCTTGTACCTGTAGTCACATACCGTTGTGCTAAGCATAGAAAAAATCTCCTTCCAACGCAATCTCCAACCTTTGCCTTCTCACTTATTCAGCGATCAGTGTTTCAGCAAAACACCTTGTGCTCTCTGTCAAAACGTGCTTCCATTTCTACCTCATGCTAAGTTTCTACATTCACGCATCTTTCTGCCAAGCCTACATAGCTGTGAAACTTTCTTCCCAAACTTTCATCCTCTCCAACAAGCTCGAGCTCCAAGGACACCCTTTGGCTTTCGCTGAGTGCGCGCTGCCCACGTAGCTCTCGCTGAGCCAAGTGGGCCAGGGGAGAAGCACTTGCTGCACGAGTGTTTCAAGGTGCACGGCTTTGAAGGCAGCACCACAATCCGGGCCACGAGAAGGGCTGAGGAAGAACGTGCTGTCGTCCTGGCACCTTTCTCCTGTGTGCGAGACGTTTAACTGAAGCTCTTCGCTCGTTCTCCATGAGAGCAACTGCTGGAGGCTGCCAAGGCAGCTGCGAGCACGAAAGCATAGCCGGGCGTCTGTCTTAGAAGAAAGGCGCAGAGCCGCAGTGGGACGCGCCCTTTCCGGAGGCTGCTTGGACAAGGGGTGCTTTAGGAAGGCCTTCTGCTTTGACGCCTGCTCCTGGCTGAGCTCTAGCTGCAGGGACTCTGCAAGGCTGAAGGACTAGGAGAGTGCCTATCTCCACGCTGTGCGGTGACGCGCTAGGGCTCCGCGTTGCCTTTTGCAGAAGCGAGGACGCCCTCAGCCGGCTCGGCTTGTGAACGAGCCCTTGCTGGACTTCTGCAACTTCGGTGCACTGCACACGCAAGCCCGCTGCTCTGCGGCTTCGTTCTTCGCCTCACGTTGTCCGCACAAAAGGGAAGCCCAGCGAGGGCACTGAACTTGGCCGCTTTTGCTCGTGCATGCTGCACGCAGCCACGCTGTAGCGTGCACGCTTTCTTTGCACAGCTCTAGAGGAGAAAGGCTCACGGAGGCTGTCTGCACTTCAGGCGGCTCTCTTGAAAGCTGTTTCTTGCATCGGCGAAGTTACAGCATTTCAGGGAGTGGGTATGCAGAGCCAGCCCTACAGCTGTCAGCTACAGCTCGGAGGCATACCGGGAGCCGCTTTCTGTTCAAGTTACAAAGCATTCTATCGTTTTCTTTGCTGAGTATCTTCATACAGTACAAGCAGTAAGCACCATACACAGTGATACCTTGACATTTGCCTGTAGCCTCTCGTGACTCCTACCATTGCCGTATTATAGTCATTCTTATCCAATCGCAAGAGTAAGCAAGTTACAATTTAAGCTTACCACGGAGAATTCTCAGACCCCCCACCACCGCCACCACCCCGCCCCCCCCACCAACCCCCCCCACCGCCACCCCCCCCAACCCCCCCCTTCTTCTTCTTGCTCCATCGGCATTTCTTGTTTGCCTGCGAGAGCTCTCTTTCTGGTAAAACCATGTTTTCTAGCTCCTTATGCCCTTCTTGAGACTTACTTGCTTGCTGAAAAACAGGTGCTTGTACCTGTAGTCACATACCGTTGTGCTAAGCATAGAAAAAATCTCCTTCCAACGCAATCTCCAACCTTTGCCTTCTCACTTATTCAGCGATCAGTGTTTCAGCAAAACACCTTGTGCTCTCTGTCAAAACGTGCTTCCATTTCTACCTCATGCTAAGTTTCTACATTCACGCATCTTTCTGCCAAGCCTACATAGCTGTGGAACTTTCTTCCCAAACTTTCATCCTCTCCAACAAGCTCGAGCTCCAAGGACACCCTTTGGCTTTCGCTGAGTGCGCGCTGCCCACGTAGCTCTCGCTGAGCCAAGTGGGCCAGGGGAGAAGCACTTGCTGCACGAATGTTTCAAGGTGCACGGCTTTGAAGGCAGCACCACAATCCGGGCCACGAGAAGGGCTGAGGAAGAACGTGCTGTCGTCCTGGCACCTTTCTCCTGTGTGCGAGACGTTTAACTGAAGCTCTTCGCTCGTTCTCCATGAGAGCAACTGCTGGAGGCTGCCAAGGCAGCTGCGAGCACGAAAGCATAGCCGGGCGTCTGTCTTAGAAGAAAGGCGCAGAGCCGCAGTGGGACGCGCCCTTTCCGGAGGCTGCTTGGACAAGGGGTGCTTTAGGAAGGCCTTCTGCTTTGACGCCTGCTCCTGGCTGAGCTCTAGCTGCAGGGACTCTGCAAGGCTGAAGGACTAGGAGAGTGCCTATCTCCACGCTGTGCGGTGACGCGCTAGGGCTCCGCGTTGCCTTTTGCAGAAGCGAGGACGCCCTCAGCCGGCTCGGCTTGTGAACGAGCCCTTGCTGGACTTCTGCAACTTCGGTGCACTGCACACGCAAGCCCGCTGCTCTGCGGCTTCGTTCTTCGCCTCACGTTGTCCGCACAAAAGGGAAGCCCAGCGAGGGCACTGAACTTGGCCGCTTTTGCTCGTGCATGCTGCACGCAGCCACGCTGTAGCGTGCACGCTTTCTTTGCACAGCTCTAGAGGAGAAAGGCTCACGGAGGCTGTCTGCACTTCAGGCGGCTCTCTTGAAAGCTGTTTCTTGCATCGGCGAAGTTACAGCATTTCAGGGAGTGGGTATGCAGAGCCAGCCCTACAGCTGTCAGCTACAGCTCGGAGGCATACCGGGAGCCGCTTTCTGTTCAAGTTACAAAGCATTCTATCGTTTTCTTTGCTGAGTATCTTCATACAGTACAAGCAGTAAGCACCATACACAGTGATACCTTGACATTTGCCTGTAGCCTCTCGTGACTCCTACCATTGCCGTATTATAGTCATTCTTATCCAATCGCAAGAGTAAGCAAGTTACAATTTAAGCTTACCACGGAGAATTCTCAGACCCCCCACCACCGCCACCACCCCGCCCCCCCCACCAACCCCCCCCACCGCCACCCCCCCCAACCCCCCCCTTCTTCTTCTTGCTCCATCGGCATTTCTTGTTTGCCTGCGAGAGCTCTCTTTCTGGTAAAACCATGTTTTCTAGCTCCTTATGCCCTTCTTGAGACTTACTTGCTTGCTGAAAAACAGGTGCTTGTACCTGTAGTCACATACCGTTGTGCTAAGCATAGAAAAAATCTCCTTCCAACGCAATCTCCAACCTTTGCCTTCTCACTTATTCAGCGATCAGTGTTTCAGCAAAACACCTTGTGCTCTCTGACAAAACGTGCTTCCATTTCTACCTCATGCTAAGTTTCTACATTCACGCATCTTTCTGCCAAGCCTACATAGCTGTGGAACTTTCTTCCCAAACTTTCATCCTCTCCAACAAGCTCGAGCTCCAAGGACACCCTTTGGCTTTCGCTGAGTGCGCGCTGCCCACGTAGCTCTCGCTGAGCCAAGTGGGCCAGGGGAGAAGCACTTGCTGCACGAATGTTTCAAGGTGCACGGCTTTGAAGGCAGCACCACAATCCGGGCCACGAGAAGGGCTGAGGAAGAACGTGCTGTCGTCCTGGCACCTTTCTCCTGTGTGCGAGACGTTTAACTGAAGCTCTTCGCTCGTTCTCCATGAGAGCAACTGCTGGAGGCTGCCAAGGCAGCTGCGAGCACGAAAGCATAGCCGGGCGTCTGTCTTAGAAGAAAGGCGCAGAGCCGCAGTGGGATGCGCCCTTTCCGGAGGCTGCTTGGACAAGGGGTGCTTTAGGAAGGCCTTCTGCTTTGACGCCTGCTCCTGGCTGAGCTCTAGCTGCAGGGACTCTGCAAGGCTGAAGGACTAGGAGAGTGCCTATCTCCACGCTGTGCGGTGACGCGCTAGGGCTCCGCGTTGCCTTTTGCAGAAGCGAGGACGCCCTCAGCCGGCTCGGCTTGTGAACGAGCCCTTGCTGGACTTCTGCAACTTCGGTGCACTGCACACGCAAGCCCGCTGCTCTGCGGCTTCGTTCTTCGCCTCACGTTGTCCGCACAAAAGGGAAGCCCAGCGAGGGCACTGAACTTGGCCGCTTTTGCTCGTGCATGCTGCACGCAGCCACGCTGTAGCGTGCACGCTTTCTTTGCACAGCTCTAGAGGAGAAAGGCTCACGGAGGCTGTCTGCACTTCAGGCGGCTCTCTTGAAAGCTGTTTCTTGCATCGGCGAAGTTACAGCATTTCAGGGAGTGGGTATGCAGAGCCAGCCCTACAGCTGTCAGCTACAGCTCGGAGGCATACCGGGAGCCGCTTTCTGTTCAAGTTACAAAGCATTCTATCGTTTTCTTTGCTGAGTATCTTCATACAGTACAAGCAGTAAGCACCATACACAGTGATACCTTGACATTTGCCTGTAGCCTCTCGTGACTCCTACCATTGCCGTATTATAGTCATTCTTATCCAGTCGCAAGAGTAAGCAAGTTACAATTTAAGCTTACCACGGACAATTCTCAGACCCCCCACCACCGCCACCACCCCGCCCCCCCCACCAACCCCCCCCACCGCCACCCCCCCCAACCCCCCCCTTCTTCTTCTTGCTCCATCGGCATTTCTTGTTTGCCTGCGAGAGCTCTCTTTCTGGTAAAACCATGTTTTCTAGCTCCTTATGCCCTTCTTGAGACTTACTTGCTTGCTGAAAAACAGGTGCTTGTACCTGTAGTCACATACCGTTGTGCTAAGCATAGAAAAAATCTCCTTCCAACGCAATCTCCAACCTTTGCCTTCTCACTTATTCAGCGATCAGTGTTTCAGCAAAACACCTTGTGCTCTCTGTCAAAACGTGCTTCCATTTCTACCTCATGCTAAGTTTCTACATTCACGCATCTTTCTGCCAAGCCTACATAGCTGTGAAACTTTCTTCCCAAACTTTCATCCTCTCCAACAAGCTCGAGCTCCAAGGACACCCTTTGGCTTTCGCTGAGTGCGCGCTGCCCACGTAGCTCTCGCTGAGCCAAGTGGGCCAGGGGAGAAGCACTTGCTGCACGAATGTTTCAAGGTGCACGGCTTTGAAGGCAGCACCACAATCCGGGCCACGAGAAGGGCTGAGGAAGAACGTGCTGTCGTCCTGGCACCTTTCTCCTGTGTGCGAGACGTTTAACTGAAGCTCTTCGCTCGTTCTCCATGAGAGCAACTGCTGGAGGCTGCCAAGGCAGCTGCGAGCACGAAAGCATAGCCGGGCGTCTGTCTTAGAAGAAAGGCGCAGAGCCGCAGTGGGATGCGCCCTTTCCGGAGGCTGCTTGGACAAGGGGTGCTTTAGGAAGGCCTTCTGCTTTGACGCCTGCTCCTGGCTGAGCTCTAGCTGCAGGGACTCTGCAAGGCTGAAGGACTAGGAGAGTGCCTATCTCCACGCTGTGCGGTGACGCGCTAGGGCTCCGCGTTGCCTTTTGCAGAAGCGAGGACGCCCTCAGCCGGCTCGGCTTGTGAACGAGCCCTTGCTGGACTTCTGCAACTTCGGTGCACTGCACACGCAAGCCCGCTGCTCTGCGGCTTCGTTCTTCGCCTCACGTTGTCCGCACAAAAGGGAAGCCCAGCGAGGGCACTGAACTTGGCCGCTTTTGCTCGTGCATGCTGCACGCAGCCACGCTGTAGCGTGCACGCTTTCTTTGCACAGCTCTAGAGGAGAAAGGCTCACGGAGGCTGTCTGCACTTCAGGCGGCTCTCTTGAAAGCTGTTTCTTGCATCGGCGAAGTTACAGCATTTCAGGGAGTGGGTATGCAGAGCCAGCCCTACAGCTGTCAGCTACAGCTCGGAGGCATACCGGGAGCCGCTTTCTGTTCAAGTTACAAAGCATTCTATCGTTTTCTTTGCTGAGTATCTTCATACAGTACAAGCAGTAAGCACCATACACAGTGATACCTTGACATTTGCCTGTAGCCTCTCGTGACTCCTACCATTGCCGTATTATAGTCATTCTTATCCAATCGCAAGAGTAAGCAAGTTACAATTTAAGCTTACCACGGAGAATTCTCAGACCCCCCACCACCGCCACCACCCCGCCCCCCCCACCAACCCCCCCCACCGCCACCCCCCCCAACCCCCCCCTTCTTCTTCTTGCTCCATCGGCATTTCTTGTTTGCCTGCGAGAGCTCTCTTTCTGGTAAAACCATGTTTTCTAGCTCCTTATGCCCTTCTTGAGACTTACTTGCTTGCTGAAAAACAGGTGCTTGTACCTGTAGTCACATACCGTTGTGCTAAGCATAGAAAAAATCTCCTTCCAACGCAATCTCCAACCTTTGCCTTCTCACTTATTCAGCGATCAGTGTTTCAGCAAAACACCTTGTGCTCTCTGTCAAAACGTGCTTCCATTTCTACCTCATGCTAAGTTTCTACATTCACGCATCTTTCTGCCAAGCCTACATAGCTGTGAAACTTTCTTCCCAAACTTTCATCCTCTCCAACAAGCTCGAGCTCCAAGGACACCCTTTGGCTTTCGCTGAGTGCGCGCTGCCCACGTAGCTCTCGCTGAGCCAAGTGGGCCAGGGGAGAAGCACTTGCTGCACGAGTGTTTCAAGGTGCACGGCTTTGAAGGCAGCACCACAATCCGGGCCACGAGAAGGGCTGAGGAAGAACGTGCTGTCGTCCTGGCACCTTTCTCCTGTGTGCGAGACGTTTAACTGAAGCTCTTCGCTCGTTCTCCATGAGAGCAACTGCTGGAGGCTGCCAAGGCAGCTGCGAGCACGAAAGCATAGCCGGGCGTCTGTCTTAGAAGAAAGGCGCAGAGCCGCAGTGGGACGCGCCCTTTCCGGAGGCTGCTTGGACAAGGGGTGCTTTAGGAAGGCCTTCTGCTTTGACGCCTGCTCCTGGCTGAGCTCTAGCTGCAGGGACTCTGCAAGGCTGAAGGACTAGGAGAGTGCCTATCTCCACGCTGTGCGGTGACGCGCTAGGGCTCCGCGTTGCCTTTTGCAGAAGCGAGGACGCCCTCAGCCGGCTCGGCTTGTGAACGAGCCCTTGCTGGACTTCTGCAACTTCGGTGCACTGCACACGCAAGCCCGCTGCTCTGCGGCTTCGTTCTTCGCCTCACGTTGTCCGCACAAAAGGGAAGCCCAGCGAGGGCACTGAACTTGGCCGCTTTTGCTCGTGCATGCTGCACGCAGCCACGCTGTAGCGTGCACGCTTTCTTTGCACAGCTCTAGAGGAGAAAGGCTCACGGAGGCTGTCTGCACTTCAGGCGGCTCTCTTGAAAGCTGTTTCTTGCATCGGCGAAGTTACAGCATTTCAGGGAGTGGGTATGCAGAGCCAGCCCTACAGCTGTCAGCTACAGCTCGGAGGCATACCGGGAGCCGCTTTCTGTTCAAGTTACAAAGCATTCTATCGTTTTCTTTGCTGAGTATCTTCATACAGTACAAGCAGTAAGCACCATACACAGTGATACCTTGACATTTGCCTGTAGCCTCTCGTGACTCCTACCATTGCCGTATTATAGTCATTCTTATCCAATCGCAAGAGTAAGCAAGTTACAATTTAAGCTTACCACGGACAATTCTCAGACCCCCCACCACCGCCACCACCCCGCCCCCCCCACCAACCCCCCCCACCGCCACCCCCCCCCAACCCCCCCCTTCTTCTTCTTGCTCCATCGGCATTTCTTGTTTGCCTGCGAGAGCTCTCTTTCTGGTAAAACCATGTTTTCTAGCTCCTTATGCCCTTCTTGAGACTTACTTGCTTGCTGAAAAACAGGTGCTTGTACCTGTAGTCACATACCGTTGTGCTAAGCATAGAAAAAATCTCCTTCCAACGCAATCTCCAACCTTTGCCTTCTCACTTATTCAGCGATCAGTGTTTCAGCAAAACACCTTGTGCTCTCTGTCAAAACGTGCTTCCATTTCTACCTCATGCTAAGTTTCTACATTCACGCATCTTTCTGCCAAGCCTACATAGCTGTGAAACTTTCTTCCCAAACTTTCATCCTCTCCAACAAGCTCGAGCTCCAAGGACACCCTTTGGCTTTCGCTGAGTGCGCGCTGCCCACGTAGCTCTCGCTGAGCCAAGTGGGCCAGGGGAGAAGCACTTGCTGCACGAGTGTTTCAAGGTGCACGGCTTTGAAGGCAGCACCACAATCCGGGCCACGAGAAGGGCTGAGGAAGAACGTGCTGTCGTCCTGGCACCTTTCTCCTGTGTGCGAGACGTTTAACTGAAGCTCTTCGCTCGTTCTCCATGAGAGCAACTGCTGGAGGCTGCCAAGGCAGCTGCGAGCACGAAAGCATAGCCGGGCGTCTGTCTTAGAAGAAAGGCGCAGAGCCGCAGTGGGACGCGCCCTTTCCGGAGGCTGCTTGGACAAGGGGTGCTTTAGGAAGGCCTTCTGCTTTGACGCCTGCTCCTGGCTGAGCTCTAGCTGCAGGGACTCTGCAAGGCTGAAGGACTAGGAGAGTGCCTATCTCCACGCTGTGCGGTGACGCGCTAGGGCTCCGCGTTGCCTTTTGCAGAAGCGAGGACGCCCTCAGCCGGCTCGGCTTGTGAACGAGCCCTTGCTGGACTTCTGCAACTTCGGTGCACTGCACACGCAAGCCCGCTGCTCTGCGGCTTCGTTCTTCGCCTCACGTTGTCCGCACAAAAGGGAAGCCCAGCGAGGGCACTGAACTTGGCCGCTTTTGCTCGTGCATGCTGCACGCAGCCACGCTGTAGCGTGCACGCTTTCTTTGCACAGCTCTAGAGGAGAAAGGCTCACGGAGGCTGTCTGCACTTCAGGCGGCTCTCTTGAAAGCTGTTTCTTGCATCGGCGAAGTTACAGCATTTCAGGGAGTGGGTATGCAGAGCCAGCCCTACAGCTGTCAGCTACAGCTCGGAGGCATACCGGGAGCCGCTTTCTGTTCAAGTTACAAAGCATTCTATCGTTTTCTTTGCTGAGTATCTTCATACAGTACAAGCAGTAAGCACCATACACAGTGATACCTTGACATTTGCCTGTAGCCTCTCGTGACTCCTACCATTGCCGTATTATAGTCATTCTTATCCAATCGCAAGAGTAAGCAAGTTACAATTTAAGCTTACCACGGAGAATTCTCAGACCCCCCACCACCGCCACCACCCCGCCCCCCCCACCAACCCCCCCCACCGCCACCCCCCCCAACCCCCCCCTTCTTCTTCTTGCTCCATCGGCATTTCTTGTTTGCCTGCGAGAGCTCTCTTTCTGGTAAAACCATGTTTTCTAGCTCCTTATGCCCTTCTTGAGACTTACTTGCTTGCTGAAAAACAGGTGCTTGTACCTGTAGTCACATACCGTTGTGCTAAGCATAGAAAAAATCTCCTTCCAACGCAATCTCCAACCTTTGCCTTCTCACTTATTCAGCGATCAGTGTTTCAGCAAAACACCTTGTGCTCTCTGTCAAAACGTGCTTCCATTTCTACCTCATGCTAAGTTTCTACATTCACGCATCTTTCTGCCAAGCCTACATAGCTGTGGAACTTTCTTCCCAAACTTTCATCCTCTCCAACAAGCTCGAGCTCCAAGGACACCCTTTGGCTTTCGCTGAGTGCGCGCTGCCCACGTAGCTCTCGCTGAGCCAAGTGGGCCAGGGGAGAAGCACTTGCTGCACGAATGTTTCAAGGTGCACGGCTTTGAAGGCAGCACCACAATCCGGGCCACGAGAAGGGCTGAGGAAGAACGTGCTGTCGTCCTGGCACCTTTCTCCTGTGTGCGAGACGTTTAACTGAAGCTCTTCGCTCGTTCTCCATGAGAGCAACTGCTGGAGGCTGCCAAGGCAGCTGCGAGCACGAAAGCATAGCCGGGCGTCTGTCTTAGAAGAAAGGCGCAGAGCCGCAGTGGGATGCGCCCTTTCCGGAGGCTGCTTGGACAAGGGGTGCTTTAGGAAGGCCTTCTGCTTTGACGCCTGCTCCTGGCTGAGCTCTAGCTGCAGGGACTCTGCAAGGCTGAAGGACTAGGAGAGTGCCTATCTCCACGCTGTGCGGTGACGCGCTAGGGCTCCGCGTTGCCTTTTGCAGAAGCGAGGACGCCCTCAGCCGGCTCGGCTTGTGAACGAGCCCTTGCTGGACTTCTGCAACTTCGGTGCACTGCACACGCAAGCCCGCTGCTCTGCGGCTTCGTTCTTCGCCTCACGTTGTCCGCACAAAAGGGAAGCCCAGCGAGGGCACTGAACTTGGCCGCTTTTGCTCGTGCATGCTGCACGCAGCCACGCTGTAGCGTGCACGCTTTCTTTGCACAGCTCTAGAGGAGAAAGGCTCACGGAGGCTGTCTGCACTTCAGGCGGCTCTCTTGAAAGCTGTTTCTTGCATCGGCGAAGTTACAGCATTTCAGGGAGTGGGTATGCAGAGCCAGCCCTACAGCTGTCAGCTACAGCTCGGAGGCATACCGGGAGCCGCTTTCTGTTCAAGTTACAAAGCATTCTATCGTTTTCTTTGCTGAGTATCTTCATACAGTACAAGCAGTAAGCACCATACACAGTGATACCTTGACATTTGCCTGTAGCCTCTCGTGACTCCTACCATTGCCGTATTATAGTCATTCTTATCCAATCGCAAGAGTAAGCAAGTTACAATTTAAGCTTACCACGGAGAATTCTCAGACCCCCCACCACCGCCACCACCCCGCCCCCCCCACCAACCCCCCCCACCGCCACCCCCCCCAACCCCCCCCTTCTTCTTCTTGCTCCATCGGCATTTCTTGTTTGCCTGCGAGAGCTCTCTTTCTGGTAAAACCATGTTTTCTAGCTCCTTATGCCCTTCTTGAGACTTACTTGCTTGCTGAAAAACAGGTGCTTGTACCTGTAGTCACATACCGTTGTGCTAAGCATAGAAAAAATCTCCTTCCAACGCAATCTCCAACCTTTGCCTTCTCACTTATTCAGCGATCAGTGTTTCAGCAAAACACCTTGTGCTCTCTGTCAAAACGTGCTTCCATTTCTACCTCATGCTAAGTTTCTACATTCACGCATCTTTCTGCCAAGCCTACATAGCTGTGAAACTTTCTTCCCAAACTTTCATCCTCTCCAACAAGCTCGAGCTCCAAGGACACCCTTTGGCTTTCGCTGAGTGCGCGCTGCCCACGTAGCTCTCGCTGAGCCAAGTGGGCCAGGGGAGAAGCACTTGCTGCACGAGTGTTTCAAGGTGCACGGCTTTGAAGGCAGCACCACAATCCGGGCCACGAGAAGGGCTGAGGAAGAACGTGCTGTCGTCCTGGCACCTTTCTCCTGTGTGCGAGACGTTTAACTGAAGCTCTTCGCTCGTTCTCCATGAGAGCAACTGCTGGAGGCTGCCAAGGCAGCTGCGAGCACGAAAGCATAGCCGGGCGTCTGTCTTAGAAGAAAGGCGCAGAGCCGCAGTGGGACGCGCCCTTTCCGGAGGCTGCTTGGACAAGGGGTGCTTTAGGAAGGCCTTCTGCTTTGACGCCTGCTCCTGGCTGAGCTCTAGCTGCAGGGACTCTGCAAGGCTGAAGGACTAGGAGAGTGCCTATCTCCACGCTGTGCGGTGACGCGCTAGGGCTCCGCGTTGCCTTTTGCAGAAGCGAGGACGCCCTCAGCCGGCTCGGCTTGTGAACGAGCCCTTGCTGGACTTCTGCAACTTCGGTGCACTGCACACGCAAGCCCGCTGCTCTGCGGCTTCGTTCTTCGCCTCACGTTGTCCGCACAAAAGGGAAGCCCAGCGAGGGCACTGAACTTGGCCGCTTTTGCTCGTGCATGCTGCACGCAGCCACGCTGTAGCGTGCACGCTTTCTTTGCACAGCTCTAGAGGAGAAAGGCTCACGGAGGCTGTCTGCACTTCAGGCGGCTCTCTTGAAAGCTGTTTCTTGCATCGGCGAAGTTACAGCATTTCAGGCAGTGGGTATGCAGAGCCAGCCCTACAGCTGTCAGCTACAGCTCGGAGGCATACCGGGAGCCGCTTTCTGTTCAAGTTACAAAGCATTCTATCGTTTTCTTTGCTGAGTATCTTCATACAGTACAAGCAGTAAGCACCATACACAGTGATACCTTGACATTTGCCTGTAGCCTCTCGTGACTCCTACCATTGCCGTATTATAGTCATTCTTATCCAATCGCAAGAGTAAGCAAGTTACAATTTAAGCTTACCACGGACAATTCTCAGACCCCCCACCACCGCCACCACCCCGCCCCCCCCACCAACCCCTCCCACCGCCACCCCCCCCCCAACCCCCCCCTTCTTCTTCTTGCTCCATCGGCATTTCTTGTTTGCCTGCGAGAGCTCTCTTTCTGGTAAAACCATGTTTTCTAGCTCCTTATGCCCTTCTTGAGACTTACTTGCTTGCTGAAAAACAGGTGCTTGTACCTGTAGTCACATACCGTTGTGCTAAGCATAGAAAAAATCTCCTTCCAACGCAATCTCCAACCTTTGCCTTCTCACTTATTCAGCGATCAGTGTTTCAGCAAAACACCTTGTGCTCTCTGTCAAAACGTGCTTCCATTTCTACCTCATGCTAAGTTTCTACATTCACGCATCTTTCTGCCAAGCCTACATAGCTGTGAAACTTTCTTCCCAAACTTTCATCCTCTCCAACAAGCTCGAGCTCCAAGGACACCCTTTGGCTTTCGCTGAGTGCGCGCTGCCCACGTAGCTCTCGCTGAGCCAAGTGGGCCAGGGGAGAAGCACTTGCTGCACGAGTGTTTCAAGGTGCACGGCTTTGAAGGCAGCACCACAATCCGGGCCACGAGAAGGGCTGAGGAAGAACGTGCTGTCGTCCTGGCACCTTTCTCCTGTGTGCGAGACGTTTAACTGAAGCTCTTCGCTCGTTCTCCATGAGAGCAACTGCTGGAGGCTGCCAAGGCAGCTGCGAGCACGAAAGCATAGCCGGGCGTCTGTCTTAGAAGAAAGGCGCAGAGCCGCAGTGGGACGCGCCCTTTCCGGAGGCTGCTTGGACAAGGGGTGCTTTAGGAAGGCCTTCTGCTTTGACGCCTGCTCCTGGCTGAGCTCTAGCTGCAGGGACTCTGCAAGGCTGAAGGACTAGGAGAGTGCCTATCTCCACGCTGTGCGGTGACGCGCTAGGGCTCCGCGTTGCCTTTTGCAGAAGCGAGGACGCCCTCAGCCGGCTCGGCTTGTGAACGAGCCCTTGCTGGACTTCTGCAACTTCGGTGCACTGCACACGCAAGCCCGCTGCTCTGCGGCTTCGTTCTTCGCCTCACGTTGTCCGCACAAAAGGGAAGCCCAGCGAGGGCACTGAACTTGGCCGCTTTTGCTCGTGCATGCTGCACGCAGCCACGCTGTAGCGTGCACGCTTTCTTTGCACAGCTCTAGAGGAGAAAGGCTCACGGAGGCTGTCTGCACTTCAGGCGGCTCTCTTGAAAGCTGTTTCTTGCATCGGCGAAGTTACAGCATTTCAGGGAGTGGGTATGCAGAGCCAGCCCTACAGCTGTCAGCTACAGCTCGGAGGCATACCGGGAGCCGCTTTCTGTTCAAGTTACAAAGCATTCTATCGTTTTCTTTGCTGAGTATCTTCATACAGTACAAGCAGTAAGCACCATACACAGTGATACCTTGACATTTGCCTGTAGCCTCTCGTGACTCCTACCATTGCCGTATTATAGTCATTCTTATCCAATCGCAAGAGTAAGCAAGTTACAATTTAAGCTTACCACGGAGAATTCTCAGACCCCCCACCACCGCCACCACCCCGCCCCCCCCACCAACCCCCCCCACCGCCACCCCCCCCCAACCCCCCCCTTCTTCTTCTTGCTCCATCGGCATTTCTTGTTTGCCTGCGAGAGCTCTCTTTCTGGTAAAACCATGTTTTCTAGCGCCTTATGCCCTTCTTGAGACTTACTTGCTTGCTGAAAAACAGGTGCTTGTACCTGTAGTCACATACCGTTGTGCTAAGCATAGAAAAAATCTCCTTCCAACGCAATCTCCAACCTTTGCCTTCTCACTTATTCAGCGATCAGTGTTTCAGCAAAACACCTTGTGCTCTCTGTCAAAACGTGCTTCCATTTCTACCTCATGCTAAGTTTCTACATTCACGCATCTTTCTGCCAAGCCTACATAGCTGTGAAACTTTCTTCCCAAACTTTCATCCTCTCCAACAAGCTCGAGCTCCAAGGACACCCTTTGGCTTTCGCTGAGTGCGCGCTGCCCACGTAGCTCTCGCTGAGCCAAGTGGGCCAGGGGAGAAGCACTTGCTGCACGAGTGTTTCAAGGTGCACGGCTTTGAAGGCAGCACCACAATCCGGGCCACGAGAAGGGCTGAGGAAGAACGTGCTGTCGTCCTGGCACCTTTCTCCTGTGTGCGAGACGTTTAACTGAAGCTCTTCGCTCGTTCTCCATGAGAGCAACTGCTGGAGGCTGCCAAGGCAGCTGCGAGCACGAAAGCATAGCCGGGCGTCTGTCTTAGAAGAAAGGCGCAGAGCCGCAGTGGGACGCGCCCTTTCCGGAGGCTGCTTGGACAAGGGGTGCTTTAGGAAGGCCTTCTGCTTTGACGCCTGCTCCTGGCTGAGCTCTAGCTGCAGGGACTCTGCAAGGCTGAAGGACTAGGAGAGTGCCTATCTCCACGCTGTGCGGTGACGCGCTAGGGCTCCGCGTTGCCTTTTGCAGAAGCGAGGACGCCCTCAGCCGGCTCGGCTTGTGAACGAGCCCTTGCTGGACTTCTGCAACTTCGGTGCACTGCACACGCAAGCCCGCTGCTCTGCGGCTTCGTTCTTCGCCTCACGTTGTCCGCACAAAAGGGAAGCCCAGCGAGGGCACTGAACTTGGCCGCTTTTGCTCGTGCATGCTGCACGCAGCCACGCTGTAGCGTGCACGCTTTCTTTGCACAGCTCTAGAGGAGAAAGGCTCACGGAGGCTGTCTGCACTTCAGGCGGCTCTCTTGAAAGCTGTTTCTTGCATCGGCGAAGTTACAGCATTTCAGGGAGTGGGTATGCAGAGCCAGCCCTACAGCTGTCAGCTACAGCTCGGAGGCATACCGGGAGCCGCTTTCTGTTCAAGTTACAAAGCATTCTATCGTTTTCTTTGCTGAGTATCTTCATACAGTACAAGCAGTAAGCACCATACACAGTGATACCTTGACATTTGCCTGTAGCCTCTCGTGACTCCTACCATTGCCGTATTATAGTCATTCTTATCCAATCGCAAGAGTAAGCAAGTTACAATTTAAGCTTACCACGGACAATTCTCAGACCCCCCACCACCGCCACCACCCCGCCCCCCCCACCAACCCCCCCCACCGCCACCCCCCCCCAACCCCCCCCTTCTTCTTCTTGCTCCATCGGCATTTCTTGTTTGCCTGCGAGAGCTCTCTTTCTGGTAAAACCATGTTTTCTAGCTCCTTATGCCCTTCTTGAGACTTACTTGCTTGCTGAAAAACAGGTGCTTGTACCTGTAGTCACATACCGTTGTGCTAAGCATAGAAAAAATCTCCTTCCAACGCAATCTCCAACCTTTGCCTTCTCACTTATTCAGCGATCAGTGTTTCAGCAAAACACCTTGTGCTCTCTGTCAAAACGTGCTTCCATTTCTACCTCATGCTAAGTTTCTACATTCACGCATCTTTCTGCCAAGCCTACATAGCTGTGAAACTTTCTTCCCAAACTTTCATCCTCTCCAACAAGCTCGAGCTCCAAGGACACCCTTTGGCTTTCGCTGAGTGCGCGCTGCCCACGTAGCTCTCGCTGAGCCAAGTGGGCCAGGGGAGAAGCACTTGCTGCACGAGTGTTTCAAGGTGCACGGCTTTGAAGGCAGCACCACAATCCGGGCCACGAGAAGGGCTGAGGAAGAACGTGCTGTCGTCCTGGCACCTTTCTCCTGTGTGCGAGACGTTTAACTGAAGCTCTTCGCTCGTTCTCCATGAGAGCAACTGCTGGAGGCTGCCAAGGCAGCTGCGAGCACGAAAGCATAGCCGGGCGTCTGTCTTAGAAGAAAGGCGCAGAGCCGCAGTGGGACGCGCCCTTTCCGGAGGCTGCTTGGACAAGGGGTGCTTTAGGAAGGCCTTCTGCTTTGACGCCTGCTCCTGGCTGAGCTCTAGCTGCAGGGACTCTGCAAGGCTGAAGGACTAGGAGAGTGCCTATCTCCACGCTGTGCGGTGACGCGCTAGGGCTCCGCGTTGCCTTTTGCAGAAGCGAGGACGCCCTCAGCCGGCTCGGCTTGTGAACGAGCCCTTGCTGGACTTCTGCAACTTCGGTGCACTGCACACGCAAGCCCGCTGCTCTGCGGCTTCGTTCTTCGCCTCACGTTGTCCGCACAAAAGGGAAGCCCAGCGAGGGCACTGAACTTGGCCGCTTTTGCTCGTGCATGCTGCACGCAGCCACGCTGTAGCGTGCACGCTTTCTTTGCACAGCTCTAGAGGAGAAAGGCTCACGGAGGCTGTCTGCACTTCAGGCGGCTCTCTTGAAAGCTGTTTCTTGCATCGGCGAAGTTACAGCATTTCAGGGAGTGGGTATGCAGAGCCAGCCCTACAGCTGTCAGCTACAGCTCGGAGGCATACCGGGAGCCGCTTTCTGTTCAAGTTACAAAGCATTCTATCGTTTTCTTTGCTGAGTATCTTCATACAGTACAAGCAGTAAGCACCATACACAGTGATACCTTGACATTTGCCTGTAGCCTCTCGTGACTCCTACCATTGCCGTATTATAGTCATTCTTATCCAATCGCAAGAGTAAGCAAGTTACAATTTAAGCTTACCACGGACAATTCTCAGACCCCCCACCACCGCCACCACCCCGCCCCCCCCACCAACCCCCCCCACCGCCACCCCCCCCCAACCCCCCCCTTCTTCTTCTTGCTCCATCGGCATTTCTTGTTTGCCTGCGAGAGCTCTCTTTCTGGTAAAACCATGTTTTCTAGCTCCTTATGCCCTTCTTGAGACTTACTTGCTTGCTGAAAAACAGGTGCTTGTACCTGTAGTCACATACCGTTGTGCTAAGCATAGAAAAAATCTCCTTCCAACGCAATCTCCAACCTTTGCCTTCTCACTTATTCAGCGATCAGTGTTTCAGCAAAACACCTTGTGCTCTCTGTCAAAACGTGCTTCCATTTCTACCTCATGCTAAGTTTCTACATTCACGCATCTTTCTGCCAAGCCTACATAGCTGTGAAACTTTCTTCCCAAACTTTCATCCTCTCCAACAAGCTCGAGCTCCAAGGACACCCTTTGGCTTTCGCTGAGTGCGCGCTGCCCACGTAGCTCTCGCTGAGCCAAGTGGGCCAGGGGAGAAGCACTTGCTGCACGAGTGTTTCAAGGTGCACGGCTTTGAAGGCAGCACCACAATCCGGGCCACGAGAAGGGCTGAGGAAGAACGTGCTGTCGTCCTGGCACCTTTCTCCTGTGTGCGAGACGTTTAACTGAAGCTCTTCGCTCGTTCTCCATGAGAGCAACTGCTGGAGGCTGCCAAGGCAGCTGCGAGCACGAAAGCATAGCCGGGCGTCTGTCTTAGAAGAAAGGCGCAGAGCCGCAGTGGGACGCGCCCTTTCCGGAGGCTGCTTGGACAAGGGGTGCTTTAGGAAGGCCTTCTGCTTTGACGCCTGCTCCTGGCTGAGCTCTAGCTGCAGGGACTCTGCAAGGCTGAAGGACTAGGAGAGTGCCTATCTCCACGCTGTGCGGTGACGCGCTAGGGCTCCGCGTTGCCTTTTGCAGAAGCGAGGACGCCCTCAGCCGGCTCGGCTTGTGAACGAGCCCTTGCTGGACTTCTGCAACTTCGGTGCACTGCACACGCAAGCCCGCTGCTCTGCGGCTTCGTTCTTCGCCTCACGTTGTCCGCACAAAAGGGAAGCCCAGCGAGGGCACTGAACTTGGCCGCTTTTGCTCGTGCATGCTGCACGCAGCCACGCTGTAGCGTGCACGCTTTCTTTGCACAGCTCTAGAGGAGAAAGGCTCACGGAGGCTGTCTGCACTTCAGGCGGCTCTCTTGAAAGCTGTTTCTTGCATCGGCGAAGTTACAGCATTTCAGGGAGTGGGTATGCAGAGCCAGCCCTACAGCTGTCAGCTACAGCTCGGAGGCATACCGGGAGCCGCTTTCTGTTCAAGTTACAAAGCATTCTATCGTTTTCTTTGCTGAGTATCTTCATACAGTACAAGCAGTAAGCACCATACACAGTGATACCTTGACATTTGCCTGTAGCCTCTCGTGACTCCTACCATTGCCGTATTATAGTCATTCTTATCCAATCGCAAGAGTAAGCAAGTTACAATTTAAGCTTACCACGGAGAATTCTCAGACCCCCCACCACCGCCACCACCCCGCCCCCCCCACCAACCCCCCCCACCGCCACCCCCCCCAACCCCCCCCTTCTTCTTCTTGCTCCATCGGCATTTCTTGTTTGCCTGCGAGAGCTCTCTTTCTGGTAAAACCATGTTTTCTAGCTCCTTATGCCCTTCTTGAGACTTACTTGCTTGCTGAAAAACAGGTGCTTGTACCTGTAGTCACATACCGTTGTGCTAAGCATAGAAAAAATCTCCTTCCAACGCAATCTCCAACCTTTGCCTTCTCACTTATTCAGCGATCAGTGTTTCAGCAAAACACCTTGTGCTCTCTGTCAAAACGTGCTTCCATTTCTACCTCATGCTAAGTTTCTACATTCACGCATCTTTCTGCCAAGCCTACATAGCTGTGGAACTTTCTTCCCAAACTTTCATCCTCTCCAACAAGCTCGAGCTCCAAGGACACCCTTTGGCTTTCGCTGAGTGCGCGCTGCCCACGTAGCTCTCGCTGAGCCAAGTGGGCCAGGGGAGAAGCACTTGCTGCACGAATGTTTCAAGGTGCACGGCTTTGAAGGCAGCACCACAATCCGGGCCACGAGAAGGGCTGAGGAAGAACGTGCTGTCGTCCTGGCACCTTTCTCCTGTGTGCGAGACGTTTAACTGAAGCTCTTCGCTCGTTCTCCATGAGAGCAACTGCTGGAGGCTGCCAAGGCAGCTGCGAGCACGAAAGCATAGCCGGGCGTCTGTCTTAGAAGAAAGGCGCAGAGCCGCAGTGGGACGCGCCCTTTCCGGAGGCTGCTTGGACAAGGGGTGCTTTAGGAAGGCCTTCTGCTTTGACGCCTGCTCCTGGCTGAGCTCTAGCTGCAGGGACTCTGCAAGGCTGAAGGACTAGGAGAGTGCCTATCTCCACGCTGTGCGGTGACGCGCTAGGGCTCCGCGTTGCCTTTTGCAGAAGCGAGGACGCCCTCAGCCGGCTCGGCTTGTGAACGAGCCCTTGCTGGACTTCTGCAACTTCGGTGCACTGCACACGCAAGCCCGCTGCTCTGCGGCTTCGTTCTTCGCCTCACGTTGTCCGCACAAAAGGGAAGCCCAGCGAGGGCACTGAACTTGGCCGCTTTTGCTCGTGCATGCTGCACGCAGCCACGCTGTAGCGTGCACGCTTTCTTTGCACAGCTCTAGAGGAGAAAGGCTCACGGAGGCTGTCTGCACTTCAGGCGGCTCTCTTGAAAGCTGTTTCTTGCATCGGCGAAGTTACAGCATTTCAGGGAGTGGGTATGCAGAGCCAGCCCTACAGCTGTCAGCTACAGCTCGGAGGCATACCGGGAGCCGCTTTCTGTTCAAGTTACAAAGCATTCTATCGTTTTCTTTGCTGAGTATCTTCATACAGTACAAGCAGTAAGCACCATACACAGTGATACCTTGACATTTGCCTGTAGCCTCTCGTGACTCCTACCATTGCCGTATTATAGTCATTCTTATCCAATCGCAAGAGTAAGCAAGTTACAATTTAAGCTTACCACGGAGAATTCTCAGACCCCCCACCACCGCCACCACCCCGCCCCCCCCACCAACCCCCCCCACCGCCACCCCCCCCAACCCCCCCCTTCTTCTTCTTGCTCCATCGGCATTTCTTGTTTGCCTGCGAGAGCTCTCTTTCTGGTAAAACCATGTTTTCTAGCTCCTTATGCCCTTCTTGAGACTTACTTGCTTGCTGAAAAACAGGTGCTTGTACCTGTAGTCACATACCGTTGTGCTAAGCATAGAAAAAATCTCCTTCCAACGCAATCTCCAACCTTTGCCTTCTCACTTATTCAGCGATCAGTGTTTCAGCAAAACACCTTGTGCTCTCTGACAAAACGTGCTTCCATTTCTACCTCATGCTAAGTTTCTACATTCACGCATCTTTCTGCCAAGCCTACATAGCTGTGGAACTTTCTTCCCAAACTTTCATCCTCTCCAACAAGCTCGAGCTCCAAGGACACCCTTTGGCTTTCGCTGAGTGCGCGCTGCCCACGTAGCTCTCGCTGAGCCAAGTGGGCCAGGGGAGAAGCACTTGCTGCACGAGTGTTTCAAGGTGCACGGCTTTGAAGGCAGCACCACAATCCGGGCCACGAGAAGGGCTGAGGAAGAACGTGCTGTCGTCCTGGCACCTTTCTCCTGTGTGCGAGACGTTTAACTGAAGCTCTTCGCTCGTTCTCCATGAGAGCAACTGCTGGAGGCTGCCAAGGCAGCTGCGAGCACGAAAGCATAGCCGGGCGTCTGTCTTAGAAGAAAGGCGCAGAGCCGCAGTGGGACGCGCCCTTTCCGGAGGCTGCTTGGACAAGGGGTGCTTTAGGAAGGCCTTCTGCTTTGACGCCTGCTCCTGGCTGAGCTCTAGCTGCAGGGACTCTGCAAGGCTGAAGGACTAGGAGAGTGCCTATCTCCACGCTGTGCGGTGACGCGCTAGGGCTCCGCGTTGCCTTTTGCAGAAGCGAGGACGCCCTCAGCCGGCTCGGCTTGTGAACGAGCCCTTGCTGGACTTCTGCAACTTCGGTGCACTGCACACGCAAGCCCGCTGCTCTGCGGCTTCGTTCTTCGCCTCACGTTGTCCGCACAAAAGGGAAGCCCAGCGAGGGCACTGAACTTGGCCGCTTTTGCTCGTGCATGCTGCACGCAGCCACGCTGTAGCGTGCACGCTTTCTTTGCACAGCTCTAGAGGAGAAAGGCTCACGGAGGCTGTCTGCACTTCAGGCGGCTCTCTTGAAAGCTGTTTCTTGCATCGGCGAAGTTACAGCATTTCAGGGAGTGGGTATGCAGAGCCAGCCCTACAGCTGTCAGCTACAGCTCGGAGGCATACCGGGAGCCGCTTTCTGTTCAAGTTACAAAGCATTCTATCGTTTTCTTTGCTGAGTATCTTCATACAGTACAAGCAGTAAGCACCATACACAGTGATACCTTGACATTTGCCTGTAGCCTCTCGTGACTCCTACCATTGCCGTATTATAGTCATTCTTATCCAATCGCAAGAGTAAGCAAGTTACAATTTAAGCTTACCACGGAGAATTCTCAGACCCCCCACCACCGCCACCACCCCGCCCCCCCCACCAACCCCCCCCACCGCCACCCCCCCCCAACCCCCCCCTTCTTCTTCTTGCTCCATCGGCATTTCTTGTTTGCCTGCGAGAGCTCTCTTTCTGGTAAAACCATGTTTTCTAGCGCCTTATGCCCTTCTTGAGACTTACTTGCTTGCTGAAAAACAGGTGCTTGTACCTGTAGTCACATACCGTTGTGCTAAGCATAGAAAAAATCTCCTTCCAACGCAATCTCCAACCTTTGCCTTCTCACTTATTCAGCGATCAGTGTTTCAGCAAAACACCTTGTGCTCTCTGTCAAAACGTGCTTCCATTTCTACCTCATGCTAAGTTTCTACATTCACGCATCTTTCTGCCAAGCCTACATAGCTGTGAAACTTTCTTCCCAAACTTTCATCCTCTCCAACAAGCTCGAGCTCCAAGGACACCCTTTGGCTTTCGCTGAGTGCGCGCTGCCCACGTAGCTCTCGCTGAGCCAAGTGGGCCAGGGGAGAAGCACTTGCTGCACGAGTGTTTCAAGGTGCACGGCTTTGAAGGCAGCACCACAATCCGGGCCACGAGAAGGGCTGAGGAAGAACGTGCTGTCGTCCTGGCACCTTTCTCCTGTGTGCGAGACGTTTAACTGAAGCTCTTCGCTCGTTCTCCATGAGAGCAACTGCTGGAGGCTGCCAAGGCAGCTGCGAGCACGAAAGCATAGCCGGGCGTCTGTCTTAGAAGAAAGGCGCAGAGCCGCAGTGGGACGCGCCCTTTCCGGAGGCTGCTTGGACAAGGGGTGCTTTAGGAAGGCCTTCTGCTTTGACGCCTGCTCCTGGCTGAGCTCTAGCTGCAGGGACTCTGCAAGGCTGAAGGACTAGGAGAGTGCCTATCTCCACGCTGTGCGGTGACGCGCTAGGGCTCCGCGTTGCCTTTTGCAGAAGCGAGGACGCCCTCAGCCGGCTCGGCTTGTGAACGAGCCCTTGCTGGACTTCTGCAACTTCGGTGCACTGCACACGCAAGCCCGCTGCTCTGCGGCTTCGTTCTTCGCCTCACGTTGTCCGCACAAAAGGGAAGCCCAGCGAGGGCACTGAACTTGGCCGCTTTTGCTCGTGCATGCTGCACGCAGCCACGCTGTAGCGTGCACGCTTTCTTTGCACAGCTCTAGAGGAGAAAGGCTCACGGAGGCTGTCTGCACTTCAGGCGGCTCTCTTGAAAGCTGTTTCTTGCATCGGCGAAGTTACAGCATTTCAGGGAGTGGGTATGCAGAGCCAGCCCTACAGCTGTCAGCTACAGCTCGGAGGCATACCGGGAGCCGCTTTCTGTTCAAGTTACAAAGCATTCTATCGTTTTCTTTGCTGAGTATCTTCATACAGTACAAGCAGTAAGCACCATACACAGTGATACCTTGACATTTGCCTGTAGCCTCTCGTGACTCCTACCATTGCCGTATTATAGTCATTCTTATCCAATCGCAAGAGTAAGCAAGTTACAATTTAAGCTTACCACGGACAATTCTCAGACCCCCCACCACCGCCACCACCCCGCCCCCCCCACCAACCCCCCCCACCGCCACCCCCCCCCAACCCCCCCCTTCTTCTTCTTGCTCCATCGGCATTTCTTGTTTGCCTGCGAGAGCTCTCTTTCTGGTAAAACCATGTTTTCTAGCTCCTTATGCCCTTCTTGAGACTTACTTGCTTGCTGAAAAACAGGTGCTTGTACCTGTAGTCACATACCGTTGTGCTAAGCATAGAAAAAATCTCCTTCCAACGCAATCTCCAACCTTTGCCTTCTCACTTATTCAGCGATCAGTGTTTCAGCAAAACACCTTGTGCTCTCTGTCAAAACGTGCTTCCATTTCTACCTCATGCTAAGTTTCTACATTCACGCATCTTTCTGCCAAGCCTACATAGCTGTGAAACTTTCTTCCCAAACTTTCATCCTCTCCAACAAGCTCGAGCTCCAAGGACACCCTTTGGCTTTCGCTGAGTGCGCGCTGCCCACGTAGCTCTCGCTGAGCCAAGTGGGCCAGGGGAGAAGCACTTGCTGCACGAGTGTTTCAAGGTGCACGGCTTTGAAGGCAGCACCACAATCCGGGCCACGAGAAGGGCTGAGGAAGAACGTGCTGTCGTCCTGGCACCTTTCTCCTGTGTGCGAGACGTTTAACTGAAGCTCTTCGCTCGTTCTCCATGAGAGCAACTGCTGGAGGCTGCCAAGGCAGCTGCGAGCACGAAAGCATAGCCGGGCGTCTGTCTTAGAAGAAAGGCGCAGAGCCGCAGTGGGACGCGCCCTTTCCGGAGGCTGCTTGGACAAGGGGTGCTTTAGGAAGGCCTTCTGCTTTGACGCCTGCTCCTGGCTGAGCTCTAGCTGCAGGGACTCTGCAAGGCTGAAGGACTAGGAGAGTGCCTATCTCCACGCTGTGCGGTGACGCGCTAGGGCTCCGCGTTGCCTTTTGCAGAAGCGAGGACGCCCTCAGCCGGCTCGGCTTGTGAACGAGCCCTTGCTGGACTTCTGCAACTTCGGTGCACTGCACACGCAAGCCCGCTGCTCTGCGGCTTCGTTCTTCGCCTCACGTTGTCCGCACAAAAGGGAAGCCCAGCGAGGGCACTGAACTTGGCCGCTTTTGCTCGTGCATGCTGCACGCAGCCACGCTGTAGCGTGCACGCTTTCTTTGCACAGCTCTAGAGGAGAAAGGCTCACGGAGGCTGTCTGCACTTCAGGCGGCTCTCTTGAAAGCTGTTTCTTGCATCGGCGAAGTTACAGCATTTCAGGGAGTGGGTATGCAGAGCCAGCCCTACAGCTGTCAGCTACAGCTCGGAGGCATACCGGGAGCCGCTTTCTGTTCAAGTTACAAAGCATTCTATCGTTTTCTTTGCTGAGTATCTTCATACAGTACAAGCAGTAAGCACCATACACAGTGATACCTTGACATTTGCCTGTAGCCTCTCGTGACTCCTACCATTGCCGTATTATAGTCATTCTTATCCAATCGCAAGAGTAAGCAAGTTACAATTTAAGCTTACCACGGACAATTCTCAGACCCCCCACCACCGCCACCACCCCGCCCCCCCCACCAACCCCCCCCACCGCCACCCCCCCCCAACCCCCCCCTTCTTCTTCTTGCTCCATCGGCATTTCTTGTTTGCCTGCGAGAGCTCTCTTTCTGGTAAAACCATGTTTTCTAGCTCCTTATGCCCTTCTTGAGACTTACTTGCTTGCTGAAAAACAGGTGCTTGTACCTGTAGTCACATACCGTTGTGCTAAGCATAGAAAAAATCTCCTTCCAACGCAATCTCCAACCTTTGCCTTCTCACTTATTCAGCGATCAGTGTTTCAGCAAAACACCTTGTGCTCTCTGTCAAAACGTGCTTCCATTTCTACCTCATGCTAAGTTTCTACATTCACGCATCTTTCTGCCAAGCCTACATAGCTGTGAAACTTTCTTCCCAAACTTTCATCCTCTCCAACAAGCTCGAGCTCCAAGGACACCCTTTGGCTTTCGCTGAGTGCGCGCTGCCCACGTAGCTCTCGCTGAGCCAAGTGGGCCAGGGGAGAAGCACTTGCTGCACGAGTGTTTCAAGGTGCACGGCTTTGAAGGCAGCACCACAATCCGGGCCACGAGAAGGGCTGAGGAAGAACGTGCTGTCGTCCTGGCACCTTTCTCCTGTGTGCGAGACGTTTAACTGAAGCTCTTCGCTCGTTCTCCATGAGAGCAACTGCTGGAGGCTGCCAAGGCAGCTGCGAGCACGAAAGCATAGCCGGGCGTCTGTCTTAGAAGAAAGGCGCAGAGCCGCAGTGGGACGCGCCCTTTCCGGAGGCTGCTTGGACAAGGGGTGCTTTAGGAAGGCCTTCTGCTTTGACGCCTGCTCCTGGCTGAGCTCTAGCTGCAGGGACTCTGCAAGGCTGAAGGACTAGGAGAGTGCCTATCTCCACGCTGTGCGGTGACGCGCTAGGGCTCCGCGTTGCCTTTTGCAGAAGCGAGGACGCCCTCAGCCGGCTCGGCTTGTGAACGAGCCCTTGCTGGACTTCTGCAACTTCGGTGCACTGCACACGCAAGCCCGCTGCTCTGCGGCTTCGTTCTTCGCCTCACGTTGTCCGCACAAAAGGGAAGCCCAGCGAGGGCACTGAACTTGGCCGCTTTTGCTCGTGCATGCTGCACGCAGCCACGCTGTAGCGTGCACGCTTTCTTTGCACAGCTCTAGAGGAGAAAGGCTCACGGAGGCTGTCTGCACTTCAGGCGGCTCTCTTGAAAGCTGTTTCTTGCATCGGCGAAGTTACAGCATTTCAGGGAGTGGGTATGCAGAGCCAGCCCTACAGCTGTCAGCTACAGCTCGGAGGCATACCGGGAGCCGCTTTCTGTTCAAGTTACAAAGCATTCTATCGTTTTCTTTGCTGAGTATCTTCATACAGTACAAGCAGTAAGCACCATACACAGTGATACCTTGACATTTGCCTGTAGCCTCTCGTGACTCCTACCATTGCCGTATTATAGTCATTCTTATCCAATCGCAAGAGTAAGCAAGTTACAATTTAAGCTTACCACGGAGAATTCTCAGACCCCCCACCACCGCCACCACCCCGCCCCCCCCACCAACCCCCCCCACCGCCACCCCCCCCAACCCCCCCCTTCTTCTTCTTGCTCCATCGGCATTTCTTGTTTGCCTGCGAGAGCTCTCTTTCTGGTAAAACCATGTTTTCTAGCTCCTTATGCCCTTCTTGAGACTTACTTGCTTGCTGAAAAACAGGTGCTTGTACCTGTAGTCACATACCGTTGTGCTAAGCATAGAAAAAATCTCCTTCCAACGCAATCTCCAACCTTTGCCTTCTCACTTATTCAGCGATCAGTGTTTCAGCAAAACACCTTGTGCTCTCTGTCAAAACGTGCTTCCATTTCTACCTCATGCTAAGTTTCTACATTCACGCATCTTTCTGCCAAGCCTACATAGCTGTGGAACTTTCTTCCCAAACTTTCATCCTCTCCAACAAGCTCGAGCTCCAAGGACACCCTTTGGCTTTCGCTGAGTGCGCGCTGCCCACGTAGCTCTCGCTGAGCCAAGTGGGCCAGGGGAGAAGCACTTGCTGCACGAATGTTTCAAGGTGCACGGCTTTGAAGGCAGCACCACAATCCGGGCCACGAGAAGGGCTGAGGAAGAACGTGCTGTCGTCCTGGCACCTTTCTCCTGTGTGCGAGACGTTTAACTGAAGCTCTTCGCTCGTTCTCCATGAGAGCAACTGCTGGAGGCTGCCAAGGCAGCTGCGAGCACGAAAGCATAGCCGGGCGTCTGTCTTAGAAGAAAGGCGCAGAGCCGCAGTGGGACGCGCCCTTTCCGGAGGCTGCTTGGACAAGGGGTGCTTTAGGAAGGCCTTCTGCTTTGACGCCTGCTCCTGGCTGAGCTCTAGCTGCAGGGACTCTGCAAGGCTGAAGGACTAGGAGAGTGCCTATCTCCACGCTGTGCGGTGACGCGCTAGGGCTCCGCGTTGCCTTTTGCAGAAGCGAGGACGCCCTCAGCCGGCTCGGCTTGTGAACGAGCCCTTGCTGGACTTCTGCAACTTCGGTGCACTGCACACGCAAGCCCGCTGCTCTGCGGCTTCGTTCTTCGCCTCACGTTGTCCGCACAAAAGGGAAGCCCAGCGAGGGCACTGAACTTGGCCGCTTTTGCTCGTGCATGCTGCACGCAGCCACGCTGTAGCGTGCACGCTTTCTTTGCACAGCTCTAGAGGAGAAAGGCTCACGGAGGCTGTCTGCACTTCAGGCGGCTCTCTTGAAAGCTGTTTCTTGCATCGGCGAAGTTACAGCATTTCAGGGAGTGGGTATGCAGAGCCAGCCCTACAGCTGTCAGCTACAGCTCGGAGGCATACCGGGAGCCGCTTTCTGTTCAAGTTACAAAGCATTCTATCGTTTTCTTTGCTGAGTATCTTCATACAGTACAAGCAGTAAGCACCATACACAGTGATACCTTGACATTTGCCTGTAGCCTCTCGTGACTCCTACCATTGCCGTATTATAGTCATTCTTATCCAATCGCAAGAGTAAGCAAGTTACAATTTAAGCTTACCACGGAGAATTCTCAGACCCCCCACCACCGCCACCACCCCGCCCCCCCCACCAACCCCCCCCACCGCCACCCCCCCCAACCCCCCCCTTCTTCTTCTTGCTCCATCGGCATTTCTTGTTTGCCTGCGAGAGCTCTCTTTCTGGTAAAACCATGTTTTCTAGCTCCTTATGCCCTTCTTGAGACTTACTTGCTTGCTGAAAAACAGGTGCTTGTACCTGTAGTCACATACCGTTGTGCTAAGCATAGAAAAAATCTCCTTCCAACGCAATCTCCAACCTTTGCCTTCTCACTTATTCAGCGATCAGTGTTTCAGCAAAACACCTTGTGCTCTCTGACAAAACGTGCTTCCATTTCTACCTCATGCTAAGTTTCTACATTCACGCATCTTTCTGCCAAGCCTACATAGCTGTGGAACTTTCTTCCCAAACTTTCATCCTCTCCAACAAGCTCGAGCTCCAAGGACACCCTTTGGCTTTCGCTGAGTGCGCGCTGCCCACGTAGCTCTCGCTGAGCCAAGTGGGCCAGGGGAGAAGCACTTGCTGCACGAATGTTTCAAGGTGCACGGCTTTGAAGGCAGCACCACAATCCGGGCCACGAGAAGGGCTGAGGAAGAACGTGCTGTCGTCCTGGCACCTTTCTCCTGTGTGCGAGACGTTTAACTGAAGCTCTTCGCTCGTTCTCCATGAGAGCAACTGCTGGAGGCTGCCAAGGCAGCTGCGAGCACGAAAGCATAGCCGGGCGTCTGTCTTAGAAGAAAGGCGCAGAGCCGCAGTGGGATGCGCCCTTTCCGGAGGCTGCTTGGACAAGGGGTGCTTTAGGAAGGCCTTCTGCTTTGACGCCTGCTCCTGGCTGAGCTCTAGCTGCAGGGACTCTGCAAGGCTGAAGGACTAGGAGAGTGCCTATCTCCACGCTGTGCGGTGACGCGCTAGGGCTCCGCGTTGCCTTTTGCAGAAGCGAGGACGCCCTCAGCCGGCTCGGCTTGTGAACGAGCCCTTGCTGGACTTCTGCAACTTCGGTGCACTGCACACGCAAGCCCGCTGCTCTGCGGCTTCGTTCTTCGCCTCACGTTGTCCGCACAAAAGGGAAGCCCAGCGAGGGCACTGAACTTGGCCGCTTTTGCTCGTGCATGCTGCACGCAGCCACGCTGTAGCGTGCACGCTTTCTTTGCACAGCTCTAGAGGAGAAAGGCTCACGGAGGCTGTCTGCACTTCAGGCGGCTCTCTTGAAAGCTGTTTCTTGCATCGGCGAAGTTACAGCATTTCAGGGAGTGGGTATGCAGAGCCAGCCCTACAGCTGTCAGCTACAGCTCGGAGGCATACCGGGAGCCGCTTTCTGTTCAAGTTACAAAGCATTCTATCGTTTTCTTTGCTGAGTATCTTCATACAGTACAAGCAGTAAGCACCATACACAGTGATACCTTGACATTTGCCTGTAGCCTCTCGTGACTCCTACCATTGCCGTATTATAGTCATTCTTATCCAATCGCAAGAGTAAGCAAGTTACAATTTAAGCTTACCACGGAGAATTCTCAGACCCCCCACCACCGCCACCACCCCGCCCCCCCCACCAACCCCCCCCACCGCCACCCCCCCCAACCCCCCCCTTCTTCTTCTTGCTCCATCGGCATTTCTTGTTTGCCTGCGAGAGCTCTCTTTCTGGTAAAACCATGTTTTCTAGCTCCTTATGCCCTTCTTGAGACTTACTTGCTTGCTGAAAAACAGGTGCTTGTACCTGTAGTCACATACCGTTGTGCTAAGCATAGAAAAAATCTCCTTCCAACGCAATCTCCAACCTTTGCCTTCTCACTTATTCAGCGATCAGTGTTTCAGCAAAACACCTTGTGCTCTCTGTCAAAACGTGCTTCCATTTCTACCTCATGCTAAGTTTCTACATTCACGCATCTTTCTGCCAAGCCTACATAGCTGTGAAACTTTCTTCCCAAACTTTCATCCTCTCCAACAAGCTCGAGCTCCAAGGACACCCTTTGGCTTTCGCTGAGTGCGCGCTGCCCACGTAGCTCTCGCTGAGCCAAGTGGGCCAGGGGAGAAGCACTTGCTGCACGAGTGTTTCAAGGTGCACGGCTTTGAAGGCAGCACCACAATCCGGGCCACGAGAAGGGCTGAGGAAGAACGTGCTGTCGTCCTGGCACCTTTCTCCTGTGTGCGAGACGTTTAACTGAAGCTCTTCGCTCGTTCTCCATGAGAGCAACTGCTGGAGGCTGCCAAGGCAGCTGCGAGCACGAAAGCATAGCCGGGCGTCTGTCTTAGAAGAAAGGCGCAGAGCCGCAGTGGGACGCGCCCTTTCCGGAGGCTGCTTGGACAAGGGGTGCTTTAGGAAGGCCTTCTGCTTTGACGCCTGCTCCTGGCTGAGCTCTAGCTGCAGGGACTCTGCAAGGCTGAAGGACTAGGAGAGTGCCTATCTCCACGCTGTGCGGTGACGCGCTAGGGCTCCGCGTTGCCTTTTGCAGAAGCGAGGACGCCCTCAGCCGGCTCGGCTTGTGAACGAGCCCTTGCTGGACTTCTGCAACTTCGGTGCACTGCACACGCAAGCCCGCTGCTCTGCGGCTTCGTTCTTCGCCTCACGTTGTCCGCACAAAAGGGAAGCCCAGCGAGGGCACTGAACTTGGCCGCTTTTGCTCGTGCATGCTGCACGCAGCCACGCTGTAGCGTGCACGCTTTCTTTGCACAGCTCTAGAGGAGAAAGGCTCACGGAGGCTGTCTGCACTTCAGGCGGCTCTCTTGAAAGCTGTTTCTTGCATCGGCGAAGTTACAGCATTTCAGGGAGTGGGTATGCAGAGCCAGCCCTACAGCTGTCAGCTACAGCTCGGAGGCATACCGGGAGCCGCTTTCTGTTCAAGTTACAAAGCATTCTATCGTTTTCTTTGCTGAGTATCTTCATACAGTACAAGCAGTAAGCACCATACACAGTGATACCTTGACATTTGCCTGTAGCCTCTCGTGACTCCTACCATTGCCGTATTATAGTCATTCTTATCCAATCGCAAGAGTAAGCAAGTTACAATTTAAGCTTACCACGGACAATTCTCAGACCCCCCACCACCGCCACCACCCCGCCCCCCCCACCAACCCCCCCCACCGCCACCCCCCCCCAACCCCCCCCTTCTTCTTCTTGCTCCATCGGCATTTCTTGTTTGCCTGCGAGAGCTCTCTTTCTGGTAAAACCATGTTTTCTAGCTCCTTATGCCCTTCTTGAGACTTACTTGCTTGCTGAAAAACAGGTGCTTGTACCTGTAGTCACATACCGTTGTGCTAAGCATAGAAAAAATCTCCTTCCAACGCAATCTCCAACCTTTGCCTTCTCACTTATTCAGCGATCAGTGTTTCAGCAAAACACCTTGTGCTCTCTGTCAAAACGTGCTTCCATTTCTACCTCATGCTAAGTTTCTACATTCACGCATCTTTCTGCCAAGCCTACATAGCTGTGAAACTTTCTTCCCAAACTTTCATCCTCTCCAACAAGCTCGAGCTCCAAGGACACCCTTTGGCTTTCGCTGAGTGCGCGCTGCCCACGTAGCTCTCGCTGAGCCAAGTGGGCCAGGGGAGAAGCACTTGCTGCACGAGTGTTTCAAGGTGCACGGCTTTGAAGGCAGCACCACAATCCGGGCCACGAGAAGGGCTGAGGAAGAACGTGCTGTCGTCCTGGCACCTTTCTCCTGTGTGCGAGACGTTTAACTGAAGCTCTTCGCTCGTTCTCCATGAGAGCAACTGCTGGAGGCTGCCAAGGCAGCTGCGAGCACGAAAGCATAGCCGGGCGTCTGTCTTAGAAGAAAGGCGCAGAGCCGCAGTGGGACGCGCCCTTTCCGGAGGCTGCTTGGACAAGGGGTGCTTTAGGAAGGCCTTCTGCTTTGACGCCTGCTCCTGGCTGAGCTCTAGCTGCAGGGACTCTGCAAGGCTGAAGGACTAGGAGAGTGCCTATCTCCACGCTGTGCGGTGACGCGCTAGGGCTCCGCGTTGCCTTTTGCAGAAGCGAGGACGCCCTCAGCCGGCTCGGCTTGTGAACGAGCCCTTGCTGGACTTCTGCAACTTCGGTGCACTGCACACGCAAGCCCGCTGCTCTGCGGCTTCGTTCTTCGCCTCACGTTGTCCGCACAAAAGGGAAGCCCAGCGAGGGCACTGAACTTGGCCGCTTTTGCTCGTGCATGCTGCACGCAGCCACGCTGTAGCGTGCACGCTTTCTTTGCACAGCTCTAGAGGAGAAAGGCTCACGGAGGCTGTCTGCACTTCAGGCGGCTCTCTTGAAAGCTGTTTCTTGCATCGGCGAAGTTACAGCATTTCAGGGAGTGGGTATGCAGAGCCAGCCCTACAGCTGTCAGCTACAGCTCGGAGGCATACCGGGAGCCGCTTTCTGTTCAAGTTACAAAGCATTCTATCGTTTTCTTTGCTGAGTATCTTCATACAGTACAAGCAGTAAGCACCATACACAGTGATACCTTGACATTTGCCTGTAGCCTCTCGTGACTCCTACCATTGCCGTATTATAGTCATTCTTATCCAATCGCAAGAGTAAGCAAGTTACAATTTAAGCTTACCACGGAGAATTCTCAGACCCCCCACCACCGCCACCACCCCGCCCCCCCCACCAACCCCCCCCACCGCCACCCCCCCCAACCCCCCCCTTCTTCTTCTTGCTCCATCGGCATTTCTTGTTTGCCTGCGAGAGCTCTCTTTCTGGTAAAACCATGTTTTCTAGCTCCTTATGCCCTTCTTGAGACTTACTTGCTTGCTGAAAAACAGGTGCTTGTACCTGTAGTCACATACCGTTGTGCTAAGCATAGAAAAAATCTCCTTCCAACGCAATCTCCAACCTTTGCCTTCTCACTTATTCAGCGATCAGTGTTTCAGCAAAACACCTTGTGCTCTCTGTCAAAACGTGCTTCCATTTCTACCTCATGCTAAGTTTCTACATTCACGCATCTTTCTGCCAAGCCTACATAGCTGTGGAACTTTCTTCCCAAACTTTCATCCTCTCCAACAAGCTCGAGCTCCAAGGACACCCTTTGGCTTTCGCTGAGTGCGCGCTGCCCACGTAGCTCTCGCTGAGCCAAGTGGGCCAGGGGAGAAGCACTTGCTGCACGAATGTTTCAAGGTGCACGGCTTTGAAGGCAGCACCACAATCCGGGCCACGAGAAGGGCTGAGGAAGAACGTGCTGTCGTCCTGGCACCTTTCTCCTGTGTGCGAGACGTTTAACTGAAGCTCTTCGCTCGTTCTCCATGAGAGCAACTGCTGGAGGCTGCCAAGGCAGCTGCGAGCACGAAAGCATAGCCGGGCGTCTGTCTTAGAAGAAAGGCGCAGAGCCGCAGTGGGATGCGCCCTTTCCGGAGGCTGCTTGGACAAGGGGTGCTTTAGGAAGGCCTTCTGCTTTGACGCCTGCTCCTGGCTGAGCTCTAGCTGCAGGGACTCTGCAAGGCTGAAGGACTAGGAGAGTGCCTATCTCCACGCTGTGCGGTGACGCGCTAGGGCTCCGCGTTGCCTTTTGCAGAAGCGAGGACGCCCTCAGCCGGCTCGGCTTGTGAACGAGCCCTTGCTGGACTTCTGCAACTTCGGTGCACTGCACACGCAAGCCCGCTGCTCTGCGGCTTCGTTCTTCGCCTCACGTTGTCCGCACAAAAGGGAAGCCCAGCGAGGGCACTGAACTTGGCCGCTTTTGCTCGTGCATGCTGCACGCAGCCACGCTGTAGCGTGCACGCTTTCTTTGCACAGCTCTAGAGGAGAAAGGCTCACGGAGGCTGTCTGCACTTCAGGCGGCTCTCTTGAAAGCTGTTTCTTGCATCGGCGAAGTTACAGCATTTCAGGGAGTGGGTATGCAGAGCCAGCCCTACAGCTGTCAGCTACAGCTCGGAGGCATACCGGGAGCCGCTTTCTGTTCAAGTTACAAAGCATTCTATCGTTTTCTTTGCTGAGTATCTTCATACAGTACAAGCAGTAAGCACCATACACAGTGATACCTTGACATTTGCCTGTAGCCTCTCGTGACTCCTACCATTGCCGTATTATAGTCATTCTTATCCAATCGCAAGAGTAAGCAAGTTACAATTTAAGCTTACCACGGAGAATTCTCAGACCCCCCACCACCGCCACCACCCCGCCCCCCCCACCAACCCCCCCCACCGCCACCCCCCCCAACCCCCCCCTTCTTCTTCTTGCTCCATCGGCATTTCTTGTTTGCCTGCGAGAGCTCTCTTTCTGGTAAAACCATGTTTTCTAGCTCCTTATGCCCTTCTTGAGACTTACTTGCTTGCTGAAAAACAGGTGCTTGTACCTGTAGTCACATACCGTTGTGCTAAGCATAGAAAAAATCTCCTTCCAACGCAATCTCCAACCTTTGCCTTCTCACTTATTCAGCGATCAGTGTTTCAGCAAAACACCTTGTGCTCTCTGTCAAAACGTGCTTCCATTTCTACCTCATGCTAAGTTTCTACATTCACGCATCTTTCTGCCAAGCCTACATAGCTGTGGAACTTTCTTCCCAAACTTTCATCCTCTCCAACAAGCTCGAGCTCCAAGGACACCCTTTGGCTTTCGCTGAGTGCGCGCTGCCCACGTAGCTCTCGCTGAGCCAAGTGGGCCAGGGGAGAAGCACTTGCTGCACGAATGTTTCAAGGTGCACGGCTTTGAAGGCAGCACCACAATCCGGGCCACGAGAAGGGCTGAGGAAGAACGTGCTGTCGTCCTGGCACCTTTCTCCTGTGTGCGAGACGTTTAACTGAAGCTCTTCGCTCGTTCTCCATGAGAGCAACTGCTGGAGGCTGCCAAGGCAGCTGCGAGCACGAAAGCATAGCCGGGCGTCTGTCTTAGAAGAAAGGCGCAGAGCCGCAGTGGGATGCGCCCTTTCCGGAGGCTGCTTGGACAAGGGGTGCTTTAGGAAGGCCTTCTGCTTTGACGCCTGCTCCTGGCTGAGCTCTAGCTGCAGGGACTCTGCAAGGCTGAAGGACTAGGAGAGTGCCTATCTCCACGCTGTGCGGTGACGCGCTAGGGCTCCGCGTTGCCTTTTGCAGAAGCGAGGACGCCCTCAGCCGGCTCGGCTTGTGAACGAGCCCTTGCTGGACTTCTGCAACTTCGGTGCACTGCACACGCAAGCCCGCTGCTCTGCGGCTTCGTTCTTCGCCTCACGTTGTCCGCACAAAAGGGAAGCCCAGCGAGGGCACTGAACTTGGCCGCTTTTGCTCGTGCATGCTGCACGCAGCCACGCTGTAGCGTGCACGCTTTCTTTGCACAGCTCTAGAGGAGAAAGGCTCACGGAGGCTGTCTGCACTTCAGGCGGCTCTCTTGAAAGCTGTTTCTTGCATCGGCGAAGTTACAGCATTTCAGGGAGTGGGTATGCAGAGCCAGCCCTACAGCTGTCAGCTACAGCTCGGAGGCATACCGGGAGCCGCTTTCTGTTCAAGTTACAAAGCATTCTATCGTTTTCTTTGCTGAGTATCTTCATACAGTACAAGCAGTAAGCACCATACACAGTGATACCTTGACATTTGCCTGTAGCCTCTCGTGACTCCTACCATTGCCGTATTATAGTCATTCTTATCCAGTCGCAAGAGTAAGCAAGTTACAATTTAAGCTTACCACGGACAATTCTCAGACCCCCCACCACCGCCACCACCCCGCCCCCCCCACCAACCCCCCCCACCGCCACCCCCCCCAACCCCCCCCTTCTTCTTCTTGCTCCATCGGCATTTCTTGTTTGCCTGCGAGAGCTCTCTTTCTGGTAAAACCATGTTTTCTAGCTCCTTATGCCCTTCTTGAGACTTACTTGCTTGCTGAAAAACAGGTGCTTGTACCTGTAGTCACATACCGTTGTGCTAAGCATAGAAAAAATCTCCTTCCAACGCAATCTCCAACCTTTGCCTTCTCACTTATTCAGCGATCAGTGTTTCAGCAAAACACCTTGTGCTCTCTGTCAAAACGTGCTTCCATTTCTACCTCATGCTAAGTTTCTACATTCACGCATCTTTCTGCCAAGCCTACATAGCTGTGAAACTTTCTTCCCAAACTTTCATCCTCTCCAACAAGCTCGAGCTCCAAGGACACCCTTTGGCTTTCGCTGAGTGCGCGCTGCCCACGTAGCTCTCGCTGAGCCAAGTGGGCCAGGGGAGAAGCACTTGCTGCACGAATGTTTCAAGGTGCACGGCTTTGAAGGCAGCACCACAATCCGGGCCACGAGAAGGGCTGAGGAAGAACGTGCTGTCGTCCTGGCACCTTTCTCCTGTGTGCGAGACGTTTAACTGAAGCTCTTCGCTCGTTCTCCATGAGAGCAACTGCTGGAGGCTGCCAAGGCAGCTGCGAGCACGAAAGCATAGCCGGGCGTCTGTCTTAGAAGAAAGGCGCAGAGCCGCAGTGGGACGCGCCCTTTCCGGAGGCTGCTTGGACAAGGGGTGCTTTAGGAAGGCCTTCTGCTTTGACGCCTGCTCCTGGCTGAGCTCTAGCTGCAGGGACTCTGCAAGGCTGAAGGACTAGGAGAGTGCCTATCTCCACGCTGTGCGGTGACGCGCTAGGGCTCCGCGTTGCCTTTTGCAGAAGCGAGGACGCCCTCAGCCGGCTCGGCTTGTGAACGAGCCCTTGCTGGACTTCTGCAACTTCGGTGCACTGCACACGCAAGCCCGCTGCTCTGCGGCTTCGTTCTTCGCCTCACGTTGTCCGCACAAAAGGGAAGCCCAGCGAGGGCACTGAACTTGGCCGCTTTTGCTCGTGCATGCTGCACGCAGCCACGCTGTAGCGTGCACGCTTTCTTTGCACAGCTCTAGAGGAGAAAGGCTCACGGAGGCTGTCTGCACTTCAGGCGGCTCTCTTGAAAGCTGTTTCTTGCATCGGCGAAGTTACAGCATTTCAGGGAGTGGGTATGCAGAGCCAGCCCTACAGCTGTCAGCTACAGCTCGGAGGCATACCGGGAGCCGCTTTCTGTTCAAGTTACAAAGCATTCTATCGTTTTCTTTGCTGAGTATCTTCATACAGTACAAGCAGTAAGCACCATACACAGTGATACCTTGACATTTGCCTGTAGCCTCTCGTGACTCCTACCATTGCCGTATTATAGTCATTCTTATCCAATCGCAAGAGTAAGCAAGTTACAATTTAAGCTTACCACGGAGAATTCTCAGACCCCCCACCACCGCCACCACCCCGCCCCCCCCACCAACCCCCCCCACCGCCACCCCCCCCAACCCCCCCCTTCTTCTTCTTGCTCCATCGGCATTTCTTGTTTGCCTGCGAGAGCTCTCTTTCTGGTAAAACCATGTTTTCTAGCTCCTTATGCCCTTCTTGAGACTTACTTGCTTGCTGAAAAACAGGTGCTTGTACCTGTAGTCACATACCGTTGTGCTAAGCATAGAAAAAATCTCCTTCCAACGCAATCTCCAACCTTTGCCTTCTCACTTATTCAGCGATCAGTGTTTCAGCAAAACACCTTGTGCTCTCTGTCAAAACGTGCTTCCATTTCTACCTCATGCTAAGTTTCTACATTCACGCATCTTTCTGCCAAGCCTACATAGCTGTGAAACTTTCTTCCCAAACTTTCATCCTCTCCAACAAGCTCGAGCTCCAAGGACACCCTTTGGCTTTCGCTGAGTGCGCGCTGCCCACGTAGCTCTCGCTGAGCCAAGTGGGCCAGGGGAGAAGCACTTGCTGCACGAGTGTTTCAAGGTGCACGGCTTTGAAGGCAGCACCACAATCCGGGCCACGAGAAGGGCTGAGGAAGAACGTGCTGTCGTCCTGGCACCTTTCTCCTGTGTGCGAGACGTTTAACTGAAGCTCTTCGCTCGTTCTCCATGAGAGCAACTGCTGGAGGCTGCCAAGGCAGCTGCGAGCACGAAAGCATAGCCGGGCGTCTGTCTTAGAAGAAAGGCGCAGAGCCGCAGTGGGACGCGCCCTTTCCGGAGGCTGCTTGGACAAGGGGTGCTTTAGGAAGGCCTTCTGCTTTGACGCCTGCTCCTGGCTGAGCTCTAGCTGCAGGGACTCTGCAAGGCTGAAGGACTAGGAGAGTGCCTATCTCCACGCTGTGCGGTGACGCGCTAGGGCTCCGCGTTGCCTTTTGCAGAAGCGAGGACGCCCTCAGCCGGCTCGGCTTGTGAACGAGCCCTTGCTGGACTTCTGCAACTTCGGTGCACTGCACACGCAAGCCCGCTGCTCTGCGGCTTCGTTCTTCGCCTCACGTTGTCCGCACAAAAGGGAAGCCCAGCGAGAGGGCACTGAACTTGGCCGCTTTTGCTCGTGCATGCTGCACGCAGCCACGCTGTAGCGTGCACGCTTTCTTTGCACAGCTCTAGAGGAGAAAGGCTCACGGAGGCTGTCTGCACTTCAGGCGGCTCTCTTGAAAGCTGTTTCTTGCATCGGCGAAGTTACAGCATTTCAGGGAGTGGGTATGCAGAGCCAGCCCTACAGCTGTCAGCTACAGCTCGGAGGCATACCGGGAGCCGCTTTCTGTTCAAGTTACAAAGCATTCTATCGTTTTCTTTGCTGAGTATCTTCATACAGTACAAGCAGTAAGCACCATACACAGTGATACCTTGACATTTGCCTGTAGCCTCTCGTGACTCCTACCATTGCCGTATTATAGTCATTCTTATCCAATCGCAAGAGTAAGCAAGTTACAATTTAAGCTTACCACGGACAATTCTCAGACCCCCCACCACCGCCACCACCCCGCCCCCCCCACCAACCCCCCCCACCGCCACCCCCCCCCAACCCCCCCCTTCTTCTTCTTGCTCCATCGGCATTTCTTGTTTGCCTGCGAGAGCTCTCTTTCTGGTAAAACCATGTTTTCTAGCTCCTTATGCCCTTCTTGAGACTTACTTGCTTGCTGAAAAACAGGTGCTTGTACCTGTAGTCACATACCGTTGTGCTAAGCATAGAAAAAATCTCCTTCCAACGCAATCTCCAACCTTTGCCTTCTCACTTATTCAGCGATCAGTGTTTCAGCAAAACACCTTGTGCTCTCTGTCAAAACGTGCTTCCATTTCTACCTCATGCTAAGTTTCTACATTCACGCATCTTTCTGCCAAGCCTACATAGCTGTGAAACTTTCTTCCCAAACTTTCATCCTCTCCAACAAGCTCGAGCTCCAAGGACACCCTTTGGCTTTCGCTGAGTGCGCGCTGCCCACGTAGCTCTCGCTGAGCCAAGTGGGCCAGGGGAGAAGCACTTGCTGCACGAGTGTTTCAAGGTGCACGGCTTTGAAGGCAGCACCACAATCCGGGCCACGAGAAGGGCTGAGGAAGAACGTGCTGTCGTCCTGGCACCTTTCTCCTGTGTGCGAGACGTTTAACTGAAGCTCTTCGCTCGTTCTCCATGAGAGCAACTGCTGGAGGCTGCCAAGGCAGCTGCGAGCACGAAAGCATAGCCGGGCGTCTGTCTTAGAAGAAAGGCGCAGAGCCGCAGTGGGACGCGCCCTTTCCGGAGGCTGCTTGGACAAGGGGTGCTTTAGGAAGGCCTTCTGCTTTGACGCCTGCTCCTGGCTGAGCTCTAGCTGCAGGGACTCTGCAAGGCTGAAGGACTAGGAGAGTGCCTATCTCCACGCTGTGCGGTGACGCGCTAGGGCTCCGCGTTGCCTTTTGCAGAAGCGAGGACGCCCTCAGCCGGCTCGGCTTGTGAACGAGCCCTTGCTGGACTTCTGCAACTTCGGTGCACTGCACACGCAAGCCCGCTGCTCTGCGGCTTCGTTCTTCGCCTCACGTTGTCCGCACAAAAGGGAAGCCCAGCGAGAGGGCACTGAACTTGGCCGCTTTTGCTCGTGCATGCTGCACGCAGCCACGCTGTAGCGTGCACGCTTTCTTTGCACAGCTCTAGAGGAGAAAGGCTCACGGAGGCTGTCTGCACTTCAGGCGGCTCTCTTGAAAGCTGTTTCTTGCATCGGCGAAGTTACAGCATTTCAGGGAGTGGGTATGCAGAGCCAGCCCTACAGCTGTCAGCTACAGCTCGGAGGCATACCGGGAGCCGCTTTCTGTTCAAGTTACAAAGCATTCTATCGTTTTCTTTGCTGAGTATCTTCATACAGTACAAGCAGTAAGCACCATACACAGTGATACCTTGACATTTGCCTGTAGCCTCTCGTGACTCCTACCATTGCCGTATTATAGTCATTCTTATCCAATCGCAAGAGTAAGCAAGTTACAATTTAAGCTTACCACGGACAATTCTCAGACCCCCCACCACCGCCACCACCCCGCCCCCCCCACCAACCCCCCCCACCGCCACCCCCCCCCAACCCCCCCCTTCTTCTTCTTGCTCCATCGGCATTTCTTGTTTGCCTGCGAGAGCTCTCTTTCTGGTAAAACCATGTTTTCTAGCTCCTTATGCCCTTCTTGAGACTTACTTGCTTGCTGAAAAACAGGTGCTTGTACCTGTAGTCACATACCGTTGTGCTAAGCATAGAAAAAATCTCCTTCCAACGCAATCTCCAACCTTTGCCTTCTCACTTATTCAGCGATCAGTGTTTCAGCAAAACACCTTGTGCTCTCTGTCAAAACGTGCTTCCATTTCTACCTCATGCTAAGTTTCTACATTCACGCATCTTTCTGCCAAGCCTACATAGCTGTGAAACTTTCTTCCCAAACTTTCATCCTCTCCAACAAGCTCGAGCTCCAAGGACACCCTTTGGCTTTCGCTGAGTGCGCGCTGCCCACGTAGCTCTCGCTGAGCCAAGTGGGCCAGGGGAGAAGCACTTGCTGCACGAGTGTTTCAAGGTGCACGGCTTTGAAGGCAGCACCACAATCCGGGCCACGAGAAGGGCTGAGGAAGAACGTGCTGTCGTCCTGGCACCTTTCTCCTGTGTGCGAGACGTTTAACTGAAGCTCTTCGCTCGTTCTCCATGAGAGCAACTGCTGGAGGCTGCCAAGGCAGCTGCGAGCACGAAAGCATAGCCGGGCGTCTGTCTTAGAAGAAAGGCGCAGAGCCGCAGTGGGACGCGCCCTTTCCGGAGGCTGCTTGGACAAGGGGTGCTTTAGGAAGGCCTTCTGCTTTGACGCCTGCTCCTGGCTGAGCTCTAGCTGCAGGGACTCTGCAAGGCTGAAGGACTAGGAGAGTGCCTATCTCCACGCTGTGCGGTGACGCGCTAGGGCTCCGCGTTGCCTTTTGCAGAAGCGAGGACGCCCTCAGCCGGCTCGGCTTGTGAACGAGCCCTTGCTGGACTTCTGCAACTTCGGTGCACTGCACACGCAAGCCCGCTGCTCTGCGGCTTCGTTCTTCGCCTCACGTTGTCCGCACAAAAGGGAAGCCCAGCGAGGGCACTGAACTTGGCCGCTTTTGCTCGTGCATGCTGCACGCAGCCACGCTGTAGCGTGCACGCTTTCTTTGCACAGCTCTAGAGGAGAAAGGCTCACGGAGGCTGTCTGCACTTCAGGCGGCTCTCTTGAAAGCTGTTTCTTGCATCGGCGAAGTTACAGCATTTCAGGGAGTGGGTATGCAGAGCCAGCCCTACAGCTGTCAGCTACAGCTCGGAGGCATACCGGGAGCCGCTTTCTGTTCAAGTTACAAAGCATTCTATCGTTTTCTTTGCTGAGTATCTTCATACAGTACAAGCAGTAAGCACCATACACAGTGATACCTTGACATTTGCCTGTAGCCTCTCGTGACTCCTACCATTGCCGTATTATAGTCATTCTTATCCAATCGCAAGAGTAAGCAAGTTACAATTTAAGCTTACCACGGAGAATTCTCAGACCCCCCACCACCGCCACCACCCCGCCCCCCCCACCAACCCCCCCCACCGCCACCCCCCCCAACCCCCCCCTTCTTCTTCTTGCTCCATCGGCATTTCTTGTTTGCCTGCGAGAGCTCTCTTTCTGGTAAAACCATGTTTTCTAGCTCCTTATGCCCTTCTTGAGACTTACTTGCTTGCTGAAAAACAGGTGCTTGTACCTGTAGTCACATACCGTTGTGCTAAGCATAGAAAAAATCTCCTTCCAACGCAATCTCCAACCTTTGCCTTCTCACTTATTCAGCGATCAGTGTTTCAGCAAAACACCTTGTGCTCTCTGTCAAAACGTGCTTCCATTTCTACCTCATGCTAAGTTTCTACATTCACGCATCTTTCTGCCAAGCCTACATAGCTGTGGAACTTTCTTCCCAAACTTTCATCCTCTCCAACAAGCTCGAGCTCCAAGGACACCCTTTGGCTTTCGCTGAGTGCGCGCTGCCCACGTAGCTCTCGCTGAGCCAAGTGGGCCAGGGGAGAAGCACTTGCTGCACGAATGTTTCAAGGTGCACGGCTTTGAAGGCAGCACCACAATCCGGGCCACGAGAAGGGCTGAGGAAGAACGTGCTGTCGTCCTGGCACCTTTCTCCTGTGTGCGAGACGTTTAACTGAAGCTCTTCGCTCGTTCTCCATGAGAGCAACTGCTGGAGGCTGCCAAGGCAGCTGCGAGCACGAAAGCATAGCCGGGCGTCTGTCTTAGAAGAAAGGCGCAGAGCCGCAGTGGGATGCGCCCTTTCCGGAGGCTGCTTGGACAAGGGGTGCTTTAGGAAGGCCTTCTGCTTTGACGCCTGCTCCTGGCTGAGCTCTAGCTGCAGGGACTCTGCAAGGCTGAAGGACTAGGAGAGTGCCTATCTCCACGCTGTGCGGTGACGCGCTAGGGCTCCGCGTTGCCTTTTGCAGAAGCGAGGACGCCCTCAGCCGGCTCGGCTTGTGAACGAGCCCTTGCTGGACTTCTGCAACTTCGGTGCACTGCACACGCAAGCCCGCTGCTCTGCGGCTTCGTTCTTCGCCTCACGTTGTCCGCACAAAAGGGAAGCCCAGCGAGGGCACTGAACTTGGCCGCTTTTGCTCGTGCATGCTGCACGCAGCCACGCTGTAGCGTGCACGCTTTCTTTGCACAGCTCTAGAGGAGAAAGGCTCACGGAGGCTGTCTGCACTTCAGGCGGCTCTCTTGAAAGCTGTTTCTTGCATCGGCGAAGTTACAGCATTTCAGGGAGTGGGTATGCAGAGCCAGCCCTACAGCTGTCAGCTACAGCTCGGAGGCATACCGGGAGCCGCTTTCTGTTCAAGTTACAAAGCATTCTATCGTTTTCTTTGCTGAGTATCTTCATACAGTACAAGCAGTAAGCACCATACACAGTGATACCTTGACATTTGCCTGTAGCCTCTCGTGACTCCTACCATTGCCGTATTATAGTCATTCTTATCCAATCGCAAGAGTAAGCAAGTTACAATTTAAGCTTACCACGGAGAATTCTCAGACCCCCCACCACCGCCACCACCCCGCCCCCCCCACCAACCCCCCCCACCGCCACCCCCCCCAACCCCCCCCTTCTTCTTCTTGCTCCATCGGCATTTCTTGTTTGCCTGCGAGAGCTCTCTTTCTGGTAAAACCATGTTTTCTAGCTCCTTATGCCCTTCTTGAGACTTACTTGCTTGCTGAAAAACAGGTGCTTGTACCTGTAGTCACATACCGTTGTGCTAAGCATAGAAAAAATCTCCTTCCAACGCAATCTCCAACCTTTGCCTTCTCACTTATTCAGCGATCAGTGTTTCAGCAAAACACCTTGTGCTCTCTGTCAAAACGTGCTTCCATTTCTACCTCATGCTAAGTTTCTACATTCACGCATCTTTCTGCCAAGCCTACATAGCTGTGGAACTTTCTTCCCAAACTTTCATCCTCTCCAACAAGCTCGAGCTCCAAGGACACCCTTTGGCTTTCGCTGAGTGCGCGCTGCCCACGTAGCTCTCGCTGAGCCAAGTGGGCCAGGGGAGAAGCACTTGCTGCACGAATGTTTCAAGGTGCACGGCTTTGAAGGCAGCACCACAATCCGGGCCACGAGAAGGGCTGAGGAAGAACGTGCTGTCGTCCTGGCACCTTTCTCCTGTGTGCGAGACGTTTAACTGAAGCTCTTCGCTCGTTCTCCATGAGAGCAACTGCTGGAGGCTGCCAAGGCAGCTGCGAGCACGAAAGCATAGCCGGGCGTCTGTCTTAGAAGAAAGGCGCAGAGCCGCAGTGGGATGCGCCCTTTCCGGAGGCTGCTTGGACAAGGGGTGCTTTAGGAAGGCCTTCTGCTTTGACGCCTGCTCCTGGCTGAGCTCTAGCTGCAGGGACTCTGCAAGGCTGAAGGACTAGGAGAGTGCCTATCTCCACGCTGTGCGGTGACGCGCTAGGGCTCCGCGTTGCCTTTTGCAGAAGCGAGGACGCCCTCAGCCGGCTCGGCTTGTGAACGAGCCCTTGCTGGACTTCTGCAACTTCGGTGCACTGCACACGCAAGCCCGCTGCTCTGCGGCTTCGTTCTTCGCCTCACGTTGTCCGCACAAAAGGGAAGCCCAGCGAGGGCACTGAACTTGGCCGCTTTTGCTCGTGCATGCTGCACGCAGCCACGCTGTAGCGTGCACGCTTTCTTTGCACAGCTCTAGAGGAGAAAGGCTCACGGAGGCTGTCTGCACTTCAGGCGGCTCTCTTGAAAGCTGTTTCTTGCATCGGCGAAGTTACAGCATTTCAGGGAGTGGGTATGCAGAGCCAGCCCTACAGCTGTCAGCTACAGCTCGGAGGCATACCGGGAGCCGCTTTCTGTTCAAGTTACAAAGCATTCTATCGTTTTCTTTGCTGAGTATCTTCATACAGTACAAGCAGTAAGCACCATACACAGTGATACCTTGACATTTGCCTGTAGCCTCTCGTGACTCCTACCATTGCCGTATTATAGTCATTCTTATCCAGTCGCAAGAGTAAGCAAGTTACAATTTAAGCTTACCACGGACAATTCTCAGACCCCCCACCACCGCCACCACCCCGCCCCCCCCACCAACCCCCCCCACCGCCACCCCCCCCAACCCCCCCCTTCTTCTTCTTGCTCCATCGGCATTTCTTGTTTGCCTGCGAGAGCTCTCTTTCTGGTAAAACCATGTTTTCTAGCTCCTTATGCCCTTCTTGAGACTTACTTGCTTGCTGAAAAACAGGTGCTTGTACCTGTAGTCACATACCGTTGTGCTAAGCATAGAAAAAATCTCCTTCCAACGCAATCTCCAACCTTTGCCTTCTCACTTATTCAGCGATCAGTGTTTCAGCAAAACACCTTGTGCTCTCTGTCAAAACGTGCTTCCATTTCTACCTCATGCTAAGTTTCTACATTCACGCATCTTTCTGCCAAGCCTACATAGCTGTGAAACTTTCTTCCCAAACTTTCATCCTCTCCAACAAGCTCGAGCTCCAAGGACACCCTTTGGCTTTCGCTGAGTGCGCGCTGCCCACGTAGCTCTCGCTGAGCCAAGTGGGCCAGGGGAGAAGCACTTGCTGCACGAATGTTTCAAGGTGCACGGCTTTGAAGGCAGCACCACAATCCGGGCCACGAGAAGGGCTGAGGAAGAACGTGCTGTCGTCCTGGCACCTTTCTCCTGTGTGCGAGACGTTTAACTGAAGCTCTTCGCTCGTTCTCCATGAGAGCAACTGCTGGAGGCTGCCAAGGCAGCTGCGAGCACGAAAGCATAGCCGGGCGTCTGTCTTAGAAGAAAGGCGCAGAGCCGCAGTGGGACGCGCCCTTTCCGGAGGCTGCTTGGACAAGGGGTGCTTTAGGAAGGCCTTCTGCTTTGACGCCTGCTCCTGGCTGAGCTCTAGCTGCAGGGACTCTGCAAGGCTGAAGGACTAGGAGAGTGCCTATCTCCACGCTGTGCGGTGACGCGCTAGGGCTCCGCGTTGCCTTTTGCAGAAGCGAGGACGCCCTCAGCCGGCTCGGCTTGTGAACGAGCCCTTGCTGGACTTCTGCAACTTCGGTGCACTGCACACGCAAGCCCGCTGCTCTGCGGCTTCGTTCTTCGCCTCACGTTGTCCGCACAAAAGGGAAGCCCAGCGAGGGCACTGAACTTGGCCGCTTTTGCTCGTGCATGCTGCACGCAGCCACGCTGTAGCGTGCACGCTTTCTTTGCACAGCTCTAGAGGAGAAAGGCTCACGGAGGCTGTCTGCACTTCAGGCGGCTCTCTTGAAAGCTGTTTCTTGCATCGGCGAAGTTACAGCATTTCAGGGAGTGGGTATGCAGAGCCAGCCCTACAGCTGTCAGCTACAGCTCGGAGGCATACCGGGAGCCGCTTTCTGTTCAAGTTACAAAGCATTCTATCGTTTTCTTTGCTGAGTATCTTCATACAGTACAAGCAGTAAGCACCATACACAGTGATACCTTGACATTTGCCTGTAGCCTCTCGTGACTCCTACCATTGCCGTATTATAGTCATTCTTATCCAATCGCAAGAGTAAGCAAGTTACAATTTAAGCTTACCACGGAGAATTCTCAGACCCCCCACCACCGCCACCACCCCGCCCCCCCCACCAACCCCCCCCACCGCCACCCCCCCCCAACCCCCCCCTTCTTCTTCTTGCTCCATCGGCATTTCTTGTTTGCCTGCGAGAGCTCTCTTTCTGGTAAAACCATGTTTTCTAGCTCCTTATGCCCTTCTTGAGACTTACTTGCTTGCTGAAAAACAGGTGCTTGTACCTGTAGTCACATACCGTTGTGCTAAGCATAGAAAAAATCTCCTTCCAACGCAATCTCCAACCTTTGCCTTCTCACTTATTCAGCGATCGGTGTTTCAGCAAAACACCTTGTGCTCTCTGTCAAAACGTGCTTCCATTTCTACCTCATGCTAAGTTTCTACATTCACGCATCTTTCTGCCAAGCCTACATAGCTGTGGAACTTTCTTCCCAAACTTTCATCCTCTCCAACAAGCTCGAGCTCCAAGGACACCCTTTGGCTTTCGCTGAGTGCGCGCTGCCCACGTAGCTCTCGCTGAGCCAAGTGGGCCAGGGGAGAAGCACTTGCTGCACGAGTGTTTCAAGGTGCACGGCTTTGAAGGCAGCACCACAATCCGGGCCACGAGAAGGGCTGAGGAAGAACGTGCTGTCGTCCTGGCACCTTTCTCCTGTGTGCGAGACGTTTAACTGAAGCTCTTCGCTCGTTCTCCATGAGAGCAACTGCTGGAGGCTGCCAAGGCAGCTGCGAGCACGAAAGCATAGCCGGGCGTCTGTCTTAGAAGAAAGGCGCAGAGCCGCAGTGGGACGCGCCCTTTCCGGAGGCTGCTTGGACAAGGGGTGCTTTAGGAAGGCCTTCTGCTTTGACGCCTGCTCCTGGCTGAGCTCTAGCTGCAGGGACTCTGCAAGGCTGAAGGACTAGGAGAGTGCCTATCTCCACGCTGTGCGGTGACGCGCTAGGGCTCCGCGTTGCCTTTTGCAGAAGCGAGGACGCCCTCAGCCGGCTCGGCTTGTGAACGAGCCCTTGCTGGACTTCTGCAACTTCGGTGCACTGCACACGCAAGCCCGCTGCTCTGCGGCTTCGTTCTTCGCCTCACGTTGTCCGCACAAAAGGGAAGCCCAGCGAGAGGGCACTGAACTTGGCCGCTTTTGCTCGTGCATGCTGCACGCAGCCACGCTGTAGCGTGCACGCTTTCTTTGCACAGCTCTAGAGGAGAAAGGCTCACGAAGGCTGTCTGCACTTCAGGCGGCTCTCTTGAAAGCTGTTTCTTGCATCGGCGAAGTTACAGCATTTCAGGGAGTGGGTATGCAGAGCCAGCCCTACAGCTGTCAGCTACAGCTCGGAGGCATACCGGGAGCCGCTTTCTGTTCAAGTTACAAAGCATTCTATCGTTTTCTTTGCTGAGTATCTTCATACAGTACAAGCAGTAAGCACCATACACAGTGATACCTTGACATTTGCCTGTAGCCTCTCGTGACTCCTACCATTGCCGTATTATAGTCATTCTTATCCAATCGCAAGAGTAAGCAAGTTACAATTTAAGCTTACCACGGAGAATTCTCAGACCCCCCACCACCGCCACCACCCCGCCCCCCCCACCAACCCCCCCCACCGCCACCCCCCCCCAACCCCCCCCTTCTTCTTCTTGCTCCATCGGCATTTCTTGTTTGCCTGCGAGAGCTCTCTTTCTGGTAAAACCATGTTTTCTAGCTCCTTATGCCCTTCTTGAGACTTACTTGCTTGCTGAAAAACAGGTGCTTGTACCTGTAGTCACATACCGTTGTGCTAAGCATAGAAAAAATCTCCTTCCAACGCAATCTCCAACCTTTGCCTTCTCACTTATTCAGCGATCAGTGTTTCAGCAAAACACCTTGTGCTCTCTGTCAAAACGTGCTTCCATTTCTACCTCATGCTAAGTTTCTACATTCACGCATCTTTCTGCCAAGCCTACATAGCTGTGAAACTTTCTTCCCAAACTTTCATCCTCTCCAACAAGCTCGAGCTCCAAGGACACCCTTTGGCTTTCGCTGAGTGCGCGCTGCCCACGTAGCTCTCGCTGAGCCAAGTGGGCCAGGGGAGAAGCACTTGCTGCACGAGTGTTTCAAGGTGCACGGCTTTGAAGGCAGCACCACAATCCGGGCCACGAGAAGGGCTGAGGAAGAACGTGCTGTCGTCCTGGCACCTTTCTCCTGTGTGCGAGACGTTTAACTGAAGCTCTTCGCTCGTTCTCCATGAGAGCAACTGCTGGAGGCTGCCAAGGCAGCTGCGAGCACGAAAGCATAGCCGGGCGTCTGTCTTAGAAGAAAGGCGCAGAGCCGCAGTGGGACGCGCCCTTTCCGGAGGCTGCTTGGACAAGGGGTGCTTTAGGAAGGCCTTCTGCTTTGACGCCTGCTCCTGGCTGAGCTCTAGCTGCAGGGACTCTGCAAGGCTGAAGGACTAGGAGAGTGCCTATCTCCACGCTGTGCGGTGACGCGCTAGGGCTCCGCGTTGCCTTTTGCAGAAGCGAGGACGCCCTCAGCCGGCTCGGCTTGTGAACGAGCCCTTGCTGGACTTCTGCAACTTCGGTGCACTGCACACGCAAGCCCGCTGCTCTGCGGCTTCGTTCTTCGCCTCACGTTGTCCGCACAAAAGGGAAGCCCAGCGAGGGCACTGAACTTGGCCGCTTTTGCTCGTGCATGCTGCACGCAGCCACGCTGTAGCGTGCACGCTTTCTTTGCACAGCTCTAGAGGAGAAAGGCTCACGGAGGCTGTCTGCACTTCAGGCGGCTCTCTTGAAAGCTGTTTCTTGCATCGGCGAAGTTACAGCATTTCAGGGAGTGGGTATGCAGAGCCAGCCCTACAGCTGTCAGCTACAGCTCGGAGGCATACCGGGAGCCGCTTTCTGTTCAAGTTACAAAGCATTCTATCGTTTTCTTTGCTGAGTATCTTCATACAGTACAAGCAGTAAGCACCATACACAGTGATACCTTGACATTTGCCTGTAGCCTCTCGTGACTCCTACCATTGCCGTATTATAGTCATTCTTATCCAATCGCAAGAGTAAGCAAGTTACAATTTAAGCTTACCACGGAGAATTCTCAGACCCCCCACCACCGCCACCACCCCGCCCCCCCCACCAACCCCCCCCACCGCCACCCCCCCCCAACCCCCCCCTTCTTCTTCTTGCTCCATCGGCATTTCTTGTTTGCCTGCGAGAGCTCTCTTTCTGGTAAAACCATGTTTTCTAGCTCCTTATGCCCTTCTTGAGACTTACTTGCTTGCTGAAAAACAGGTGCTTGTACCTGTAGTCACATACCGTTGTGCTAAGCATAGAAAAAATCTCCTTCCAACGCAATCTCCAACCTTTGCCTTCTCACTTATTCAGCGATCGGTGTTTCAGCAAAACACCTTGTGCTCTCTGTCAAAACGTGCTTCCATTTCTACCTCATGCTAAGTTTCTACATTCACGCATCTTTCTGCCAAGCCTACATAGCTGTGGAACTTTCTTCCCAAACTTTCATCCTCTCCAACAAGCTCGAGCTCCAAGGACACCCTTTGGCTTTCGCTGAGTGCGCGCTGCCCACGTAGCTCTCGCTGAGCCAAGTGGGCCAGGGGAGAAGCACTTGCTGCACGAGTGTTTCAAGGTGCACGGCTTTGAAGGCAGCACCACAATCCGGGCCACGAGAAGGGCTGAGGAAGAACGTGCTGTCGTCCTGGCACCTTTCTCCTGTGTGCGAGACGTTTAACTGAAGCTCTTCGCTCGTTCTCCATGAGAGCAACTGCTGGAGGCTGCCAAGGCAGCTGCGAGCACGAAAGCATAGCCGGGCGTCTGTCTTAGAAGAAAGGCGCAGAGCCGCAGTGGGACGCGCCCTTTCCGGAGGCTGCTTGGACAAGGGGTGCTTTAGGAAGGCCTTCTGCTTTGACGCCTGCTCCTGGCTGAGCTCTAGCTGCAGGGACTCTGCAAGGCTGAAGGACTAGGAGAGTGCCTATCTCCACGCTGTGCGGTGACGCGCTAGGGCTCCGCGTTGCCTTTTGCAGAAGCGAGGACGCCCTCAGCCGGCTCGGCTTGTGAACGAGCCCTTGCTGGACTTCTGCAACTTCGGTGCACTGCACACGCAAGCCCGCTGCTCTGCGGCTTCGTTCTTCGCCTCACGTTGTCCGCACAAAAGGGAAGCCCAGCGAGAGGGCACTGAACTTGGCCGCTTTTGCTCGTGCATGCTGCACGCAGCCACGCTGTAGCGTGCACGCTTTCTTTGCACAGCTCTAGAGGAGAAAGGCTCACGAAGGCTGTCTGCACTTCAGGCGGCTCTCTTGAAAGCTGTTTCTTGCATCGGCGAAGTTACAGCATTTCAGGGAGTGGGTATGCAGAGCCAGCCCTACAGCTGTCAGCTACAGCTCGGAGGCATACCGGGAGCCGCTTTCTGTTCAAGTTACAAAGCATTCTATCGTTTTCTTTGCTGAGTATCTTCATACAGTACAAGCAGTAAGCACCATACACAGTGATACCTTGACATTTGCCTGTAGCCTCTCGTGACTCCTACCATTGCCGTATTATAGTCATTCTTATCCAATCGCAAGAGTAAGCAAGTTACAATTTAAGCTTACCACGGAGAATTCTCAGACCCCCCACCACCGCCACCACCCCGCCCCCCCCACCAACCCCCCCCACCGCCACCCCCCCCCAACCCCCCCCTTCTTCTTCTTGCTCCATCGGCATTTCTTGTTTGCCTGCGAGAGCTCTCTTTCTGGTAAAACCATGTTTTCTAGCTCCTTATGCCCTTCTTGAGACTTACTTGCTTGCTGAAAAACAGGTGCTTGTACCTGTAGTCACATACCGTTGTGCTAAGCATAGAAAAAATCTCCTTCCAACGCAATCTCCAACCTTTGCCTTCTCACTTATTCAGCGATCAGTGTTTCAGCAAAACACCTTGTGCTCTCTGTCAAAACGTGCTTCCATTTCTACCTCATGCTAAGTTTCTACATTCACGCATCTTTCTGCCAAGCCTACATAGCTGTGAAACTTTCTTCCCAAACTTTCATCCTCTCCCACAAGCTCGAGCTCCAAGGACACCCTTTGGCTTTCGCTGAGTGCGCGCTGCCCACGTAGCTCTCGCTGAGCCAAGTGGGCCAGGGGAGAAGCACTTGCTGCACGAATGTTTCAAGGTGCACGGCTTTGAAGGCAGCACCACAATCCGGGCCACGAGAAGGGCTGAGGAAGAACGTGCTGTCGTCCTGGCACCTTTCTCCTGTGTGCGAGACGTTTAACTGAAGCTCTTCGCTCGTTCTCCATGAGAGCAACTGCTGGAGGCTGCCAAGGCAGCTGCGAGCACGAAAGCATAGCCGGGCGTCTGTCTTAGAAGAAAGGCGCAGAGCCGCAGTGGGACGCGCCCTTTCCGGAGGCTGCTTGGACAAGGGGTGCTTTAGGAAGGCCTTCTGCTTTGACGCCTGCTCCTGGCTGAGCTCTAGCTGCAGGGACTCTGCAAGGCTGAAGGACTAGGAGAGTGCCTATCTCCACGCTGTGCGGTGACGCGCTAGGGCTCCGCGTTGCCTTTTGCAGAAGCGAGGACGCCCTCAGCCGGCTCGGCTTGTGAACGAGCCCTTGCTGGACTTCTGCAACTTCGGTGCACTGCACACGCAAGCCCGCTGCTCTGCGGCTTCGTTCTTCGCCTCACGTTGTCCGCACAAAAGGGAAGCCCAGCGAGGGCACTGAACTTGGCCGCTTTTGCTCGTGCATGCTGCACGCAGCCACGCTGTAGCGTGCACGCTTTCTTTGCACAGCTCTAGAGGAGAAAGGCTCACGGAGGCTGTCTGCACTTCAGGCGGCTCTCTTGAAAGCTGTTTCTTGCATCGGCGAAGTTACAGCATTTCAGGGAGTGGGTATGCAGAGCCAGCCCTACAGCTGTCAGCTACAGCTCGGAGGCATACCGGGAGCCGCTTTCTGTTCAAGTTACAAAGCATTCTATCGTTTTCTTTGCTGAGTATCTTCATACAGTACAAGCAGTAAGCACCATACACAGTGATACCTTGACATTTGCCTGTAGCCTCTCGTGACTCCTACCATTGCCGTATTATAGTCATTCTTATCCAGTCGCAAGAGTAAGCAAGTTACAATTTAAGCTTACCACGGAGAATTCTCAGACCCCCCACCACCGCCACCACCCCGCCCCCCCCACCAACCCCCCCCACCGCCACCCCCCCCAACCCCCCCCTTCTTCTTCTTGCTCCATCGGCATTTCTTGTTTGCCTGCGAGAGCTCTCTTTCTGGTAAAACCATGTTTTCTAGCTCCTTATGCCCTTCTTGAGACTTACTTGCTTGCTGAAAAACAGGTGCTTGTACCTGTAGTCACATACCGTTGTGCTAAGCATAGAAAAAATCTCCTTCCAACGCAATCTCCAACCTTTGCCTTCTCACTTATTCAGCGATCAGTGTTTCAGCAAAACACCTTGTGCTCTCTGTCAAAACGTGCTTCCATTTCTACCTCATGCTAAGTTTCTACATTCACGCATCTTTCTGCCAAGCCTACATAGCTGTGAAACTTTCTTCCCAAACTTTCATCCTCTCCAACAAGCTCGAGCTCCAAGGACACCCTTTGGCTTTCGCTGAGTGCGCGCTGCCCACGTAGCTCTCGCTGAGCCAAGTGGGCCAGGGGAGAAGCACTTGCTGCACGAATGTTTCAAGGTGCACGGCTTTGAAGGCAGCACCACAATCCGGGCCACGAGAAGGGCTGAGGAAGAACGTGCTGTCGTCCTGGCACCTTTCTCCTGTGTGCGAGACGTTTAACTGAAGCTCTTCGCTCGTTCTCCATGAGAGCAACTGCTGGAGGCTGCCAAGGCAGCTGCGAGCACGAAAGCATAGCCGGGCGTCTGTCTTAGAAGAAAGGCGCAGAGCCGCAGTGGGATGCGCCCTTTCCGGAGGCTGCTTGGACAAGGGGTGCTTTAGGAAGGCCTTCTGCTTTGACGCCTGCTCCTGGCTGAGCTCTAGCTGCAGGGACTCTGCAAGGCTGAAGGACTAGGAGAGTGCCTATCTCCACGCTGTGCGGTGACGCGCTAGGGCTCCGCGTTGCCTTTTGCAGAAGCGAGGACGCCCTCAGCCGGCTCGGCTTGTGAACGAGCCCTTGCTGGACTTCTGCAACTTCGGTGCACTGCACACGCAAGCCCGCTGCTCTGCGGCTTCGTTCTTCGCCTCACGTTGTCCGCACAAAAGGGAAGCCCAGCGAGGGCACTGAACTTGGCCGCTTTTGCTCGTGCATGCTGCACGCAGCCACGCTGTAGCGTGCACGCTTTCTTTGCACAGCTCTAGAGGAGAAAGGCTCACGGAGGCTGTCTGCACTTCAGGCGGCTCTCTTGAAAGCTGTTTCTTGCATCGGCGAAGTTACAGCATTTCAGGGAGTGGGTATGCAGAGCCAGCCCTACAGCTGTCAGCTACAGCTCGGAGGCATACCGGGAGCCGCTTTCTGTTCAAGTTACAAAGCATTCTATCGTTTTCTTTGCTGAGTATCTTCATACAGTACAAGCAGTAAGCACCATACACAGTGATACCTTGACATTTGCCTGTAGCCTCTCGTGACTCCTACCATTGCCGTATTATAGTCATTCTTATCCAATCGCAAGAGTAAGCAAGTTACAATTTAAGCTTACCACGGAGAATTCTCAGACCCCCCACCACCGCCACCACCCCGCCCCCCCCACCAACCCCCCCCACCGCCACCCCCCCCAACCCCCCCCTTCTTCTTCTTGCTCCATCGGCATTTCTTGTTTGCCTGCGAGAGCTCTCTTTCTGGTAAAACCATGTTTTCTAGCTCCTTATGCCCTTCTTGAGACTTACTTGCTTGCTGAAAAACAGGTGCTTGTACCTGTAGTCACATACCGTTGTGCTAAGCATAGAAAAAATCTCCTTCCAACGCAATCTCCAACCTTTGCCTTCTCACTTATTCAGCGATCAGTGTTTCAGCAAAACACCTTGTGCTCTCTGTCAAAACGTGCTTCCATTTCTACCTCATGCTAAGTTTCTACATTCACGCATCTTTCTGCCAAGCCTACATAGCTGTGAAACTTTCTTCCCAAACTTTCATCCTCTCCAACAAGCTCGAGCTCCAAGGACACCCTTTGGCTTTCGTTGAGTGCGCGCTGCCCACGTAGCTCTCGCTGAGCCAAGTGGGCCAGGGGAGAAGCACTTGCTGCACGAGTGTTTCAAGGTGCACGGCTTTGAAGGCAGCACCACAATCCGGGCCACGAGAAGGGCTGAGGAAGAACGTGCTGTCGTCCTGGCACCTTTCTCCTGTGTGCGAGACGTTTAACTGAAGCTCTTCGCTCGTTCTCCATGAGAGCAACTGCTGGAGGCTGCCAAGGCAGCTGCGAGCACGAAAGCATAGCCGGGCGTCTGTCTTAGAAGAAAGGCGCAGAGCCGCAGTGGGACGCGCCCTTTCCGGAGGCTGCTTGGACAAGGGGTGCTTTAGGAAGGCCTTCTGCTTTGACGCCTGCTCCTGGCTGAGCTCTAGCTGCAGGGACTCTGCAAGGCTGAAGGACTAGGAGAGTGCCTATCTCCACGCTGTGCGGTGACGCGCTAGGGCTCCGCGTTGCCTTTTGCAGAAGCGAGGACGCCCTCAGCCGGCTCGGCTTGTGAACGAGCCCTTGCTGGACTTCTGCAACTTCGGTGCACTGCACACGCAAGCCCGCTGCTCTGCGGCTTCGTTCTTCGCCTCACGTTGTCCGCACAAAAGGGAAGCCCAGCGAGGGCACTGAACTTGGCCGCTTTTGCTCGTGCATGCTGCACGCAGCCACGCTGTAGCGTGCACGCTTTCTTTGCACAGCTCTAGAGGAGAAAGGCTCACGGAGGCTGTCTGCACTTCAGGCGGCTCTCTTGAAAGCTGTTTCTTGCATCGGCGAAGTTACAGCATTTCAGGGAGTGGGTATGCAGAGCCAGCCCTACAGCTGTCAGCTACAGCTCGGAGGCATACCGGGAGCCGCTTTCTGTTCAAGTTACAAAGCATTCTATCGTTTTCTTTGCTGAGTATCTTCATACAGTACAAGCAGTAAGCACCATACACAGTGATACCTTGACATTTGCCTGTAGCCTCTCGTGACTCCTACCATTGCCGTATTATAGTCATTCTTATCCAATCGCAAGAGTAAGCAAGTTACAATTTAAGCTTACCACGGAGAATTCTCAGACCCCCCACCACCGCCACCACCCCGCCCCCCCCACCAACCCCCCCCACCGCCACCCCCCCCCAACCCCCCCCTTCTTCTTCTTGCTCCATCGGCATTTCTTGTTTGCCTGCGAGAGCTCTCTTTCTGGTAAAACCATGTTTTCTAGCTCCTTATGCCCTTCTTGAGACTTACTTGCTTGCTGAAAAACAGGTGCTTGTACCTGTAGTCACATACCGTTGTGCTAAGCATAGAAAAAATCTCCTTCCAACGCAATCTCCAACCTTTGCCTTCTCACTTATTCAGCGATCAGTGTTTCAGCAAAACACCTTGTGCTCTCTGTCAAAACGTGCTTCCATTTCTACCTCATGCTAAGTTTCTACATTCACGCATCTTTCTGCCAAGCCTACATAGCTGTGAAACTTTCTTCCCAAACTTTCATCCTCTCCAACAAGCTCGAGCTCCAAGGACACCCTTTGGCTTTCGCTGAGTGCGCGCTGCCCACGTAGCTCTCGCTGAGCCAAGTGGGCCAGGGGAGAAGCACTTGCTGCACGAGTGTTTCAAGGTGCACGGCTTTGAAGGCAGCACCACAATCCGGGCCACGAGAAGGGCTGAGGAAGAACGTGCTGTCGTCCTGGCACCTTTCTCCTGTGTGCGAGACGTTTAACTGAAGCTCTTCGCTCGTTCTCCATGAGAGCAACTGCTGGAGGCTGCCAAGGCAGCTGCGAGCACGAAAGCATAGCCGGGCGTCTGTCTTAGAAGAAAGGCGCAGAGCCGCAGTGGGACGCGCCCTTTCCGGAGGCTGCTTGGACAAGGGGTGCTTTAGGAAGGCCTTCTGCTTTGACGCCTGCTCCTGGCTGAGCTCTAGCTGCAGGGACTCTGCAAGGCTGAAGGACTAGGAGAGTGCCTATCTCCACGCTGTGCGGTGACGCGCTAGGGCTCCGCGTTGCCTTTTGCAGAAGCGAGGACGCCCTCAGCCGGCTCGGCTTGTGAACGAGCCCTTGCTGGACTTCTGCAACTTCGGTGCACTGCACACGCAAGCCCGCTGCTCTGCGGCTTCGTTCTTCGCCTCACGTTGTCCGCACAAAAGGGAAGCCCAGCGAGAGGGCACTGAACTTGGCCGCTTTTGCTCGTGCATGCTGCACGCAGCCACGCTGTAGCGTGCACGCTTTCTTTGCACAGCTCTAGAGGAGAAAGGCTCACGAAGGCTGTCTGCACTTCAGGCGGCTCTCTTGAAAGCTGTTTCTTGCATCGGCGAAGTTACAGCATTTCAGGGAGTGGGTATGCAGAGCCAGCCCTACAGCTGTCAGCTACAGCTCGGAGGCATACCGGGAGCCGCTTTCTGTTCAAGTTACAAAGCATTCTATCGTTTTCTTTGCTGAGTATCTTCATACAGTACAAGCAGTAAGCACCATACACAGTGATACCTTGACATTTGCCTGTAGCCTCTCGTGACTCCTACCATTGCCGTATTATAGTCATTCTTATCCAATCGCAAGAGTAAGCAAGTTACAATTTAAGCTTACCACGGAGAATTCTCAGACCCCCCACCACCGCCACCACCCCGCCCCCCCCACCAACCCCCCCCACCGCCACCCCCCCCCAACCCCCCCCTTCTTCTTCTTGCTCCATCGGCATTTCTTGTTTGCCTGCGAGAGCTCTCTTTCTGGTAAAACCATGTTTTCTAGCTCCTTATGCCCTTCTTGAGACTTACTTGCTTGCTGAAAAACAGGTGCTTGTACCTGTAGTCACATACCGTTGTGCTAAGCATAGAAAAAATCTCCTTCCAACGCAATCTCCAACCTTTGCCTTCTCACTTATTCAGCGATCAGTGTTTCAGCAAAACACCTTGTGCTCTCTGTCAAAACGTGCTTCCATTTCTACCTCATGCTAAGTTTCTACATTCACGCATCTTTCTGCCAAGCCTACATAGCTGTGAAACTTTCTTCCCAAACTTTCATCCTCTCCCACAAGCTCGAGCTCCAAGGACACCCTTTGGCTTTCGCTGAGTGCGCGCTGCCCACGTAGCTCTCGCTGAGCCAAGTGGGCCAGGGGAGAAGCACTTGCTGCACGAGTGTTTCAAGGTGCACGGCTTTGAAGGCAGCACCACAATCCGGGCCACGAGAAGGGCTGAGGAAGAACGTGCTGTCGTCCTGGCACCTTTCTCCTGTGTGCGAGACGTTTAACTGAAGCTCTTCGCTCGTTCTCCATGAGAGCAACTGCTGGAGGCTGCCAAGGCAGCTGCGAGCACGAAAGCATAGCCGGGCGTCTGTCTTAGAAGAAAGGCGCAGAGCCGCAGTGGGACGCGCCCTTTCCGGAGGCTGCTTGGACAAGGGGTGCTTTAGGAAGGCCTTCTGCTTTGACGCCTGCTCCTGGCTGAGCTCTAGCTGCAGGGACTCTGCAAGGCTGAAGGACTAGGAGAGTGCCTATCTCCACGCTGTGCGGTGACGCGCTAGGGCTCCGCGTTGCCTTTTGCAGAAGCGAGGACGCCCTCAGCCGGCTCGGCTTGTGAACGAGCCCTTGCTGGACTTCTGCAACTTCGGTGCACTGCACACGCAAGCCCGCTGCTCTGCGGCTTCGTTCTTCGCCTCACGTTGTCCGCACAAAAGGGAAGCCCAGCGAGGGCACTGAACTTGGCCGCTTTTGCTCGTGCATGCTGCACGCAGCCACGCTGTAGCGTGCACGCTTTCTTTGCACAGCTCTAGAGGAGAAAGGCTCACGGAGGCTGTCTGCACTTCAGGCGGCTCTCTTGAAAGCTGTTTCTTGCATCGGCGAAGTTACAGCATTTCAGGGAGTGGGTATGCAGAGCCAGCCCTACAGCTGTCAGCTACAGCTCGGAGGCATACCGGGAGCCGCTTTCTGTTCAAGTTACAAAGCATTCTATCGTTTTCTTTGCTGAGTATCTTCATACAGTACAAGCAGTAAGCACCATACACAGTGATACCTTGACATTTGCCTGTAGCCTCTCGTGACTCCTACCATTGCCGTATTATAGTCATTCTTATCCAGTCGCAAGAGTAAGCAAGTTACAATTTAAGCTTACCACGGACAATTCTCAGACCCCCCACCACCGCCACCACCCCGCCCCCCCCACCAACCCCCCCCACCGCCACCCCCCCCAACCCCCCCCTTCTTCTTCTTGCTCCATCGGCATTTCTTGTTTGCCTGCGAGAGCTCTCTTTCTGGTAAAACCATGTTTTCTAGCTCCTTATGCCCTTCTTGAGACTTACTTGCTTGCTGAAAAACAGGTGCTTGTACCTGTAGTCACATACCGTTGTGCTAAGCATAGAAAAAATCTCCTTCCAACGCAATCTCCAACCTTTGCCTTCTCACTTATTCAGCGATCAGTGTTTCAGCAAAACACCTTGTGCTCTCTGTCAAAACGTGCTTCCATTTCTACCTCATGCTAAGTTTCTACATTCACGCATCTTTCTGCCAAGCCTACATAGCTGTGAAACTTTCTTCCCAAACTTTCATCCTCTCCAACAAGCTCGAGCTCCAAGGACACCCTTTGGCTTTCGCTGAGTGCGCGCTGCCCACGTAGCTCTCGCTGAGCCAAGTGGGCCAGGGGAGAAGCACTTGCTGCACGAGTGTTTCAAGGTGCACGGCTTTGAAGGCAGCACCACAATCCGGGCCACGAGAAGGGCTGAGGAAGAACGTGCTGTCGTCCTGGCACCTTTCTCCTGTGTGCGAGACGTTTAACTGAAGCTCTTCGCTCGTTCTCCATGAGAGCAACTGCTGGAGGCTGCCAAGGCAGCTGCGAGCACGAAAGCATAGCCGGGCGTCTGTCTTAGAAGAAAGGCGCAGAGCCGCAGTGGGACGCGCCCTTTCCGGAGGCTGCTTGGACAAGGGGTGCTTTAGGAAGGCCTTCTGCTTTGACGCCTGCTCCTGGCTGAGCTCTAGCTGCAGGGACTCTGCAAGGCTGAAGGACTAGGAGAGTGCCTATCTCCACGCTGTGCGGTGACGCGCTAGGGCTCCGCGTTGCCTTTTGCAGAAGCGAGGACGCCCTCAGCCGGCTCGGCTTGTGAACGAGCCCTTGCTGGACTTCTGCAACTTCGGTGCACTGCACACGCAAGCCCGCTGCTCTGCGGCTTCGTTCTTCGCCTCACGTTGTCCGCACAAAAGGGAAGCCCAGCGAGGGCACTGAACTTGGCCGCTTTTGCTCGTGCATGCTGCACGCAGCCACGCTGTAGCGTGCACGCTTTCTTTGCACAGCTCTAGAGGAGAAAGGCTCACGGAGGCTGTCTGCACTTCAGGCGGCTCTCTTGAAAGCTGTTTCTTGCATCGGCGAAGTTACAGCATTTCAGGGAGTGGGTATGCAGAGCCAGCCCTACAGCTGTCAGCTACAGCTCGGAGGCATACCGGGAGCCGCTTTCTGTTCAAGTTACAAAGCATTCTATCGTTTTCTTTGCTGAGTATCTTCATACAGTACAAGCAGTAAGCACCATACACAGTGATACCTTGACATTTGCCTGTAGCCTCTCGTGACTCCTACCATTGCCGTATTATAGTCATTCTTATCCAATCGCAAGAGTAAGCAAGTTACAATTTAAGCTTACCACGGACAATTCTCAGACCCCCCACCACCGCCACCACCCCGCCCCCCCCACCAACCCCTCCCACCGCCACCCCCCCCCCAACCCCCCCCTTCTTCTTCTTGCTCCATCGGCATTTCTTGTTTGCCTGCGAGAGCTCTCTTTCTGGTAAAACCATGTTTTCTAGCTCCTTATGCCCTTCTTGAGACTTACTTGCTTGCTGAAAAACAGGTGCTTGTACCTGTAGTCACATACCGTTGTGCTAAGCATAGAAAAAATCTCCTTCCAACGCAATCTCCAACCTTTGCCTTCTCACTTATTCAGCGATCAGTGTTTCAGCAAAACACCTTGTGCTCTCTGTCAAAACGTGCTTCCATTTCTACCTCATGCTAAGTTTCTACATTCACGCATCTTTCTGCCAAGCCTACATAGCTGTGAAACTTTCTTCCCAAACTTTCATCCTCTCCAACAAGCTCGAGCTCCAAGGACACCCTTTGGCTTTCGCTGAGTGCGCGCTGCCCACGTAGCTCTCGCTGAGCCAAGTGGGCCAGGGGAGAAGCACTTGCTGCACGAGTGTTTCAAGGTGCACGGCTTTGAAGGCAGCACCACAATCCGGGCCACGAGAAGGGCTGAGGAAGAACGTGCTGTCGTCCTGGCACCTTTCTCCTGTGTGCGAGACGTTTAACTGAAGCTCTTCGCTCGTTCTCCATGAGAGCAACTGCTGGAGGCTGCCAAGGCAGCTGCGAGCACGAAAGCATAGCCGGGCGTCTGTCTTAGAAGAAAGGCGCAGAGCCGCAGTGGGACGCGCCCTTTCCGGAGGCTGCTTGGACAAGGGGTGCTTTAGGAAGGCCTTCTGCTTTGACGCCTGCTCCTGGCTGAGCTCTAGCTGCAGGGACTCTGCAAGGCTGAAGGACTAGGAGAGTGCCTATCTCCACGCTGTGCGGTGACGCGCTAGGGCTCCGCGTTGCCTTTTGCAGAAGCGAGGACGCCCTCAGCCGGCTCGGCTTGTGAACGAGCCCTTGCTGGACTTCTGCAACTTCGGTGCACTGCACACGCAAGCCCGCTGCTCTGCGGCTTCGTTCTTCGCCTCACGTTGTCCGCACAAAAGGGAAGCCCAGCGAGGGCACTGAACTTGGCCGCTTTTGCTCGTGCATGCTGCACGCAGCCACGCTGTAGCGTGCACGCTTTCTTTGCACAGCTCTAGAGGAGAAAGGCTCACGGAGGCTGTCTGCACTTCAGGCGGCTCTCTTGAAAGCTGTTTCTTGCATCGGCGAAGTTACAGCATTTCAGGGAGTGGGTATGCAGAGCCAGCCCTACAGCTGTCAGCTACAGCTCGGAGGCATACCGGGAGCCGCTTTCTGTTCAAGTTACAAAGCATTCTATCGTTTTCTTTGCTGAGTATCTTCATACAGTACAAGCAGTAAGCACCATACACAGTGATACCTTGACATTTGCCTGTAGCCTCTCGTGACTCCTACCATTGCCGTATTATAGTCATTCTTATCCAATCGCAAGAGTAAGCAAGTTACAATTTAAGCTTACCACGGACAATTCTCAGACCCCCCACCACCGCCACCACCCCGCCCCCCCCACCAACCCCCCCCACCGCCACCCCCCCCCAACCCCCCCCTTCTTCTTCTTGCTCCATCGGCATTTCTTGTTTGCCTGCGAGAGCTCTCTTTCTGGTAAAACCATGTTTTCTAGCTCCTTATGCCCTTCTTGAGACTTACTTGCTTGCTGAAAAACAGGTGCTTGTACCTGTAGTCACATACCGTTGTGCTAAGCATAGAAAAAATCTCCTTCCAACGCAATCTCCAACCTTTGCCTTCTCACTTATTCAGCGATCAGTGTTTCAGCAAAACACCTTGTGCTCTCTGACAAAACGTGCTTCCATTTCTACCTCATGCTAAGTTTCTACATTCACGCATCTTTCTGCCAAGCCTACATAGCTGTGGAACTTTCTTCCCAAACTTTCATCCTCTCCAACAAGCTCGAGCTCCAAGGACACCCTTTGGCTTTCGCTGAGTGCGCGCTGCCCACGTAGCTCTCGCTGAGCCAAGTGGGCCAGGGGAGAAGCACTTGCTGCACGAATGTTTCAAGGTGCACGGCTTTGAAGGCAGCACCACAATCCGGGCCACGAGAAGGGCTGAGGAAGAACGTGCTGTCGTCCTGGCACCTTTCTCCTGTGTGCGAGACGTTTAACTGAAGCTCTTCGCTCGTTCTCCATGAGAGCAACTGCTGGAGGCTGCCAAGGCAGCTGCGAGCACGAAAGCATAGCCGGGCGTCTGTCTTAGAAGAAAGGCGCAGAGCCGCAGTGGGATGCGCCCTTTCCGGAGGCTGCTTGGACAAGGGGTGCTTTAGGAAGGCCTTCTGCTTTGACGCCTGCTCCTGGCTGAGCTCTAGCTGCAGGGACTCTGCAAGGCTGAAGGACTAGGAGAGTGCCTATCTCCACGCTGTGCGGTGACGCGCTAGGGCTCCGCGTTGCCTTTTGCAGAAGCGAGGACGCCCTCAGCCGGCTCGGCTTGTGAACGAGCCCTTGCTGGACTTCTGCAACTTCGGTGCACTGCACACGCAAGCCCGCTGCTCTGCGGCTTCGTTCTTCGCCTCACGTTGTCCGCACAAAAGGGAAGCCCAGCGAGGGCACTGAACTTGGCCGCTTTTGCTCGTGCATGCTGCACGCAGCCACGCTGTAGCGTGCACGCTTTCTTTGCACAGCTCTAGAGGAGAAAGGCTCACGGAGGCTGTCTGCACTTCAGGCGGCTCTCTTGAAAGCTGTTTCTTGCATCGGCGAAGTTACAGCATTTCAGGGAGTGGGTATGCAGAGCCAGCCCTACAGCTGTCAGCTACAGCTCGGAGGCATACCGGGAGCCGCTTTCTGTTCAAGTTACAAAGCATTCTATCGTTTTCTTTGCTGAGTATCTTCATACAGTACAAGCAGTAAGCACCATACACAGTGATACCTTGACATTTGCCTGTAGCCTCTCGTGACTCCTACCATTGCCGTATTATAGTCATTCTTATCCAGTCGCAAGAGTAAGCAAGTTACAATTTAAGCTTACCACGGACAATTCTCAGACCCCCCACCACCGCCACCACCCCGCCCCCCCCACCAACCCCCCCCACCGCCACCCCCCCCAACCCCCCCCTTCTTCTTCTTGCTCCATCGGCATTTCTTGTTTGCCTGCGAGAGCTCTCTTTCTGGTAAAACCATGTTTTCTAGCTCCTTATGCCCTTCTTGAGACTTACTTGCTTGCTGAAAAACAGGTGCTTGTACCTGTAGTCACATACCGTTGTGCTAAGCATAGAAAAAATCTCCTTCCAACGCAATCTCCAACCTTTGCCTTCTCACTTATTCAGCGATCAGTGTTTCAGCAAAACACCTTGTGCTCTCTGTCAAAACGTGCTTCCATTTCTACCTCATGCTAAGTTTCTACATTCACGCATCTTTCTGCCAAGCCTACATAGCTGTGAAACTTTCTTCCCAAACTTTCATCCTCTCCAACAAGCTCGAGCTCCAAGGACACCCTTTGGCTTTCGCTGAGTGCGCGCTGCCCACGTAGCTCTCGCTGAGCCAAGTGGGCCAGGGGAGAAGCACTTGCTGCACGAATGTTTCAAGGTGCACGGCTTTGAAGGCAGCACCACAATCCGGGCCACGAGAAGGGCTGAGGAAGAACGTGCTGTCGTCCTGGCACCTTTCTCCTGTGTGCGAGACGTTTAACTGAAGCTCTTCGCTCGTTCTCCATGAGAGCAACTGCTGGAGGCTGCCAAGGCAGCTGCGAGCACGAAAGCATAGCCGGGCGTCTGTCTTAGAAGAAAGGCGCAGAGCCGCAGTGGGATGCGCCCTTTCCGGAGGCTGCTTGGACAAGGGGTGCTTTAGGAAGGCCTTCTGCTTTGACGCCTGCTCCTGGCTGAGCTCTAGCTGCAGGGACTCTGCAAGGCTGAAGGACTAGGAGAGTGCCTATCTCCACGCTGTGCGGTGACGCGCTAGGGCTCCGCGTTGCCTTTTGCAGAAGCGAGGACGCCCTCAGCCGGCTCGGCTTGTGAACGAGCCCTTGCTGGACTTCTGCAACTTCGGTGCACTGCACACGCAAGCCCGCTGCTCTGCGGCTTCGTTCTTCGCCTCACGTTGTCCGCACAAAAGGGAAGCCCAGCGAGGGCACTGAACTTGGCCGCTTTTGCTCGTGCATGCTGCACGCAGCCACGCTGTAGCGTGCACGCTTTCTTTGCACAGCTCTAGAGGAGAAAGGCTCACGGAGGCTGTCTGCACTTCAGGCGGCTCTCTTGAAAGCTGTTTCTTGCATCGGCGAAGTTACAGCATTTCAGGGAGTGGGTATGCAGAGCCAGCCCTACAGCTGTCAGCTACAGCTCGGAGGCATACCGGGAGCCGCTTTCTGTTCAAGTTACAAAGCATTCTATCGTTTTCTTTGCTGAGTATCTTCATACAGTACAAGCAGTAAGCACCATACACAGTGATACCTTGACATTTGCCTGTAGCCTCTCGTGACTCCTACCATTGCCGTATTATAGTCATTCTTATCCAATCGCAAGAGTAAGCAAGTTACAATTTAAGCTTACCACGGAGAATTCTCAGACCCCCCACCACCGCCACCACCCCGCCCCCCCCACCAACCCCCCCCACCGCCACCCCCCCCAACCCCCCCCTTCTTCTTCTTGCTCCATCGGCATTTCTTGTTTGCCTGCGAGAGCTCTCTTTCTGGTAAAACCATGTTTTCTAGCTCCTTATGCCCTTCTTGAGACTTACTTGCTTGCTGAAAAACAGGTGCTTGTACCTGTAGTCACATACCGTTGTGCTAAGCATAGAAAAAATCTCCTTCCAACGCAATCTCCAACCTTTGCCTTCTCACTTATTCAGCGATCAGTGTTTCAGCAAAACACCTTGTGCTCTCTGTCAAAACGTGCTTCCATTTCTACCTCATGCTAAGTTTCTACATTCACGCATCTTTCTGCCAAGCCTACATAGCTGTGAAACTTTCTTCCCAAACTTTCATCCTCTCCAACAAGCTCGAGCTCCAAGGACACCCTTTGGCTTTCGCTGAGTGCGCGCTGCCCACGTAGCTCTCGCTGAGCCAAGTGGGCCAGGGGAGAAGCACTTGCTGCACGAGTGTTTCAAGGTGCACGGCTTTGAAGGCAGCACCACAATCCGGGCCACGAGAAGGGCTGAGGAAGAACGTGCTGTCGTCCTGGCACCTTTCTCCTGTGTGCGAGACGTTTAACTGAAGCTCTTCGCTCGTTCTCCATGAGAGCAACTGCTGGAGGCTGCCAAGGCAGCTGCGAGCACGAAAGCATAGCCGGGCGTCTGTCTTAGAAGAAAGGCGCAGAGCCGCAGTGGGACGCGCCCTTTCCGGAGGCTGCTTGGACAAGGGGTGCTTTAGGAAGGCCTTCTGCTTTGACGCCTGCTCCTGGCTGAGCTCTAGCTGCAGGGACTCTGCAAGGCTGAAGGACTAGGAGAGTGCCTATCTCCACGCTGTGCGGTGACGCGCTAGGGCTCCGCGTTGCCTTTTGCAGAAGCGAGGACGCCCTCAGCCGGCTCGGCTTGTGAACGAGCCCTTGCTGGACTTCTGCAACTTCGGTGCACTGCACACGCAAGCCCGCTGCTCTGCGGCTTCGTTCTTCGCCTCACGTTGTCCGCACAAAAGGGAAGCCCAGCGAGGGCACTGAACTTGGCCGCTTTTGCTCGTGCATGCTGCACGCAGCCACGCTGTAGCGTGCACGCTTTCTTTGCACAGCTCTAGAGGAGAAAGGCTCACGGAGGCTGTCTGCACTTCAGGCGGCTCTCTTGAAAGCTGTTTCTTGCATCGGCGAAGTTACAGCATTTCAGGGAGTGGGTATGCAGAGCCAGCCCTACAGCTGTCAGCTACAGCTCGGAGGCATACCGGGAGCCGCTTTCTGTTCAAGTTACAAAGCATTCTATCGTTTTCTTTGCTGAGTATCTTCATACAGTACAAGCAGTAAGCACCATACACAGTGATACCTTGACATTTGCCTGTAGCCTCTCGTGACTCCTACCATTGCCGTATTATAGTCATTCTTATCCAATCGCAAGAGTAAGCAAGTTACAATTTAAGCTTACCACGGACAATTCTCAGACCCCCCACCACCGCCACCACCCCGCCCCCCCCACCAACCCCTCCCACCGCCACCCCCCCCCCAACCCCCCCCTTCTTCTTCTTGCTCCATCGGCATTTCTTGTTTGCCTGCGAGAGCTCTCTTTCTGGTAAAACCATGTTTTCTAGCTCCTTATGCCCTTCTTGAGACTTACTTGCTTGCTGAAAAACAGGTGCTTGTACCTGTAGTCACATACCGTTGTGCTAAGCATAGAAAAAATCTCCTTCCAACGCAATCTCCAACCTTTGCCTTCTCACTTATTCAGCGATCAGTGTTTCAGCAAAACACCTTGTGCTCTCTGTCAAAACGTGCTTCCATTTCTACCTCATGCTAAGTTTCTACATTCACGCATCTTTCTGCCAAGCCTACATAGCTGTGAAACTTTCTTCCCAAACTTTCATCCTCTCCAACAAGCTCGAGCTCCAAGGACACCCTTTGGCTTTCGCTGAGTGCGCGCTGCCCACGTAGCTCTCGCTGAGCCAAGTGGGCCAGGGGAGAAGCACTTGCTGCACGAGTGTTTCAAGGTGCACGGCTTTGAAGGCAGCACCACAATCCGGGCCACGAGAAGGGCTGAGGAAGAACGTGCTGTCGTCCTGGCACCTTTCTCCTGTGTGCGAGACGTTTAACTGAAGCTCTTCGCTCGTTCTCCATGAGAGCAACTGCTGGAGGCTGCCAAGGCAGCTGCGAGCACGAAAGCATAGCCGGGCGTCTGTCTTAGAAGAAAGGCGCAGAGCCGCAGTGGGACGCGCCCTTTCCGGAGGCTGCTTGGACAAGGGGTGCTTTAGGAAGGCCTTCTGCTTTGACGCCTGCTCCTGGCTGAGCTCTAGCTGCAGGGACTCTGCAAGGCTGAAGGACTAGGAGAGTGCCTATCTCCACGCTGTGCGGTGACGCGCTAGGGCTCCGCGTTGCCTTTTGCAGAAGCGAGGACGCCCTCAGCCGGCTCGGCTTGTGAACGAGCCCTTGCTGGACTTCTGCAACTTCGGTGCACTGCACACGCAAGCCCGCTGCTCTGCGGCTTCGTTCTTCGCCTCACGTTGTCCGCACAAAAGGGAAGCCCAGCGAGGGCACTGAACTTGGCCGCTTTTGCTCGTGCATGCTGCACGCAGCCACGCTGTAGCGTGCACGCTTTCTTTGCACAGCTCTAGAGGAGAAAGGCTCACGGAGGCTGTCTGCACTTCAGGCGGCTCTCTTGAAAGCTGTTTCTTGCATCGGCGAAGTTACAGCATTTCAGGGAGTGGGTATGCAGAGCCAGCCCTACAGCTGTCAGCTACAGCTCGGAGGCATACCGGGAGCCGCTTTCTGTTCAAGTTACAAAGCATTCTATCGTTTTCTTTGCTGAGTATCTTCATACAGTACAAGCAGTAAGCACCATACACAGTGATACCTTGACATTTGCCTGTAGCCTCTCGTGACTCCTACCATTGCCGTATTATAGTCATTCTTATCCAATCGCAAGAGTAAGCAAGTTACAATTTAAGCTTACCACGGACAATTCTCAGACCCCCCACCACCGCCACCACCCCGCCCCCCCCACCAACCCCCCCCACCGCCACCCCCCCCCAACCCCCCCCTTCTTCTTCTTGCTCCATCGGCATTTCTTGTTTGCCTGCGAGAGCTCTCTTTCTGGTAAAACCATGTTTTCTAGCTCCTTATGCCCTTCTTGAGACTTACTTGCTTGCTGAAAAACAGGTGCTTGTACCTGTAGTCACATACCGTTGTGCTAAGCATAGAAAAAATCTCCTTCCAACGCAATCTCCAACCTTTGCCTTCTCACTTATTCAGCGATCAGTGTTTCAGCAAAACACCTTGTGCTCTCTGACAAAACGTGCTTCCATTTCTACCTCATGCTAAGTTTCTACATTCACGCATCTTTCTGCCAAGCCTACATAGCTGTGGAACTTTCTTCCCAAACTTTCATCCTCTCCAACAAGCTCGAGCTCCAAGGACACCCTTTGGCTTTCGCTGAGTGCGCGCTGCCCACGTAGCTCTCGCTGAGCCAAGTGGGCCAGGGGAGAAGCACTTGCTGCACGAATGTTTCAAGGTGCACGGCTTTGAAGGCAGCACCACAATCCGGGCCACGAGAAGGGCTGAGGAAGAACGTGCTGTCGTCCTGGCACCTTTCTCCTGTGTGCGAGACGTTTAACTGAAGCTCTTCGCTCGTTCTCCATGAGAGCAACTGCTGGAGGCTGCCAAGGCAGCTGCGAGCACGAAAGCATAGCCGGGCGTCTGTCTTAGAAGAAAGGCGCAGAGCCGCAGTGGGATGCGCCCTTTCCGGAGGCTGCTTGGACAAGGGGTGCTTTAGGAAGGCCTTCTGCTTTGACGCCTGCTCCTGGCTGAGCTCTAGCTGCAGGGACTCTGCAAGGCTGAAGGACTAGGAGAGTGCCTATCTCCACGCTGTGCGGTGACGCGCTAGGGCTCCGCGTTGCCTTTTGCAGAAGCGAGGACGCCCTCAGCCGGCTCGGCTTGTGAACGAGCCCTTGCTGGACTTCTGCAACTTCGGTGCACTGCACACGCAAGCCCGCTGCTCTGCGGCTTCGTTCTTCGCCTCACGTTGTCCGCACAAAAGGGAAGCCCAGCGAGGGCACTGAACTTGGCCGCTTTTGCTCGTGCATGCTGCACGCAGCCACGCTGTAGCGTGCACGCTTTCTTTGCACAGCTCTAGAGGAGAAAGGCTCACGGAGGCTGTCTGCACTTCAGGCGGCTCTCTTGAAAGCTGTTTCTTGCATCGGCGAAGTTACAGCATTTCAGGGAGTGGGTATGCAGAGCCAGCCCTACAGCTGTCAGCTACAGCTCGGAGGCATACCGGGAGCCGCTTTCTGTTCAAGTTACAAAGCATTCTATCGTTTTCTTTGCTGAGTATCTTCATACAGTACAAGCAGTAAGCACCATACACAGTGATACCTTGACATTTGCCTGTAGCCTCTCGTGACTCCTACCATTGCCGTATTATAGTCATTCTTATCCAGTCGCAAGAGTAAGCAAGTTACAATTTAAGCTTACCACGGACAATTCTCAGACCCCCCACCACCGCCACCACCCCGCCCCCCCCACCAACCCCCCCCACCGCCACCCCCCCCAACCCCCCCCTTCTTCTTCTTGCTCCATCGGCATTTCTTGTTTGCCTGCGAGAGCTCTCTTTCTGGTAAAACCATGTTTTCTAGCTCCTTATGCCCTTCTTGAGACTTACTTGCTTGCTGAAAAACAGGTGCTTGTACCTGTAGTCACATACCGTTGTGCTAAGCATAGAAAAAATCTCCTTCCAACGCAATCTCCAACCTTTGCCTTCTCACTTATTCAGCGATCAGTGTTTCAGCAAAACACCTTGTGCTCTCTGTCAAAACGTGCTTCCATTTCTACCTCATGCTAAGTTTCTACATTCACGCATCTTTCTGCCAAGCCTACATAGCTGTGAAACTTTCTTCCCAAACTTTCATCCTCTCCAACAAGCTCGAGCTCCAAGGACACCCTTTGGCTTTCGCTGAGTGCGCGCTGCCCACGTAGCTCTCGCTGAGCCAAGTGGGCCAGGGGAGAAGCACTTGCTGCACGAATGTTTCAAGGTGCACGGCTTTGAAGGCAGCACCACAATCCGGGCCACGAGAAGGGCTGAGGAAGAACGTGCTGTCGTCCTGGCACCTTTCTCCTGTGTGCGAGACGTTTAACTGAAGCTCTTCGCTCGTTCTCCATGAGAGCAACTGCTGGAGGCTGCCAAGGCAGCTGCGAGCACGAAAGCATAGCCGGGCGTCTGTCTTAGAAGAAAGGCGCAGAGCCGCAGTGGGATGCGCCCTTTCCGGAGGCTGCTTGGACAAGGGGTGCTTTAGGAAGGCCTTCTGCTTTGACGCCTGCTCCTGGCTGAGCTCTAGCTGCAGGGACTCTGCAAGGCTGAAGGACTAGGAGAGTGCCTATCTCCACGCTGTGCGGTGACGCGCTAGGGCTCCGCGTTGCCTTTTGCAGAAGCGAGGACGCCCTCAGCCGGCTCGGCTTGTGAACGAGCCCTTGCTGGACTTCTGCAACTTCGGTGCACTGCACACGCAAGCCCGCTGCTCTGCGGCTTCGTTCTTCGCCTCACGTTGTCCGCACAAAAGGGAAGCCCAGCGAGGGCACTGAACTTGGCCGCTTTTGCTCGTGCATGCTGCACGCAGCCACGCTGTAGCGTGCACGCTTTCTTTGCACAGCTCTAGAGGAGAAAGGCTCACGGAGGCTGTCTGCACTTCAGGCGGCTCTCTTGAAAGCTGTTTCTTGCATCGGCGAAGTTACAGCATTTCAGGGAGTGGGTATGCAGAGCCAGCCCTACAGCTGTCAGCTACAGCTCGGAGGCATACCGGGAGCCGCTTTCTGTTCAAGTTACAAAGCATTCTATCGTTTTCTTTGCTGAGTATCTTCATACAGTACAAGCAGTAAGCACCATACACAGTGATACCTTGACATTTGCCTGTAGCCTCTCGTGACTCCTACCATTGCCGTATTATAGTCATTCTTATCCAATCGCAAGAGTAAGCAAGTTACAATTTAAGCTTACCACGGAGAATTCTCAGACCCCCCACCACCGCCACCACCCCGCCCCCCCCACCAACCCCCCCCACCGCCACCCCCCCCAACCCCCCCCTTCTTCTTCTTGCTCCATCGGCATTTCTTGTTTGCCTGCGAGAGCTCTCTTTCTGGTAAAACCATGTTTTCTAGCTCCTTATGCCCTTCTTGAGACTTACTTGCTTGCTGAAAAACAGGTGCTTGTACCTGTAGTCACATACCGTTGTGCTAAGCATAGAAAAAATCTCCTTCCAACGCAATCTCCAACCTTTGCCTTCTCACTTATTCAGCGATCAGTGTTTCAGCAAAACACCTTGTGCTCTCTGTCAAAACGTGCTTCCATTTCTACCTCATGCTAAGTTTCTACATTCACGCATCTTTCTGCCAAGCCTACATAGCTGTGAAACTTTCTTCCCAAACTTTCATCCTCTCCAACAAGCTCGAGCTCCAAGGACACCCTTTGGCTTTCGCTGAGTGCGCGCTGCCCACGTAGCTCTCGCTGAGCCAAGTGGGCCAGGGGAGAAGCACTTGCTGCACGAGTGTTTCAAGGTGCACGGCTTTGAAGGCAGCACCACAATCCGGGCCACGAGAAGGGCTGAGGAAGAACGTGCTGTCGTCCTGGCACCTTTCTCCTGTGTGCGAGACGTTTAACTGAAGCTCTTCGCTCGTTCTCCATGAGAGCAACTGCTGGAGGCTGCCAAGGCAGCTGCGAGCACGAAAGCATAGCCGGGCGTCTGTCTTAGAAGAAAGGCGCAGAGCCGCAGTGGGACGCGCCCTTTCCGGAGGCTGCTTGGACAAGGGGTGCTTTAGGAAGGCCTTCTGCTTTGACGCCTGCTCCTGGCTGAGCTCTAGCTGCAGGGACTCTGCAAGGCTGAAGGACTAGGAGAGTGCCTATCTCCACGCTGTGCGGTGACGCGCTAGGGCTCCGCGTTGCCTTTTGCAGAAGCGAGGACGCCCTCAGCCGGCTCGGCTTGTGAACGAGCCCTTGCTGGACTTCTGCAACTTCGGTGCACTGCACACGCAAGCCCGCTGCTCTGCGGCTTCGTTCTTCGCCTCACGTTGTCCGCACAAAAGGGAAGCCCAGCGAGGGCACTGAACTTGGCCGCTTTTGCTCGTGCATGCTGCACGCAGCCACGCTGTAGCGTGCACGCTTTCTTTGCACAGCTCTAGAGGAGAAAGGCTCACGGAGGCTGTCTGCACTTCAGGCGGCTCTCTTGAAAGCTGTTTCTTGCATCGGCGAAGTTACAGCATTTCAGGGAGTGGGTATGCAGAGCCAGCCCTACAGCTGTCAGCTACAGCTCGGAGGCATACCGGGAGCCGCTTTCTGTTCAAGTTACAAAGCATTCTATCGTTTTCTTTGCTGAGTATCTTCATACAGTACAAGCAGTAAGCACCATACACAGTGATACCTTGACATTTGCCTGTAGCCTCTCGTGACTCCTACCATTGCCGTATTATAGTCATTCTTATCCAATCGCAAGAGTAAGCAAGTTACAATTTAAGCTTACCACGGAGAATTCTCAGACCCCCCACCACCGCCACCACCCCGCCCCCCCCACCAACCCCCCCCACCGCCACCCCCCCCCAACCCCCCCCTTCTTCTTCTTGCTCCATCGGCATTTCTTGTTTGCCTGCGAGAGCTCTCTTTCTGGTAAAACCATGTTTTCTAGCTCCTTATGCCCTTCTTGAGACTTACTTGCTTGCTGAAAAACAGGTGCTTGTACCTGTAGTCACATACCGTTGTGCTAAGCATAGAAAAAATCTCCTTCCAACGCAATCTCCAACCTTTGCCTTCTCACTTATTCAGCGATCAGTGTTTCAGCAAAACACCTTGTGCTCTCTGTCAAAACGTGCTTCCATTTCTACCTCATGCTAAGTTTCTACATTCACGCATCTTTCTGCCAAGCCTACATAGCTGTGAAACTTTCTTCCCAAACTTTCATCCTCTCCAACAAGCTCGAGCTCCAAGGACACCCTTTGGCTTTCGCTGAGTGCGCGCTGCCCACGTAGCTCTCGCTGAGCCAAGTGGGCCAGGGGAGAAGCACTTGCTGCACGAGTGTTTCAAGGTGCACGGCTTTGAAGGCAGCACCACAATCCGGGCCACGAGAAGGGCTGAGGAAGAACGTGCTGTCGTCCTGGCACCTTTCTCCTGTGTGCGAGACGTTTAACTGAAGCTCTTCGCTCGTTCTCCATGAGAGCAACTGCTGGAGGCTGCCAAGGCAGCTGCGAGCACGAAAGCATAGCCGGGCGTCTGTCTTAGAAGAAAGGCGCAGAGCCGCAGTGGGACGCGCCCTTTCCGGAGGCTGCTTGGACAAGGGGTGCTTTAGGAAGGCCTTCTGCTTTGACGCCTGCTCCTGGCTGAGCTCTAGCTGCAGGGACTCTGCAAGGCTGAAGGACTAGGAGAGTGCCTATCTCCACGCTGTGCGGTGACGCGCTAGGGCTCCGCGTTGCCTTTTGCAGAAGCGAGGACGCCCTCAGCCGGCTCGGCTTGTGAACGAGCCCTTGCTGGACTTCTGCAACTTCGGTGCACTGCACACGCAAGCCCGCTGCTCTGCGGCTTCGTTCTTCGCCTCACGTTGTCCGCACAAAAGGGAAGCCCAGCGAGGGCACTGAACTTGGCCGCTTTTGCTCGTGCATGCTGCACGCAGCCACGCTGTAGCGTGCACGCTTTCTTTGCACAGCTCTAGAGGAGAAAGGCTCACGGAGGCTGTCTGCACTTCAGGCGGCTCTCTTGAAAGCTGTTTCTTGCATCGGCGAAGTTACAGCATTTCAGGGAGTGGGTATGCAGAGCCAGCCCTACAGCTGTCAGCTACAGCTCGGAGGCATACCGGGAGCCGCTTTCTGTTCAAGTTACAAAGCATTCTATCGTTTTCTTTGCTGAGTATCTTCATACAGTACAAGCAGTAAGCACCATACACAGTGATACCTTGACATTTGCCTGTAGCCTCTCGTGACTCCTACCATTGCCGTATTATAGTCATTCTTATCCAATCGCAAGAGTAAGCAAGTTACAATTTAAGCTTACCACGGAGAATTCTCAGACCCCCCACCACCGCCACCACCCCGCCCCCCCCACCAACCCCCCCCACCGCCACCCCCCCCAACCCCCCCCTTCTTCTTCTTGCTCCATCGGCATTTCTTGTTTGCCTGCGAGAGCTCTCTTTCTGGTAAAACCATGTTTTCTAGCTCCTTATGCCCTTCTTGAGACTTACTTGCTTGCTGAAAAACAGGTGCTTGTACCTGTAGTCACATACCGTTGTGCTAAGCATAGAAAAAATCTCCTTCCAACGCAATCTCCAACCTTTGCCTTCTCACTTATTCAGCGATCAGTGTTTCAGCAAAACACCTTGTGCTCTCTGTCAAAACGTGCTTCCATTTCTACCTCATGCTAAGTTTCTACATTCACGCATCTTTCTGCCAAGCCTACATAGCTGTGGAACTTTCTTCCCAAACTTTCATCCTCTCCAACAAGCTCGAGCTCCAAGGACACCCTTTGGCTTTCGCTGAGTGCGCGCTGCCCACGTAGCTCTCGCTGAGCCAAGTGGGCCAGGGGAGAAGCACTTGCTGCACGAATGTTTCAAGGTGCACGGCTTTGAAGGCAGCACCACAATCCGGGCCACGAGAAGGGCTGAGGAAGAACGTGCTGTCGTCCTGGCACCTTTCTCCTGTGTGCGAGACGTTTAACTGAAGCTCTTCGCTCGTTCTCCATGAGAGCAACTGCTGGAGGCTGCCAAGGCAGCTGCGAGCACGAAAGCATAGCCGGGCGTCTGTCTTAGAAGAAAGGCGCAGAGCCGCAGTGGGATGCGCCCTTTCCGGAGGCTGCTTGGACAAGGGGTGCTTTAGGAAGGCCTTCTGCTTTGACGCCTGCTCCTGGCTGAGCTCTAGCTGCAGGGACTCTGCAAGGCTGAAGGACTAGGAGAGTGCCTATCTCCACGCTGTGCGGTGACGCGCTAGGGCTCCGCGTTGCCTTTTGCAGAAGCGAGGACGCCCTCAGCCGGCTCGGCTTGTGAACGAGCCCTTGCTGGACTTCTGCAACTTCGGTGCACTGCACACGCAAGCCCGCTGCTCTGCGGCTTCGTTCTTCGCCTCACGTTGTCCGCACAAAAGGGAAGCCCAGCGAGGGCACTGAACTTGGCCGCTTTTGCTCGTGCATGCTGCACGCAGCCACGCTGTAGCGTGCACGCTTTCTTTGCACAGCTCTAGAGGAGAAAGGCTCACGGAGGCTGTCTGCACTTCAGGCGGCTCTCTTGAAAGCTGTTTCTTGCATCGGCGAAGTTACAGCATTTCAGGGAGTGGGTATGCAGAGCCAGCCCTACAGCTGTCAGCTACAGCTCGGAGGCATACCGGGAGCCGCTTTCTGTTCAAGTTACAAAGCATTCTATCGTTTTCTTTGCTGAGTATCTTCATACAGTACAAGCAGTAAGCACCATACACAGTGATACCTTGACATTTGCCTGTAGCCTCTCGTGACTCCTACCATTGCCGTATTATAGTCATTCTTATCCAATCGCAAGAGTAAGCAAGTTACAATTTAAGCTTACCACGGAGAATTCTCAGACCCCCCACCACCGCCACCACCCCGCCCCCCCCACCAACCCCCCCCACCGCCACCCCCCCCAACCCCCCCCTTCTTCTTCTTGCTCCATCGGCATTTCTTGTTTGCCTGCGAGAGCTCTCTTTCTGGTAAAACCATGTTTTCTAGCTCCTTATGCCCTTCTTGAGACTTACTTGCTTGCTGAAAAACAGGTGCTTGTACCTGTAGTCACATACCGTTGTGCTAAGCATAGAAAAAATCTCCTTCCAACGCAATCTCCAACCTTTGCCTTCTCACTTATTCAGCGATCAGTGTTTCAGCAAAACACCTTGTGCTCTCTGTCAAAACGTGCTTCCATTTCTACCTCATGCTAAGTTTCTACATTCACGCATCTTTCTGCCAAGCCTACATAGCTGTGGAACTTTCTTCCCAAACTTTCATCCTCTCCAACAAGCTCGAGCTCCAAGGACACCCTTTGGCTTTCGCTGAGTGCGCGCTGCCCACGTAGCTCTCGCTGAGCCAAGTGGGCCAGGGGAGAAGCACTTGCTGCACGAATGTTTCAAGGTGCACGGCTTTGAAGGCAGCACCACAATCCGGGCCACGAGAAGGGCTGAGGAAGAACGTGCTGTCGTCCTGGCACCTTTCTCCTGTGTGCGAGACGTTTAACTGAAGCTCTTCGCTCGTTCTCCATGAGAGCAACTGCTGGAGGCTGCCAAGGCAGCTGCGAGCACGAAAGCATAGCCGGGCGTCTGTCTTAGAAGAAAGGCGCAGAGCCGCAGTGGGATGCGCCCTTTCCGGAGGCTGCTTGGACAAGGGGTGCTTTAGGAAGGCCTTCTGCTTTGACGCCTGCTCCTGGCTGAGCTCTAGCTGCAGGGACTCTGCAAGGCTGAAGGACTAGGAGAGTGCCTATCTCCACGCTGTGCGGTGACGCGCTAGGGCTCCGCGTTGCCTTTTGCAGAAGCGAGGACGCCCTCAGCCGGCTCGGCTTGTGAACGAGCCCTTGCTGGACTTCTGCAACTTCGGTGCACTGCACACGCAAGCCCGCTGCTCTGCGGCTTCGTTCTTCGCCTCACGTTGTCCGCACAAAAGGGAAGCCCAGCGAGGGCACTGAACTTGGCCGCTTTTGCTCGTGCATGCTGCACGCAGCCACGCTGTAGCGTGCACGCTTTCTTTGCACAGCTCTAGAGGAGAAAGGCTCACGGAGGCTGTCTGCACTTCAGGCGGCTCTCTTGAAAGCTGTTTCTTGCATCGGCGAAGTTACAGCATTTCAGGGAGTGGGTATGCAGAGCCAGCCCTACAGCTGTCAGCTACAGCTCGGAGGCATACCGGGAGCCGCTTTCTGTTCAAGTTACAAAGCATTCTATCGTTTTCTTTGCTGAGTATCTTCATACAGTACAAGCAGTAAGCACCATACACAGTGATACCTTGACATTTGCCTGTAGCCTCTCGTGACTCCTACCATTGCCGTATTATAGTCATTCTTATCCAGTCGCAAGAGTAAGCAAGTTACAATTTAAGCTTACCACGGACAATTCTCAGACCCCCCACCACCGCCACCACCCCGCCCCCCCCACCAACCCCCCCCACCGCCACCCCCCCCAACCCCCCCCTTCTTCTTCTTGCTCCATCGGCATTTCTTGTTTGCCTGCGAGAGCTCTCTTTCTGGTAAAACCATGTTTTCTAGCTCCTTATGCCCTTCTTGAGACTTACTTGCTTGCTGAAAAACAGGTGCTTGTACCTGTAGTCACATACCGTTGTGCTAAGCATAGAAAAAATCTCCTTCCAACGCAATCTCCAACCTTTGCCTTCTCACTTATTCAGCGATCAGTGTTTCAGCAAAACACCTTGTGCTCTCTGTCAAAACGTGCTTCCATTTCTACCTCATGCTAAGTTTCTACATTCACGCATCTTTCTGCCAAGCCTACATAGCTGTGGAACTTTCTTCCCAAACTTTCATCCTCTCCAACAAGCTCGAGCTCCAAGGACACCCTTTGGCTTTCGCTGAGTGCGCGCTGCCCACGTAGCTCTCGCTGAGCCAAGTGGGCCAGGGGAGAAGCACTTGCTGCACGAATGTTTCAAGGTGCA
>NC_138785.1:12837773-12961553 GCF_965178545.1 Coloeus monedula | reverse complement strand
CGCTACAGCGTGGCTGCGTGCAGCATGCACGAGCAAAAGCGGCCAAGTTCAGTGCCCTCGCTGGGCTTCCCTTTTGTGCGGACAACGTGAGGCGAAGAACGAAGCCGCAGAGCAGCGGGCTTGCGTGTGCAGTGCACCGAAGTTGCAGAAGTCCAGCAAGGGCTCGTTCACAAGCCGAGCCGGCTGAGGGCGTCCTCGCTTCTGCAAAAGGCAACGCGGAGCCCTAGCGCGTCACCGCACAGCGTGGAGATAGGCACTCTCCTAGTCCTTCAGCCTTGCAGAGTCCCTGCAGCTAGAGCTCAGCCAGGAGCAGGCGTCAAAGCAGAAGGCCTTCCTAAAGCACCCCTTGTCCAAGCAGCCTCCGGAAAGGGCGCATCCCACTGCGGCTCTGCGCCTTTCTTCTAAGACAGACGCCCGGCTATGCTTTCGTGCTCGCAGCTGCCTTGGCAGCCTCCAGCAGTTGCTCTCATGGAGAACGAGCGAAGAGCTTCAGTTAAACGTCTCGCACACAGGAGAAAGGTGCCAGGACGACAGCACGTTCTTCCTCAGCCCTTCTCGTGGCCCGGATTGTGGTGCTGCCTTCAAAGCCGTGCACCTTGAAACATTCGTGCAGCAAGTGCTTCTCCCCTGGCCCACTTGGCTCAGCGAGAGCTACGTGGGCAGCGCGCACTCAGCGAAAGCCAAAGGGTGTCCTTGGAGCTCGAGCTTGTTGGAGAGGATGAAAGTTTGGGAAGAAAGTTCCACAGCTATGTAGGCTTGGCAGAAAGATGCGTGAATGTAGAAACTTAGCATGAGGTAGAAATGGAAGCACGTTTTGACAGAGAGCACAAGGTGTTTTGCTGAAACACTGATCGCTGAATAAGTGAGAAGGCAAAGGTTGGAGATTGCGTTGGAAGGAGATTTTTTCTATGCTTAGCACAACGGTATGTGACTACAGGTACAAGCACCTGTTTTTCAGCAAGCAAGTAAGTCTCAAGAAGGGCATAAGGAGCTAGAAAACATGGTTTTACCAGAAAGAGAGCTCTCGCAGGCAAACAAGAAATGCCGATGGAGCAAGAAGAAGAAGGGGGGGGTTGGGGGGGGTGGCGGTGGGGGGGGTTGGTGGGGGGGGCGGGGTGGTGGCGGTGGTGGGGGGTCTGAGAATTCTCCGTGGTAAGCTTAAATTGTAACTTGCTTACTCTTGCGATTGGATAAGAATGACTATAATACGGCAATGGTAGGAGTCACGAGAGGCTACAGGCAAATGTCAAGGTATCACTGTGTATGGTGCTTACTGCTTGTACTGTATGAAGATACTCAGCAAAGAAAACGATAGAATGCTTTGTAACTTGAACAGAAAGCGGCTCCCGGTATGCCTCCGAGCTGTAGCTGACAGCTGTAGGGCTGGCTCTGCATACCCACTCCCTGAAATGCTGTAACTTCGCCGATGCAAGAAACAGCTTTCAAGAGAGCCGCCTGAAGTGCAGACAGCCTCCGTGAGCCTTTCTCCTCTAGAGCTGTGCAAAGAAAGCGTGCACGCTACAGCGTGGCTGCGTGCAGCATGCACGAGCAAAAGCGGCCAAGTTCAGTGCCCTCGCTGGGCTTCCCTTTTGTGCGGACAACGTGAGGCGAAGAACGAAGCCGCAGAGCAGCGGGCTTGCGTGTGCAGTGCACCGAAGTTGCAGAAGTCCAGCAAGGGCTCGTTCACAAGCCGAGCCGGCTGAGGGCGTCCTCGCTTCTGCAAAAGGCAACGCGGAGCCCTAGCGCGTCACCGCACAGCGTGGAGATAGGCACTCTCCTAGTCCTTCAGCCTTGCAGAGTCCCTGCAGCTAGAGCTCAGCCAGGAGCAGGCGTCAAAGCAGAAGGCCTTCCTAAAGCACCCCTTGTCCAAGCAGCCTCCGGAAAGGGCGCATCCCACTGCGGCTCTGCGCCTTTCTTCTAAGACAGACGCCCGGCTATGCTTTCGTGCTCGCAGCTGCCTTGGCAGCCTCCAGCAGTTGCTCTCATGGAGAACGAGCGAAGAGCTTCAGTTAAACGTCTCGCACACAGGAGAAAGGTGCCAGGACGACAGCACGTTCTTCCTCAGCCCTTCTCGTGGCCCGGATTGTGGTGCTGCCTTCAAAGCCGTGCACCTTGAAACATTCGTGCAGCAAGTGCTTCTCCCCTGGCCCACTTGGCTCAGCGAGAGCTACGTGGGCAGCGCGCACTCAGCGAAAGCCAAAGGGTGTCCTTGGAGCTCGAGCTTGTTGGAGAGGATGAAAGTTTGGGAAGAAAGTTCCACAGCTATGTAGGCTTGGCAGAAAGATGCGTGAATGTAGAAACTTAGCATGAGGTAGAAATGGAAGCACGTTTTGACAGAGAGCACAAGGTGTTTTGCTGAAACACTGATCGCTGAATAAGTGAGAAGGCAAAGGTTGGAGATTGCGTTGGAAGGAGATTTTTTCTATGCTTAGCACAACGGTATGTGACTACAGGTACAAGCACCTGTTTTTCAGCAAGCAAGTAAGTCTCAAGAAGGGCATAAGGAGCTAGAAAACATGGTTTTACCAGAAAGAGAGCTCTCGCAGGCAAACAAGAAATGCCGATGGAGCAAGAAGAAGAAGGGGGGGGTTGGGGGGGGTGGCGGTGGGGGGGGTTGGTGGGGGGGGCGGGGTGGTGGCGGTGGTGGGGGGTCTGAGAATTCTCCGTGGTAAGCTTAAATTGTAACTTGCTTACTCTTGCGATTGGATAAGAATGACTATAATACGGCAATGGTAGGAGTCACGAGAGGCTACAGGCAAATGTCAAGGTATCACTGTGTATGGTGCTTACTGCTTGTACTGTATGAAGATACTCAGCAAAGAAAACGATAGAATGCTTTGTAACTTGAACAGAAAGCGGCTCCCGGTATGCCTCCGAGCTGTAGCTGACAGCTGTAGGGCTGGCTCTGCATACCCACTCCCTGAAATGCTGTAACTTCGCCGATGCAAGAAACAGCTTTCAAGAGAGCCGCCTGAAGTGCAGACAGCCTCCGTGAGCCTTTCTCCTCTAGAGCTGTGCAAAGAAAGCGTGCACGCTACAGCGTGGCTGCGTGCAGCATGCACGAGCAAAAGCGGCCAAGTTCAGTGCCCTCGCTGGGCTTCCCTTTTGTGCGGACAACGTGAGGCGAAGAACGAAGCCGCAGAGCAGCGGGCTTGCGTGTGCAGTGCACCGAAGTTGCAGAAGTCCAGCAAGGGCTCGTTCACAAGCCGAGCCGGCTGAGGGCGTCCTCGCTTCTGCAAAAGGCAACGCGGAGCCCTAGCGCGTCACCGCACAGCGTGGAGATAGGCACTCTCCTAGTCCTTCAGCCTTGCAGAGTCCCTGCAGCTAGAGCTCAGCCAGGAGCAGGCGTCAAAGCAGAAGGCCTTCCTAAAGCACCCCTTGTCCAAGCAGCCTCCGGAAAGGGCGCGTCCCACTGCGGCTCTGCGCCTTTCTTCTAAGACAGACGCCCGGCTATGCTTTCGTGCTCGCAGCTGCCTTGGCAGCCTCCAGCAGTTGCTCTCATGGAGAACGAGCGAAGAGCTTCAGTTAAACGTCTCGCACACAGGAGAAAGGTGCCAGGACGACAGCACGTTCTTCCTCAGCCCTTCTCGTGGCCCGGATTGTGGTGCTGCCTTCAAAGCCGTGCACCTTGAAACACTCGTGCAGCAAGTGCTTCTCCCCTGGCCCACTTGGCTCAGCGAGAGCTACGTGGGCAGCGCGCACTCAGCGAAAGCCAAAGGGTGTCCTTGGAGCTCGAGCTTGTTGGAGAGGATGAAAGTTTGGGAAGAAAGTTTCACAGCTATGTAGGCTTGGCAGAAAGATGCGTGAATGTAGAAACTTAGCATGAGGTAGAAATGGAAGCACGTTTTGACAGAGAGCACAAGGTGTTTTGCTGAAACACTGATCGCTGAATAAGTGAGAAGGCAAAGGTTGGAGATTGCGTTGGAAGGAGATTTTTTCTATGCTTAGCACAACGGTATGTGACTACAGGTACAAGCACCTGTTTTTCAGCAAGCAAGTAAGTCTCAAGAAGGGCATAAGGAGCTAGAAAACATGGTTTTACCAGAAAGAGAGCTCTCGCAGGCAAACAAGAAATGCCGATGGAGCAAGAAGAAGAAGGGGGGGGTTGGGGGGGGGTGGCGGTGGGGGGGGTTGGTGGGGGGGGCGGGGTGGTGGCGGTGGTGGGGGGTCTGAGAATTCTCCGTGGTAAGCTTAAATTGTAACTTGCTTACTCTTGCGATTGGATAAGAATGACTATAATACGGCAATGGTAGGAGTCACGAGAGGCTACAGGCAAATGTCAAGGTATCACTGTGTATGGTGCTTACTGCTTGTACTGTATGAAGATACTCAGCAAAGAAAACGATAGAATGCTTTGTAACTTGAACAGAAAGCGGCTCCCGGTATGCCTCCGAGCTGTAGCTGACAGCTGTAGGGCTGGCTCTGCATACCCACTCCCTGAAATGCTGTAACTTCGCCGATGCAAGAAACAGCTTTCAAGAGAGCCGCCTGAAGTGCAGACAGCCTCCGTGAGCCTTTCTCCTCTAGAGCTGTGCAAAGAAAGCGTGCACGCTACAGCGTGGCTGCGTGCAGCATGCACGAGCAAAAGCGGCCAAGTTCAGTGCCCTCGCTGGGCTTCCCTTTTGTGCGGACAACGTGAGGCGAAGAACGAAGCCGCAGAGCAGCGGGCTTGCGTGTGCAGTGCACCGAAGTTGCAGAAGTCCAGCAAGGGCTCGTTCACAAGCCGAGCCGGCTGAGGGCGTCCTCGCTTCTGCAAAAGGCAACGCGGAGCCCTAGCGCGTCACCGCACAGCGTGGAGATAGGCACTCTCCTAGTCCTTCAGCCTTGCAGAGTCCCTGCAGCTAGAGCTCAGCCAGGAGCAGGCGTCAAAGCAGAAGGCCTTCCTAAAGCACCCCTTGTCCAAGCAGCCTCCGGAAAGGGCGCGTCCCACTGCGGCTCTGCGCCTTTCTTCTAAGACAGACGCCCGGCTATGCTTTCGTGCTCGCAGCTGCCTTGGCAGCCTCCAGCAGTTGCTCTCATGGAGAACGAGCGAAGAGCTTCAGTTAAACGTCTCGCACACAGGAGAAAGGTGCCAGGACGACAGCACGTTCTTCCTCAGCCCTTCTCGTGGCCCGGATTGTGGTGCTGCCTTCAAAGCCGTGCACCTTGAAACACTCGTGCAGCAAGTGCTTCTCCCCTGGCCCACTTGGCTCAGCGAGAGCTACGTGGGCAGCGCGCACTCAGCGAAAGCCAAAGGGTGTCCTTGGAGCTCGAGCTTGTTGGAGAGGATGAAAGTTTGGGAAGAAAGTTTCACAGCTATGTAGGCTTGGCAGAAAGATGCGTGAATGTAGAAACTTAGCATGAGGTAGAAATGGAAGCACGTTTTGACAGAGAGCACAAGGTGTTTTGCTGAAACACTGATCGCTGAATAAGTGAGAAGGCAAAGGTTGGAGATTGCGTTGGAAGGAGATTTTTTCTATGCTTAGCACAACGGTATGTGACTACAGGTACAAGCACCTGTTTTTCAGCAAGCAAGTAAGTCTCAAGAAGGGCATAAGGAGCTAGAAAACATGGTTTTACCAGAAAGAGAGCTCTCGCAGGCAAACAAGAAATGCCGATGGAGCAAGAAGAAGAAGGGGGGGGTTGGGGGGGGTGGCGGTGGGGGGGGTTGGTGGGGGGGGCGGGGTGGTGGCGGTGGTGGGGGGTCTGAGAATTCTCCGTGGTAAGCTTAAATTGTAACTTGCTTACTCTTGCGATTGGATAAGAATGACTATAATACGGCAATGGTAGGAGTCACGAGAGGCTACAGGCAAATGTCAAGGTATCACTGTGTATGGTGCTTACTGCTTGTACTGTATGAAGATACTCAGCAAAGAAAACGATAGAATGCTTTGTAACTTGAACAGAAAGCGGCTCCCGGTATGCCTCCGAGCTGTAGCTGACAGCTGTAGGGCTGGCTCTGCATACCCACTCCCTGAAATGCTGTAACTTCGCCGATGCAAGAAACAGCTTTCAAGAGAGCCGCCTGAAGTGCAGACAGCCTCCGTGAGCCTTTCTCCTCTAGAGCTGTGCAAAGAAAGCGTGCACGCTACAGCGTGGCTGCGTGCAGCATGCACGAGCAAAAGCGGCCAAGTTCAGTGCCCTCGCTGGGCTTCCCTTTTGTGCGGACAACGTGAGGCGAAGAACGAAGCCGCAGAGCAGCGGGCTTGCGTGTGCAGTGCACCGAAGTTGCAGAAGTCCAGCAAGGGCTCGTTCACAAGCCGAGCCGGCTGAGGGCGTCCTCGCTTCTGCAAAAGGCAACGCGGAGCCCTAGCGCGTCACCGCACAGCGTGGAGATAGGCACTCTCCTAGTCCTTCAGCCTTGCAGAGTCCCTGCAGCTAGAGCTCAGCCAGGAGCAGGCGTCAAAGCAGAAGGCCTTCCTAAAGCACCCCTTGTCCAAGCAGCCTCCGGAAAGGGCGCATCCCACTGCGGCTCTGCGCCTTTCTTCTAAGACAGACGCCCGGCTATGCTTTCGTGCTCGCAGCTGCCTTGGCAGCCTCCAGCAGTTGCTCTCATGGAGAACGAGCGAAGAGCTTCAGTTAAACGTCTCGCACACAGGAGAAAGGTGCCAGGACGACAGCACGTTCTTCCTCAGCCCTTCTCGTGGCCCGGATTGTGGTGCTGCCTTCAAAGCCGTGCACCTTGAAACATTCGTGCAGCAAGTGCTTCTCCCCTGGCCCACTTGGCTCAGCGAGAGCTACGTGGGCAGCGCGCACTCAGCGAAAGCCAAAGGGTGTCCTTGGAGCTCGAGCTTGTTGGAGAGGATGAAAGTTTGGGAAGAAAGTTTCACAGCTATGTAGGCTTGGCAGAAAGATGCGTGAATGTAGAAACTTAGCATGAGGTAGAAATGGAAGCACGTTTTGACAGAGAGCACAAGGTGTTTTGCTGAAACACTGATCGCTGAATAAGTGAGAAGGCAAAGGTTGGAGATTGCGTTGGAAGGAGATTTTTTCTATGCTTAGCACAACGGTATGTGACTACAGGTACAAGCACCTGTTTTTCAGCAAGCAAGTAAGTCTCAAGAAGGGCATAAGGAGCTAGAAAACATGGTTTTACCAGAAAGAGAGCTCTCGCAGGCAAACAAGAAATGCCGATGGAGCAAGAAGAAGAAGGGGGGGGTTGGGGGGGGTGGCGGTGGGGGGGGTTGGTGGGGGGGGCGGGGTGGTGGCGGTGGTGGGGGGTCTGAGAATTGTCCGTGGTAAGCTTAAATTGTAACTTGCTTACTCTTGCGACTGGATAAGAATGACTATAATACGGCAATGGTAGGAGTCACGAGAGGCTACAGGCAAATGTCAAGGTATCACTGTGTATGGTGCTTACTGCTTGTACTGTATGAAGATACTCAGCAAAGAAAACGATAGAATGCTTTGTAACTTGAACAGAAAGCGGCTCCCGGTATGCCTCCGAGCTGTAGCTGACAGCTGTAGGGCTGGCTCTGCATACCCACTCCCTGAAATGCTGTAACTTCGCCGATGCAAGAAACAGCTTTCAAGAGAGCCGCCTGAAGTGCAGACAGCCTCCGTGAGCCTTTCTCCTCTAGAGCTGTGCAAAGAAAGCGTGCACGCTACAGCGTGGCTGCGTGCAGCATGCACGAGCAAAAGCGGCCAAGTTCAGTGCCCTCGCTGGGCTTCCCTTTTGTGCGGACAACGTGAGGCGAAGAACGAAGCCGCAGAGCAGCGGGCTTGCGTGTGCAGTGCACCGAAGTTGCAGAAGTCCAGCAAGGGCTCGTTCACAAGCCGAGCCGGCTGAGGGCGTCCTCGCTTCTGCAAAAGGCAACGCGGAGCCCTAGCGCGTCACCGCACAGCGTGGAGATAGGCACTCTCCTAGTCCTTCAGCCTTGCAGAGTCCCTGCAGCTAGAGCTCAGCCAGGAGCAGGCGTCAAAGCAGAAGGCCTTCCTAAAGCACCCCTTGTCCAAGCAGCCTCCGGAAAGGGCGCATCCCACTGCGGCTCTGCGCCTTTCTTCTAAGACAGACGCCCGGCTATGCTTTCGTGCTCGCAGCTGCCTTGGCAGCCTCCAGCAGTTGCTCTCATGGAGAACGAGCGAAGAGCTTCAGTTAAACGTCTCGCACACAGGAGAAAGGTGCCAGGACGACAGCACGTTCTTCCTCAGCCCTTCTCGTGGCCCGGATTGTGGTGCTGCCTTCAAAGCCGTGCACCTTGAAACATTCGTGCAGCAAGTGCTTCTCCCCTGGCCCACTTGGCTCAGCGAGAGCTACGTGGGCAGCGCGCACTCAGCGAAAGCCAAAGGGTGTCCTTGGAGCTCGAGCTTGTTGGAGAGGATGAAAGTTTGGGAAGAAAGTTCCACAGCTATGTAGGCTTGGCAGAAAGATGCGTGAATGTAGAAACTTAGCATGAGGTAGAAATGGAAGCACGTTTTGTCAGAGAGCACAAGGTGTTTTGCTGAAACACTGATCGCTGAATAAGTGAGAAGGCAAAGGTTGGAGATTGCGTTGGAAGGAGATTTTTTCTATGCTTAGCACAACGGTATGTGACTACAGGTACAAGCACCTGTTTTTCAGCAAGCAAGTAAGTCTCAAGAAGGGCATAAGGAGCTAGAAAACATGGTTTTACCAGAAAGAGAGCTCTCGCAGGCAAACAAGAAATGCCGATGGAGCAAGAAGAAGAAGGGGGGGGTTGGGGGGGGGTGGCGGTGGGGGGGGTTGGTGGGGGGGGCGGGGTGGTGGCGGTGGTGGGGGGTCTGAGAATTGTCCGTGGTAAGCTTAAATTGTAACTTGCTTACTCTTGCGATTGGATAAGAATGACTATAATACGGCAATGGTAGGAGTCACGAGAGGCTACAGGCAAATGTCAAGGTATCACTGTGTATGGTGCTTACTGCTTGTACTGTATGAAGATACTCAGCAAAGAAAACGATAGAATGCTTTGTAACTTGAACAGAAAGCGGCTCCCGGTATGCCTCCGAGCTGTAGCTGACAGCTGTAGGGCTGGCTCTGCATACCCACTCCCTGAAATGCTGTAACTTCGCCGATGCAAGAAACAGCTTTCAAGAGAGCCGCCTGAAGTGCAGACAGCCTCCGTGAGCCTTTCTCCTCTAGAGCTGTGCAAAGAAAGCGTGCACGCTACAGCGTGGCTGCGTGCAGCATGCACGAGCAAAAGCGGCCAAGTTCAGTGCCCTCGCTGGGCTTCCCTTTTGTGCGGACAACGTGAGGCGAAGAACGAAGCCGCAGAGCAGCGGGCTTGCGTGTGCAGTGCACCGAAGTTGCAGAAGTCCAGCAAGGGCTCGTTCACAAGCCGAGCCGGCTGAGGGCGTCCTCGCTTCTGCAAAAGGCAACGCGGAGCCCTAGCGCGTCACCGCACAGCGTGGAGATAGGCACTCTCCTAGTCCTTCAGCCTTGCAGAGTCCCTGCAGCTAGAGCTCAGCCAGGAGCAGGCGTCAAAGCAGAAGGCCTTCCTAAAGCACCCCTTGTCCAAGCAGCCTCCGGAAAGGGCGCGTCCCACTGCGGCTCTGCGCCTTTCTTCTAAGACAGACGCCCGGCTATGCTTTCGTGCTCGCAGCTGCCTTGGCAGCCTCCAGCAGTTGCTCTCATGGAGAACGAGCGAAGAGCTTCAGTTAAACGTCTCGCACACAGGAGAAAGGTGCCAGGACGACAGCACGTTCTTCCTCAGCCCTTCTCGTGGCCCGGATTGTGGTGCTGCCTTCAAAGCCGTGCACCTTGAAACACTCGTGCAGCAAGTGCTTCTCCCCTGGCCCACTTGGCTCAGCGAGAGCTACGTGGGCAGCGCGCACTCAGCGAAAGCCAAAGGGTGTCCTTGGAGCTCGAGCTTGTTGGAGAGGATGAAAGTTTGGGAAGAAAGTTTCACAGCTATGTAGGCTTGGCAGAAAGATGCGTGAATGTAGAAACTTAGCATGAGGTAGAAATGGAAGCACGTTTTGACAGAGAGCACAAGGTGTTTTGCTGAAACACTGATCGCTGAATAAGTGAGAAGGCAAAGGTTGGAGATTGCGTTGGAAGGAGATTTTTTCTATGCTTAGCACAACGGTATGTGACTACAGGTACAAGCACCTGTTTTTCAGCAAGCAAGTAAGTCTCAAGAAGGGCATAAGGAGCTAGAAAACATGGTTTTACCAGAAAGAGAGCTCTCGCAGGCAAACAAGAAATGCCGATGGAGCAAGAAGAAGAAGGGGGGGGTTGGGGGGGGGGTGGCGGTGGGAGGGGTTGGTGGGGGGGGCGGGGTGGTGGCGGTGGTGGGGGGTCTGAGAATTGTCCGTGGTAAGCTTAAATTGTAACTTGCTTACTCTTGCGATTGGATAAGAATGACTATAATACGGCAATGGTAGGAGTCACGAGAGGCTACAGGCAAATGTCAAGGTATCACTGTGTATGGTGCTTACTGCTTGTACTGTATGAAGATACTCAGCAAAGAAAACGATAGAATGCTTTGTAACTTGAACAGAAAGCGGCTCCCGGTATGCCTCCGAGCTGTAGCTGACAGCTGTAGGGCTGGCTCTGCATACCCACTCCCTGAAATGCTGTAACTTCGCCGATGCAAGAAACAGCTTTCAAGAGAGCCGCCTGAAGTGCAGACAGCCTCCGTGAGCCTTTCTCCTCTAGAGCTGTGCAAAGAAAGCGTGCACGCTACAGCGTGGCTGCGTGCAGCATGCACGAGCAAAAGCGGCCAAGTTCAGTGCCCTCGCTGGGCTTCCCTTTTGTGCGGACAACGTGAGGCGAAGAACGAAGCCGCAGAGCAGCGGGCTTGCGTGTGCAGTGCACCGAAGTTGCAGAAGTCCAGCAAGGGCTCGTTCACAAGCCGAGCCGGCTGAGGGCGTCCTCGCTTCTGCAAAAGGCAACGCGGAGCCCTAGCGCGTCACCGCACAGCGTGGAGATAGGCACTCTCCTAGTCCTTCAGCCTTGCAGAGTCCCTGCAGCTAGAGCTCAGCCAGGAGCAGGCGTCAAAGCAGAAGGCCTTCCTAAAGCACCCCTTGTCCAAGCAGCCTCCGGAAAGGGCGCGTCCCACTGCGGCTCTGCGCCTTTCTTCTAAGACAGACGCCCGGCTATGCTTTCGTGCTCGCAGCTGCCTTGGCAGCCTCCAGCAGTTGCTCTCATGGAGAACGAGCGAAGAGCTTCAGTTAAACGTCTCGCACACAGGAGAAAGGTGCCAGGACGACAGCACGTTCTTCCTCAGCCCTTCTCGTGGCCCGGATTGTGGTGCTGCCTTCAAAGCCGTGCACCTTGAAACACTCGTGCAGCAAGTGCTTCTCCCCTGGCCCACTTGGCTCAGCGAGAGCTACGTGGGCAGCGCGCACTCAGCGAAAGCCAAAGGGTGTCCTTGGAGCTCGAGCTTGTTGGAGAGGATGAAAGTTTGGGAAGAAAGTTTCACAGCTATGTAGGCTTGGCAGAAAGATGCGTGAATGTAGAAACTTAGCATGAGGTAGAAATGGAAGCACGTTTTGACAGAGAGCACAAGGTGTTTTGCTGAAACACTGATCGCTGAATAAGTGAGAAGGCAAAGGTTGGAGATTGCGTTGGAAGGAGATTTTTTCTATGCTTAGCACAACGGTATGTGACTACAGGTACAAGCACCTGTTTTTCAGCAAGCAAGTAAGTCTCAAGAAGGGCATAAGGAGCTAGAAAACATGGTTTTACCAGAAAGAGAGCTCTCGCAGGCAAACAAGAAATGCCGATGGAGCAAGAAGAAGAAGGGGGGGGTTGGGGGGGGTGGCGGTGGGGGGGGTTGGTGGGGGGGGCGGGGTGGTGGCGGTGGTGGGGGGTCTGAGAATTGTCCGTGGTAAGCTTAAATTGTAACTTGCTTACTCTTGCGACTGGATAAGAATGACTATAATACGGCAATGGTAGGAGTCACGAGAGGCTACAGGCAAATGTCAAGGTATCACTGTGTATGGTGCTTACTGCTTGTACTGTATGAAGATACTCAGCAAAGAAAACGATAGAATGCTTTGTAACTTGAACAGAAAGCGGCTCCCGGTATGCCTCCGAGCTGTAGCTGACAGCTGTAGGGCTGGCTCTGCATACCCACTCCCTGAAATGCTGTAACTTCGCCGATGCAAGAAACAGCTTTCAAGAGAGCCGCCTGAAGTGCAGACAGCCTCCGTGAGCCTTTCTCCTCTAGAGCTGTGCAAAGAAAGCGTGCACGCTACAGCGTGGCTGCGTGCAGCATGCACGAGCAAAAGCGGCCAAGTTCAGTGCCCTCGCTGGGCTTCCCTTTTGTGCGGACAACGTGAGGCGAAGAACGAAGCCGCAGAGCAGCGGGCTTGCGTGTGCAGTGCACCGAAGTTGCAGAAGTCCAGCAAGGGCTCGTTCACAAGCCGAGCCGGCTGAGGGCGTCCTCGCTTCTGCAAAAGGCAACGCGGAGCCCTAGCGCGTCACCGCACAGCGTGGAGATAGGCACTCTCCTAGTCCTTCAGCCTTGCAGAGTCCCTGCAGCTAGAGCTCAGCCAGGAGCAGGCGTCAAAGCAGAAGGCCTTCCTAAAGCACCCCTTGTCCAAGCAGCCTCCGGAAAGGGCGCGTCCCACTGCGGCTCTGCGCCTTTCTTCTAAGACAGACGCCCGGCTATGCTTTCGTGCTCGCAGCTGCCTTGGCAGCCTCCAGCAGTTGCTCTCATGGAGAACGAGCGAAGAGCTTCAGTTAAACGTCTCGCACACAGGAGAAAGGTGCCAGGACGACAGCACGTTCTTCCTCAGCCCTTCTCGTGGCCCGGATTGTGGTGCTGCCTTCAAAGCCGTGCACCTTGAAACATTCGTGCAGCAAGTGCTTCTCCCCTGGCCCACTTGGCTCAGCGAGAGCTACGTGGGCAGCGCGCACTCAGCGAAAGCCAAAGGGTGTCCTTGGAGCTCGAGCTTGTGGGAGAGGATGAAAGTTTGGGAAGAAAGTTTCACAGCTATGTAGGCTTGGCAGAAAGATGCGTGAATGTAGAAACTTAGCATGAGGTAGAAATGGAAGCACGTTTTGACAGAGAGCACAAGGTGTTTTGCTGAAACACTGATCGCTGAATAAGTGAGAAGGCAAAGGTTGGAGATTGCGTTGGAAGGAGATTTTTTCTATGCTTAGCACAACGGTATGTGACTACAGGTACAAGCACCTGTTTTTCAGCAAGCAAGTAAGTCTCAAGAAGGGCATAAGGAGCTAGAAAACATGGTTTTACCAGAAAGAGAGCTCTCGCAGGCAAACAAGAAATGCCGATGGAGCAAGAAGAAGAAGGGGGGGGTTGGGGGGGGGTGGCGGTGGGGGGGGTTGGTGGGGGGGGCGGGGTGGTGGCGGTGGTGGGGGGTCTGAGAATTCTCCGTGGTAAGCTTAAATTGTAACTTGCTTACTCTTGCGATTGGATAAGAATGACTATAATACGGCAATGGTAGGAGTCACGAGAGGCTACAGGCAAATGTCAAGGTATCACTGTGTATGGTGCTTACTGCTTGTACTGTATGAAGATACTCAGCAAAGAAAACGATAGAATGCTTTGTAACTTGAACAGAAAGCGGCTCCCGGTATGCCTCCGAGCTGTAGCTGACAGCTGTAGGGCTGGCTCTGCATACCCACTCCCTGAAATGCTGTAACTTCGCCGATGCAAGAAACAGCTTTCAAGAGAGCCGCCTGAAGTGCAGACAGCCTTCGTGAGCCTTTCTCCTCTAGAGCTGTGCAAAGAAAGCGTGCACGCTACAGCGTGGCTGCGTGCAGCATGCACGAGCAAAAGCGGCCAAGTTCAGTGCCCTCTCGCTGGGCTTCCCTTTTGTGCGGACAACGTGAGGCGAAGAACGAAGCCGCAGAGCAGCGGGCTTGCGTGTGCAGTGCACCGAAGTTGCAGAAGTCCAGCAAGGGCTCGTTCACAAGCCGAGCCGGCTGAGGGCGTCCTCGCTTCTGCAAAAGGCAACGCGGAGCCCTAGCGCGTCACCGCACAGCGTGGAGATAGGCACTCTCCTAGTCCTTCAGCCTTGCAGAGTCCCTGCAGCTAGAGCTCAGCCAGGAGCAGGCGTCAAAGCAGAAGGCCTTCCTAAAGCACCCCTTGTCCAAGCAGCCTCCGGAAAGGGCGCGTCCCACTGCGGCTCTGCGCCTTTCTTCTAAGACAGACGCCCGGCTATGCTTTCGTGCTCGCAGCTGCCTTGGCAGCCTCCAGCAGTTGCTCTCATGGAGAACGAGCGAAGAGCTTCAGTTAAACGTCTCGCACACAGGAGAAAGGTGCCAGGACGACAGCACGTTCTTCCTCAGCCCTTCTCGTGGCCCGGATTGTGGTGCTGCCTTCAAAGCCGTGCACCTTGAAACACTCGTGCAGCAAGTGCTTCTCCCCTGGCCCACTTGGCTCAGCGAGAGCTACGTGGGCAGCGCGCACTCAGCGAAAGCCAAAGGGTGTCCTTGGAGCTCGAGCTTGTTGGAGAGGATGAAAGTTTGGGAAGAAAGTTTCACAGCTATGTAGGCTTGGCAGAAAGATGCGTGAATGTAGAAACTTAGCATGAGGTAGAAATGGAAGCACGTTTTGACAGAGAGCACAAGGTGTTTTGCTGAAACACTGATCGCTGAATAAGTGAGAAGGCAAAGGTTGGAGATTGCGTTGGAAGGAGATTTTTTCTATGCTTAGCACAACGGTATGTGACTACAGGTACAAGCACCTGTTTTTCAGCAAGCAAGTAAGTCTCAAGAAGGGCATAAGGAGCTAGAAAACATGGTTTTACCAGAAAGAGAGCTCTCGCAGGCAAACAAGAAATGCCGATGGAGCAAGAAGAAGAAGGGGGGGGTTGGGGGGGGGTGGCGGTGGGGGGGGTTGGTGGGGGGGGCGGGGTGGTGGCGGTGGTGGGGGGTCTGAGAATTCTCCGTGGTAAGCTTAAATTGTAACTTGCTTACTCTTGCGATTGGATAAGAATGACTATAATACGGCAATGGTAGGAGTCACGAGAGGCTACAGGCAAATGTCAAGGTATCACTGTGTATGGTGCTTACTGCTTGTACTGTATGAAGATACTCAGCAAAGAAAACGATAGAATGCTTTGTAACTTGAACAGAAAGCGGCTCCCGGTATGCCTCCGAGCTGTAGCTGACAGCTGTAGGGCTGGCTCTGCATACCCACTCCCTGAAATGCTGTAACTTCGCCGATGCAAGAAACAGCTTTCAAGAGAGCCGCCTGAAGTGCAGACAGCCTCCGTGAGCCTTTCTCCTCTAGAGCTGTGCAAAGAAAGCGTGCACGCTACAGCGTGGCTGCGTGCAGCATGCACGAGCAAAAGCGGCCAAGTTCAGTGCCCTCGCTGGGCTTCCCTTTTGTGCGGACAACGTGAGGCGAAGAACGAAGCCGCAGAGCAGCGGGCTTGCGTGTGCAGTGCACCGAAGTTGCAGAAGTCCAGCAAGGGCTCGTTCACAAGCCGAGCCGGCTGAGGGCGTCCTCGCTTCTGCAAAAGGCAACGCGGAGCCCTAGCGCGTCACCGCACAGCGTGGAGATAGGCACTCTCCTAGTCCTTCAGCCTTGCAGAGTCCCTGCAGCTAGAGCTCAGCCAGGAGCAGGCGTCAAAGCAGAAGGCCTTCCTAAAGCACCCCTTGTCCAAGCAGCCTCCGGAAAGGGCGCGTCCCACTGCGGCTCTGCGCCTTTCTTCTAAGACAGACGCCCGGCTATGCTTTCGTGCTCGCAGCTGCCTTGGCAGCCTCCAGCAGTTGCTCTCATGGAGAACGAGCGAAGAGCTTCAGTTAAACGTCTCGCACACAGGAGAAAGGTGCCAGGACGACAGCACGTTCTTCCTCAGCCCTTCTCGTGGCCCGGATTGTGGTGCTGCCTTCAAAGCCGTGCACCTTGAAACACTCGTGCAGCAAGTGCTTCTCCCCTGGCCCACTTGGCTCAGCGAGAGCTACGTGGGCAGCGCGCACTCAACGAAAGCCAAAGGGTGTCCTTGGAGCTCGAGCTTGTTGGAGAGGATGAAAGTTTGGGAAGAAAGTTTCACAGCTATGTAGGCTTGGCAGAAAGATGCGTGAATGTAGAAACTTAGCATGAGGTAGAAATGGAAGCACGTTTTGACAGAGAGCACAAGGTGTTTTGCTGAAACACTGATCGCTGAATAAGTGAGAAGGCAAAGGTTGGAGATTGCGTTGGAAGGAGATTTTTTCTATGCTTAGCACAACGGTATGTGACTACAGGTACAAGCACCTGTTTTTCAGCAAGCAAGTAAGTCTCAAGAAGGGCATAAGGAGCTAGAAAACATGGTTTTACCAGAAAGAGAGCTCTCGCAGGCAAACAAGAAATGCCGATGGAGCAAGAAGAAGAAGGGGGGGGTTGGGGGGGGTGGCGGTGGGGGGGGTTGGTGGGGGGGGCGGGGTGGTGGCGGTGGTGGGGGGTCTGAGAATTCTCCGTGGTAAGCTTAAATTGTAACTTGCTTACTCTTGCGATTGGATAAGAATGACTATAATACGGCAATGGTAGGAGTCACGAGAGGCTACAGGCAAATGTCAAGGTATCACTGTGTATGGTGCTTACTGCTTGTACTGTATGAAGATACTCAGCAAAGAAAACGATAGAATGCTTTGTAACTTGAACAGAAAGCGGCTCCCGGTATGCCTCCGAGCTGTAGCTGACAGCTGTAGGGCTGGCTCTGCATACCCACTCCCTGAAATGCTGTAACTTCGCCGATGCAAGAAACAGCTTTCAAGAGAGCCGCCTGAAGTGCAGACAGCCTCCGTGAGCCTTTCTCCTCTAGAGCTGTGCAAAGAAAGCGTGCACGCTACAGCGTGGCTGCGTGCAGCATGCACGAGCAAAAGCGGCCAAGTTCAGTGCCCTCGCTGGGCTTCCCTTTTGTGCGGACAACGTGAGGCGAAGAACGAAGCCGCAGAGCAGCGGGCTTGCGTGTGCAGTGCACCGAAGTTGCAGAAGTCCAGCAAGGGCTCGTTCACAAGCCGAGCCGGCTGAGGGCGTCCTCGCTTCTGCAAAAGGCAACGCGGAGCCCTAGCGCGTCACCGCACAGCGTGGAGATAGGCACTCTCCTAGTCCTTCAGCCTTGCAGAGTCCCTGCAGCTAGAGCTCAGCCAGGAGCAGGCGTCAAAGCAGAAGGCCTTCCTAAAGCACCCCTTGTCCAAGCAGCCTCCGGAAAGGGCGCATCCCACTGCGGCTCTGCGCCTTTCTTCTAAGACAGACGCCCGGCTATGCTTTCGTGCTCGCAGCTGCCTTGGCAGCCTCCAGCAGTTGCTCTCATGGAGAACGAGCGAAGAGCTTCAGTTAAACGTCTCGCACACAGGAGAAAGGTGCCAGGACGACAGCACGTTCTTCCTCAGCCCTTCTCGTGGCCCGGATTGTGGTGCTGCCTTCAAAGCCGTGCACCTTGAAACATTCGTGCAGCAAGTGCTTCTCCCCTGGCCCACTTGGCTCAGCGAGAGCTACGTGGGCAGCGCGCACTCAGCGAAAGCCAAAGGGTGTCCTTGGAGCTCGAGCTTGTTGGAGAGGATGAAAGTTTGGGAAGAAAGTTTCACAGCTATGTAGGCTTGGCAGAAAGATGCGTGAATGTAGAAACTTAGCATGAGGTAGAAATGGAAGCACGTTTTGACAGAGAGCACAAGGTGTTTTGCTGAAACACTGATCGCTGAATAAGTGAGAAGGCAAAGGTTGGAGATTGCGTTGGAAGGAGATTTTTTCTATGCTTAGCACAACGGTATGTGACTACAGGTACAAGCACCTGTTTTTCAGCAAGCAAGTAAGTCTCAAGAAGGGCATAAGGAGCTAGAAAACATGGTTTTACCAGAAAGAGAGCTCTCGCAGGCAAACAAGAAATGCCGATGGAGCAAGAAGAAGAAGGGGGGGGTTGGGGGGGGTGGCGGTGGGGGGGGTTGGTGGGGGGGGCGGGGTGGTGGCGGTGGTGGGGGGTCTGAGAATTCTCCGTGGTAAGCTTAAATTGTAACTTGCTTACTCTTGCGACTGGATAAGAATGACTATAATACGGCAATGGTAGGAGTCACGAGAGGCTACAGGCAAATGTCAAGGTATCACTGTGTATGGTGCTTACTGCTTGTACTGTATGAAGATACTCAGCAAAGAAAACGATAGAATGCTTTGTAACTTGAACAGAAAGCGGCTCCCGGTATGCCTCCGAGCTGTAGCTGACAGCTGTAGGGCTGGCTCTGCATACCCACTCCCTGAAATGCTGTAACTTCGCCGATGCAAGAAACAGCTTTCAAGAGAGCCGCCTGAAGTGCAGACAGCCTCCGTGAGCCTTTCTCCTCTAGAGCTGTGCAAAGAAAGCGTGCACGCTACAGCGTGGCTGCGTGCAGCATGCACGAGCAAAAGCGGCCAAGTTCAGTGCCCTCGCTGGGCTTCCCTTTTGTGCGGACAACGTGAGGCGAAGAACGAAGCCGCAGAGCAGCGGGCTTGCGTGTGCAGTGCACCGAAGTTGCAGAAGTCCAGCAAGGGCTCGTTCACAAGCCGAGCCGGCTGAGGGCGTCCTCGCTTCTGCAAAAGGCAACGCGGAGCCCTAGCGCGTCACCGCACAGCGTGGAGATAGGCACTCTCCTAGTCCTTCAGCCTTGCAGAGTCCCTGCAGCTAGAGCTCAGCCAGGAGCAGGCGTCAAAGCAGAAGGCCTTCCTAAAGCACCCCTTGTCCAAGCAGCCTCCGGAAAGGGCGCGTCCCACTGCGGCTCTGCGCCTTTCTTCTAAGACAGACGCCCGGCTATGCTTTCGTGCTCGCAGCTGCCTTGGCAGCCTCCAGCAGTTGCTCTCATGGAGAACGAGCGAAGAGCTTCAGTTAAACGTCTCGCACACAGGAGAAAGGTGCCAGGACGACAGCACGTTCTTCCTCAGCCCTTCTCGTGGCCCGGATTGTGGTGCTGCCTTCAAAGCCGTGCACCTTGAAACACTCGTGCAGCAAGTGCTTCTCCCCTGGCCCACTTGGCTCAGCGAGAGCTACGTGGGCAGCGCGCACTCAACGAAAGCCAAAGGGTGTCCTTGGAGCTCGAGCTTGTTGGAGAGGATGAAAGTTTGGGAAGAAAGTTTCACAGCTATGTAGGCTTGGCAGAAAGATGCGTGAATGTAGAAACTTAGCATGAGGTAGAAATGGAAGCACGTTTTGACAGAGAGCACAAGGTGTTTTGCTGAAACACTGATCGCTGAATAAGTGAGAAGGCAAAGGTTGGAGATTGCGTTGGAAGGAGATTTTTTCTATGCTTAGCACAACGGTATGTGACTACAGGTACAAGCACCTGTTTTTCAGCAAGCAAGTAAGTCTCAAGAAGGGCATAAGGAGCTAGAAAACATGGTTTTACCAGAAAGAGAGCTCTCGCAGGCAAACAAGAAATGCCGATGGAGCAAGAAGAAGAAGGGGGGGGTTGGGGGGGGTGGCGGTGGGGGGGGTTGGTGGGGGGGGCGGGGTGGTGGCGGTGGTGGGGGGTCTGAGAATTCTCCGTGGTAAGCTTAAATTGTAACTTGCTTACTCTTGCGATTGGATAAGAATGACTATAATACGGCAATGGTAGGAGTCACGAGAGGCTACAGGCAAATGTCAAGGTATCACTGTGTATGGTGCTTACTGCTTGTACTGTATGAAGATACTCAGCAAAGAAAACGATAGAATGCTTTGTAACTTGAACAGAAAGCGGCTCCCGGTATGCCTCCGAGCTGTAGCTGACAGCTGTAGGGCTGGCTCTGCATACCCACTCCCTGAAATGCTGTAACTTCGCCGATGCAAGAAACAGCTTTCAAGAGAGCCGCCTGAAGTGCAGACAGCCTCCGTGAGCCTTTCTCCTCTAGAGCTGTGCAAAGAAAGCGTGCACGCTACAGCGTGGCTGCGTGCAGCATGCACGAGCAAAAGCGGCCAAGTTCAGTGCCCTCGCTGGGCTTCCCTTTTGTGCGGACAACGTGAGGCGAAGAACGAAGCCGCAGAGCAGCGGGCTTGCGTGTGCAGTGCACCGAAGTTGCAGAAGTCCAGCAAGGGCTCGTTCACAAGCCGAGCCGGCTGAGGGCGTCCTCGCTTCTGCAAAAGGCAACGCGGAGCCCTAGCGCGTCACCGCACAGCGTGGAGATAGGCACTCTCCTAGTCCTTCAGCCTTGCAGAGTCCCTGCAGCTAGAGCTCAGCCAGGAGCAGGCGTCAAAGCAGAAGGCCTTCCTAAAGCACCCCTTGTCCAAGCAGCCTCCGGAAAGGGCGCATCCCACTGCGGCTCTGCGCCTTTCTTCTAAGACAGACGCCCGGCTATGCTTTCGTGCTCGCAGCTGCCTTGGCAGCCTCCAGCAGTTGCTCTCATGGAGAACGAGCGAAGAGCTTCAGTTAAACGTCTCGCACACAGGAGAAAGGTGCCAGGACGACAGCACGTTCTTCCTCAGCCCTTCTCGTGGCCCGGATTGTGGTGCTGCCTTCAAAGCCGTGCACCTTGAAACATTCGTGCAGCAAGTGCTTCTCCCCTGGCCCACTTGGCTCAGCGAGAGCTACGTGGGCAGCGCGCACTCAGCGAAAGCCAAAGGGTGTCCTTGGAGCTCGAGCTTGTTGGAGAGGATGAAAGTTTGGGAAGAAAGTTTCACAGCTATGTAGGCTTGGCAGAAAGATGCGTGAATGTAGAAACTTAGCATGAGGTAGAAATGGAAGCACGTTTTGACAGAGAGCACAAGGTGTTTTGCTGAAACACTGATCGCTGAATAAGTGAGAAGGCAAAGGTTGGAGATTGCGTTGGAAGGAGATTTTTTCTATGCTTAGCACAACGGTATGTGACTACAGGTACAAGCACCTGTTTTTCAGCAAGCAAGTAAGTCTCAAGAAGGGCATAAGGAGCTAGAAAACATGGTTTTACCAGAAAGAGAGCTCTCGCAGGCAAACAAGAAATGCCGATGGAGCAAGAAGAAGAAGGGGGGGGTTGGGGGGGGTGGCGGTGGGGGGGGTTGGTGGGGGGGGCGGGGTGGTGGCGGTGGTGGGGGGTCTGAGAATTCTCCGTGGTAAGCTTAAATTGTAACTTGCTTACTCTTGCGACTGGATAAGAATGACTATAATACGGCAATGGTAGGAGTCACGAGAGGCTACAGGCAAATGTCAAGGTATCACTGTGTATGGTGCTTACTGCTTGTACTGTATGAAGATACTCAGCAAAGAAAACGATAGAATGCTTTGTAACTTGAACAGAAAGCGGCTCCCGGTATGCCTCCGAGCTGTAGCTGACAGCTGTAGGGCTGGCTCTGCATACCCACTCCCTGAAATGCTGTAACTTCGCCGATGCAAGAAACAGCTTTCAAGAGAGCCGCCTGAAGTGCAGACAGCCTCCGTGAGCCTTTCTCCTCTAGAGCTGTGCAAAGAAAGCGTGCACGCTACAGCGTGGCTGCGTGCAGCATGCACGAGCAAAAGCGGCCAAGTTCAGTGCCCTCGCTGGGCTTCCCTTTTGTGCGGACAACGTGAGGCGAAGAACGAAGCCGCAGAGCAGCGGGCTTGCGTGTGCAGTGCACCGAAGTTGCAGAAGTCCAGCAAGGGCTCGTTCACAAGCCGAGCCGGCTGAGGGCGTCCTCGCTTCTGCAAAAGGCAACGCGGAGCCCTAGCGCGTCACCGCACAGCGTGGAGATAGGCACTCTCCTAGTCCTTCAGCCTTGCAGAGTCCCTGCAGCTAGAGCTCAGCCAGGAGCAGGCGTCAAAGCAGAAGGCCTTCCTAAAGCACCCCTTGTCCAAGCAGCCTCCGGAAAGGGCGCGTCCCACTGCGGCTCTGCGCCTTTCTTCTAAGACAGACGCCCGGCTATGCTTTCGTGCTCGCAGCTGCCTTGGCAGCCTCCAGCAGTTGCTCTCATGGAGAACGAGCGAAGAGCTTCAGTTAAACGTCTCGCACACAGGAGAAAGGTGCCAGGACGACAGCACGTTCTTCCTCAGCCCTTCTCGTGGCCCGGATTGTGGTGCTGCCTTCAAAGCCGTGCACCTTGAAACATTCGTGCAGCAAGTGCTTCTCCCCTGGCCCACTTGGCTCAGCGAGAGCTACGTGGGCAGCGCGCACTCAGCGAAAGCCAAAGGGTGTCCTTGGAGCTCGAGCTTGTGGGAGAGGATGAAAGTTTGGGAAGAAAGTTTCACAGCTATGTAGGCTTGGCAGAAAGATGCGTGAATGTAGAAACTTAGCATGAGGTAGAAATGGAAGCACGTTTTGACAGAGAGCACAAGGTGTTTTGCTGAAACACTGATCGCTGAATAAGTGAGAAGGCAAAGGTTGGAGATTGCGTTGGAAGGAGATTTTTTCTATGCTTAGCACAACGGTATGTGACTACAGGTACAAGCACCTGTTTTTCAGCAAGCAAGTAAGTCTCAAGAAGGGCATAAGGAGCTAGAAAACATGGTTTTACCAGAAAGAGAGCTCTCGCAGGCAAACAAGAAATGCCGATGGAGCAAGAAGAAGAAGGGGGGGGTTGGGGGGGGGTGGCGGTGGGGGGGGTTGGTGGGGGGGGCGGGGTGGTGGCGGTGGTGGGGGGTCTGAGAATTCTCCGTGGTAAGCTTAAATTGTAACTTGCTTACTCTTGCGATTGGATAAGAATGACTATAATACGGCAATGGTAGGAGTCACGAGAGGCTACAGGCAAATGTCAAGGTATCACTGTGTATGGTGCTTACTGCTTGTACTGTATGAAGATACTCAGCAAAGAAAACGATAGAATGCTTTGTAACTTGAACAGAAAGCGGCTCCCGGTATGCCTCCGAGCTGTAGCTGACAGCTGTAGGGCTGGCTCTGCATACCCACTCCCTGAAATGCTGTAACTTCGCCGATGCAAGAAACAGCTTTCAAGAGAGCCGCCTGAAGTGCAGACAGCCTTCGTGAGCCTTTCTCCTCTAGAGCTGTGCAAAGAAAGCGTGCACGCTACAGCGTGGCTGCGTGCAGCATGCACGAGCAAAAGCGGCCAAGTTCAGTGCCCTCTCGCTGGGCTTCCCTTTTGTGCGGACAACGTGAGGCGAAGAACGAAGCCGCAGAGCAGCGGGCTTGCGTGTGCAGTGCACCGAAGTTGCAGAAGTCCAGCAAGGGCTCGTTCACAAGCCGAGCCGGCTGAGGGCGTCCTCGCTTCTGCAAAAGGCAACGCGGAGCCCTAGCGCGTCACCGCACAGCGTGGAGATAGGCACTCTCCTAGTCCTTCAGCCTTGCAGAGTCCCTGCAGCTAGAGCTCAGCCAGGAGCAGGCGTCAAAGCAGAAGGCCTTCCTAAAGCACCCCTTGTCCAAGCAGCCTCCGGAAAGGGCGCGTCCCACTGCGGCTCTGCGCCTTTCTTCTAAGACAGACGCCCGGCTATGCTTTCGTGCTCGCAGCTGCCTTGGCAGCCTCCAGCAGTTGCTCTCATGGAGAACGAGCGAAGAGCTTCAGTTAAACGTCTCGCACACAGGAGAAAGGTGCCAGGACGACAGCACGTTCTTCCTCAGCCCTTCTCGTGGCCCGGATTGTGGTGCTGCCTTCAAAGCCGTGCACCTTGAAACACTCGTGCAGCAAGTGCTTCTCCCCTGGCCCACTTGGCTCAGCGAGAGCTACGTGGGCAGCGCGCACTCAGCGAAAGCCAAAGGGTGTCCTTGGAGCTCGAGCTTGTTGGAGAGGATGAAAGTTTGGGAAGAAAGTTCCACAGCTATGTAGGCTTGGCAGAAAGATGCGTGAATGTAGAAACTTAGCATGAGGTAGAAATGGAAGCACGTTTTGACAGAGAGCACAAGGTGTTTTGCTGAAACACCGATCGCTGAATAAGTGAGAAGGCAAAGGTTGGAGATTGCGTTGGAAGGAGATTTTTTCTATGCTTAGCACAACGGTATGTGACTACAGGTACAAGCACCTGTTTTTCAGCAAGCAAGTAAGTCTCAAGAAGGGCATAAGGAGCTAGAAAACATGGTTTTACCAGAAAGAGAGCTCTCGCAGGCAAACAAGAAATGCCGATGGAGCAAGAAGAAGAAGGGGGGGGTTGGGGGGGGGTGGCGGTGGGGGGGGTTGGTGGGGGGGGCGGGGTGGTGGCGGTGGTGGGGGGTCTGAGAATTCTCCGTGGTAAGCTTAAATTGTAACTTGCTTACTCTTGCGATTGGATAAGAATGACTATAATACGGCAATGGTAGGAGTCACGAGAGGCTACAGGCAAATGTCAAGGTATCACTGTGTATGGTGCTTACTGCTTGTACTGTATGAAGATACTCAGCAAAGAAAACGATAGAATGCTTTGTAACTTGAACAGAAAGCGGCTCCCGGTATGCCTCCGAGCTGTAGCTGACAGCTGTAGGGCTGGCTCTGCATACCCACTCCCTGAAATGCTGTAACTTCGCCGATGCAAGAAACAGCTTTCAAGAGAGCCGCCTGAAGTGCAGACAGCCTCCGTGAGCCTTTCTCCTCTAGAGCTGTGCAAAGAAAGCGTGCACGCTACAGCGTGGCTGCGTGCAGCATGCACGAGCAAAAGCGGCCAAGTTCAGTGCCCTCGCTGGGCTTCCCTTTTGTGCGGACAACGTGAGGCGAAGAACGAAGCCGCAGAGCAGCGGGCTTGCGTGTGCAGTGCACCGAAGTTGCAGAAGTCCAGCAAGGGCTCGTTCACAAGCCGAGCCGGCTGAGGGCGTCCTCGCTTCTGCAAAAGGCAACGCGGAGCCCTAGCGCGTCACCGCACAGCGTGGAGATAGGCACTCTCCTAGTCCTTCAGCCTTGCAGAGTCCCTGCAGCTAGAGCTCAGCCAGGAGCAGGCGTCAAAGCAGAAGGCCTTCCTAAAGCACCCCTTGTCCAAGCAGCCTCCGGAAAGGGCGCGTCCCACTGCGGCTCTGCGCCTTTCTTCTAAGACAGACGCCCGGCTATGCTTTCGTGCTCGCAGCTGCCTTGGCAGCCTCCAGCAGTTGCTCTCATGGAGAACGAGCGAAGAGCTTCAGTTAAACGTCTCGCACACAGGAGAAAGGTGCCAGGACGACAGCACGTTCTTCCTCAGCCCTTCTCGTGGCCCGGATTGTGGTGCTGCCTTCAAAGCCGTGCACCTTGAAACACTCGTGCAGCAAGTGCTTCTCCCCTGGCCCACTTGGCTCAGCGAGAGCTACGTGGGCAGCGCGCACTCAGCGAAAGCCAAAGGGTGTCCTTGGAGCTCGAGCTTGTTGGAGAGGATGAAAGTTTGGGAAGAAAGTTTCACAGCTATGTAGGCTTGGCAGAAAGATGCGTGAATGTAGAAACTTAGCATGAGGTAGAAATGGAAGCACGTTTTGACAGAGAGCACAAGGTGTTTTGCTGAAACACTGATCGCTGAATAAGTGAGAAGGCAAAGGTTGGAGATTGCGTTGGAAGGAGATTTTTTCTATGCTTAGCACAACGGTATGTGACTACAGGTACAAGCACCTGTTTTTCAGCAAGCAAGTAAGTCTCAAGAAGGGCATAAGGAGCTAGAAAACATGGTTTTACCAGAAAGAGAGCTCTCGCAGGCAAACAAGAAATGCCGATGGAGCAAGAAGAAGAAGGGGGGGGTTGGGGGGGGGTGGCGGTGGGGGGGGTTGGTGGGGGGGGCGGGGTGGTGGCGGTGGTGGGGGGTCTGAGAATTCTCCGTGGTAAGCTTAAATTGTAACTTGCTTACTCTTGCGATTGGATAAGAATGACTATAATACGGCAATGGTAGGAGTCACGAGAGGCTACAGGCAAATGTCAAGGTATCACTGTGTATGGTGCTTACTGCTTGTACTGTATGAAGATACTCAGCAAAGAAAACGATAGAATGCTTTGTAACTTGAACAGAAAGCGGCTCCCGGTATGCCTCCGAGCTGTAGCTGACAGCTGTAGGGCTGGCTCTGCATACCCACTCCCTGAAATGCTGTAACTTCGCCGATGCAAGAAACAGCTTTCAAGAGAGCCGCCTGAAGTGCAGACAGCCTTCGTGAGCCTTTCTCCTCTAGAGCTGTGCAAAGAAAGCGTGCACGCTACAGCGTGGCTGCGTGCAGCATGCACGAGCAAAAGCGGCCAAGTTCAGTGCCCTCTCGCTGGGCTTCCCTTTTGTGCGGACAACGTGAGGCGAAGAACGAAGCCGCAGAGCAGCGGGCTTGCGTGTGCAGTGCACCGAAGTTGCAGAAGTCCAGCAAGGGCTCGTTCACAAGCCGAGCCGGCTGAGGGCGTCCTCGCTTCTGCAAAAGGCAACGCGGAGCCCTAGCGCGTCACCGCACAGCGTGGAGATAGGCACTCTCCTAGTCCTTCAGCCTTGCAGAGTCCCTGCAGCTAGAGCTCAGCCAGGAGCAGGCGTCAAAGCAGAAGGCCTTCCTAAAGCACCCCTTGTCCAAGCAGCCTCCGGAAAGGGCGCGTCCCACTGCGGCTCTGCGCCTTTCTTCTAAGACAGACGCCCGGCTATGCTTTCGTGCTCGCAGCTGCCTTGGCAGCCTCCAGCAGTTGCTCTCATGGAGAACGAGCGAAGAGCTTCAGTTAAACGTCTCGCACACAGGAGAAAGGTGCCAGGACGACAGCACGTTCTTCCTCAGCCCTTCTCGTGGCCCGGATTGTGGTGCTGCCTTCAAAGCCGTGCACCTTGAAACACTCGTGCAGCAAGTGCTTCTCCCCTGGCCCACTTGGCTCAGCGAGAGCTACGTGGGCAGCGCGCACTCAGCGAAAGCCAAAGGGTGTCCTTGGAGCTCGAGCTTGTTGGAGAGGATGAAAGTTTGGGAAGAAAGTTCCACAGCTATGTAGGCTTGGCAGAAAGATGCGTGAATGTAGAAACTTAGCATGAGGTAGAAATGGAAGCACGTTTTGACAGAGAGCACAAGGTGTTTTGCTGAAACACCGATCGCTGAATAAGTGAGAAGGCAAAGGTTGGAGATTGCGTTGGAAGGAGATTTTTTCTATGCTTAGCACAACGGTATGTGACTACAGGTACAAGCACCTGTTTTTCAGCAAGCAAGTAAGTCTCAAGAAGGGCATAAGGAGCTAGAAAACATGGTTTTACCAGAAAGAGAGCTCTCGCAGGCAAACAAGAAATGCCGATGGAGCAAGAAGAAGAAGGGGGGGGTTGGGGGGGGGTGGCGGTGGGGGGGGTTGGTGGGGGGGGCGGGGTGGTGGCGGTGGTGGGGGGTCTGAGAATTCTCCGTGGTAAGCTTAAATTGTAACTTGCTTACTCTTGCGATTGGATAAGAATGACTATAATACGGCAATGGTAGGAGTCACGAGAGGCTACAGGCAAATGTCAAGGTATCACTGTGTATGGTGCTTACTGCTTGTACTGTATGAAGATACTCAGCAAAGAAAACGATAGAATGCTTTGTAACTTGAACAGAAAGCGGCTCCCGGTATGCCTCCGAGCTGTAGCTGACAGCTGTAGGGCTGGCTCTGCATACCCACTCCCTGAAATGCTGTAACTTCGCCGATGCAAGAAACAGCTTTCAAGAGAGCCGCCTGAAGTGCAGACAGCCTCCGTGAGCCTTTCTCCTCTAGAGCTGTGCAAAGAAAGCGTGCACGCTACAGCGTGGCTGCGTGCAGCATGCACGAGCAAAAGCGGCCAAGTTCAGTGCCCTCGCTGGGCTTCCCTTTTGTGCGGACAACGTGAGGCGAAGAACGAAGCCGCAGAGCAGCGGGCTTGCGTGTGCAGTGCACCGAAGTTGCAGAAGTCCAGCAAGGGCTCGTTCACAAGCCGAGCCGGCTGAGGGCGTCCTCGCTTCTGCAAAAGGCAACGCGGAGCCCTAGCGCGTCACCGCACAGCGTGGAGATAGGCACTCTCCTAGTCCTTCAGCCTTGCAGAGTCCCTGCAGCTAGAGCTCAGCCAGGAGCAGGCGTCAAAGCAGAAGGCCTTCCTAAAGCACCCCTTGTCCAAGCAGCCTCCGGAAAGGGCGCGTCCCACTGCGGCTCTGCGCCTTTCTTCTAAGACAGACGCCCGGCTATGCTTTCGTGCTCGCAGCTGCCTTGGCAGCCTCCAGCAGTTGCTCTCATGGAGAACGAGCGAAGAGCTTCAGTTAAACGTCTCGCACACAGGAGAAAGGTGCCAGGACGACAGCACGTTCTTCCTCAGCCCTTCTCGTGGCCCGGATTGTGGTGCTGCCTTCAAAGCCGTGCACCTTGAAACATTCGTGCAGCAAGTGCTTCTCCCCTGGCCCACTTGGCTCAGCGAGAGCTACGTGGGCAGCGCGCACTCAGCGAAAGCCAAAGGGTGTCCTTGGAGCTCGAGCTTGTTGGAGAGGATGAAAGTTTGGGAAGAAAGTTTCACAGCTATGTAGGCTTGGCAGAAAGATGCGTGAATGTAGAAACTTAGCATGAGGTAGAAATGGAAGCACGTTTTGACAGAGAGCACAAGGTGTTTTGCTGAAACACTGATCGCTGAATAAGTGAGAAGGCAAAGGTTGGAGATTGCGTTGGAAGGAGATTTTTTCTATGCTTAGCACAACGGTATGTGACTACAGGTACAAGCACCTGTTTTTCAGCAAGCAAGTAAGTCTCAAGAAGGGCATAAGGAGCTAGAAAACATGGTTTTACCAGAAAGAGAGCTCTCGCAGGCAAACAAGAAATGCCGATGGAGCAAGAAGAAGAAGGGGGGGGTTGGGGGGGGTGGCGGTGGGGGGGGTTGGTGGGGGGGGCGGGGTGGTGGCGGTGGTGGGGGGTCTGAGAATTGTCCGTGGTAAGCTTAAATTGTAACTTGCTTACTCTTGCGACTGGATAAGAATGACTATAATACGGCAATGGTAGGAGTCACGAGAGGCTACAGGCAAATGTCAAGGTATCACTGTGTATGGTGCTTACTGCTTGTACTGTATGAAGATACTCAGCAAAGAAAACGATAGAATGCTTTGTAACTTGAACAGAAAGCGGCTCCCGGTATGCCTCCGAGCTGTAGCTGACAGCTGTAGGGCTGGCTCTGCATACCCACTCCCTGAAATGCTGTAACTTCGCCGATGCAAGAAACAGCTTTCAAGAGAGCCGCCTGAAGTGCAGACAGCCTCCGTGAGCCTTTCTCCTCTAGAGCTGTGCAAAGAAAGCGTGCACGCTACAGCGTGGCTGCGTGCAGCATGCACGAGCAAAAGCGGCCAAGTTCAGTGCCCTCGCTGGGCTTCCCTTTTGTGCGGACAACGTGAGGCGAAGAACGAAGCCGCAGAGCAGCGGGCTTGCGTGTGCAGTGCACCGAAGTTGCAGAAGTCCAGCAAGGGCTCGTTCACAAGCCGAGCCGGCTGAGGGCGTCCTCGCTTCTGCAAAAGGCAACGCGGAGCCCTAGCGCGTCACCGCACAGCGTGGAGATAGGCACTCTCCTAGTCCTTCAGCCTTGCAGAGTCCCTGCAGCTAGAGCTCAGCCAGGAGCAGGCGTCAAAGCAGAAGGCCTTCCTAAAGCACCCCTTGTCCAAGCAGCCTCCGGAAAGGGCGCATCCCACTGCGGCTCTGCGCCTTTCTTCTAAGACAGACGCCCGGCTATGCTTTCGTGCTCGCAGCTGCCTTGGCAGCCTCCAGCAGTTGCTCTCATGGAGAACGAGCGAAGAGCTTCAGTTAAACGTCTCGCACACAGGAGAAAGGTGCCAGGACGACAGCACGTTCTTCCTCAGCCCTTCTCGTGGCCCGGATTGTGGTGCTGCCTTCAAAGCCGTGCACCTTGAAACATTCGTGCAGCAAGTGCTTCTCCCCTGGCCCACTTGGCTCAGCGAGAGCTACGTGGGCAGCGCGCACTCAGCGAAAGCCAAAGGGTGTCCTTGGAGCTCGAGCTTGTTGGAGAGGATGAAAGTTTGGGAAGAAAGTTCCACAGCTATGTAGGCTTGGCAGAAAGATGCGTGAATGTAGAAACTTAGCATGAGGTAGAAATGGAAGCACGTTTTGACAGAGAGCACAAGGTGTTTTGCTGAAACACTGATCGCTGAATAAGTGAGAAGGCAAAGGTTGGAGATTGCGTTGGAAGGAGATTTTTTCTATGCTTAGCACAACGGTATGTGACTACAGGTACAAGCACCTGTTTTTCAGCAAGCAAGTAAGTCTCAAGAAGGGCATAAGGAGCTAGAAAACATGGTTTTACCAGAAAGAGAGCTCTCGCAGGCAAACAAGAAATGCCGATGGAGCAAGAAGAAGAAGGGGGGGGTTGGGGGGGGTGGCGGTGGGGGGGGTTGGTGGGGGGGGCGGGGTGGTGGCGGTGGTGGGGGGTCTGAGAATTCTCCGTGGTAAGCTTAAATTGTAACTTGCTTACTCTTGCGATTGGATAAGAATGACTATAATACGGCAATGGTAGGAGTCACGAGAGGCTACAGGCAAATGTCAAGGTATCACTGTGTATGGTGCTTACTGCTTGTACTGTATGAAGATACTCAGCAAAGAAAACGATAGAATGCTTTGTAACTTGAACAGAAAGCGGCTCCCGGTATGCCTCCGAGCTGTAGCTGACAGCTGTAGGGCTGGCTCTGCATACCCACTCCCTGAAATGCTGTAACTTCGCCGATGCAAGAAACAGCTTTCAAGAGAGCCGCCTGAAGTGCAGACAGCCTCCGTGAGCCTTTCTCCTCTAGAGCTGTGCAAAGAAAGCGTGCACGCTACAGCGTGGCTGCGTGCAGCATGCACGAGCAAAAGCGGCCAAGTTCAGTGCCCTCGCTGGGCTTCCCTTTTGTGCGGACAACGTGAGGCGAAGAACGAAGCCGCAGAGCAGCGGGCTTGCGTGTGCAGTGCACCGAAGTTGCAGAAGTCCAGCAAGGGCTCGTTCACAAGCCGAGCCGGCTGAGGGCGTCCTCGCTTCTGCAAAAGGCAACGCGGAGCCCTAGCGCGTCACCGCACAGCGTGGAGATAGGCACTCTCCTAGTCCTTCAGCCTTGCAGAGTCCCTGCAGCTAGAGCTCAGCCAGGAGCAGGCGTCAAAGCAGAAGGCCTTCCTAAAGCACCCCTTGTCCAAGCAGCCTCCGGAAAGGGCGCATCCCACTGCGGCTCTGCGCCTTTCTTCTAAGACAGACGCCCGGCTATGCTTTCGTGCTCGCAGCTGCCTTGGCAGCCTCCAGCAGTTGCTCTCATGGAGAACGAGCGAAGAGCTTCAGTTAAACGTCTCGCACACAGGAGAAAGGTGCCAGGACGACAGCACGTTCTTCCTCAGCCCTTCTCGTGGCCCGGATTGTGGTGCTGCCTTCAAAGCCGTGCACCTTGAAACATTCGTGCAGCAAGTGCTTCTCCCCTGGCCCACTTGGCTCAGCGAGAGCTACGTGGGCAGCGCGCACTCAGCGAAAGCCAAAGGGTGTCCTTGGAGCTCGAGCTTGTTGGAGAGGATGAAAGTTTGGGAAGAAAGTTTCACAGCTATGTAGGCTTGGCAGAAAGATGCGTGAATGTAGAAACTTAGCATGAGGTAGAAATGGAAGCACGTTTTGACAGAGAGCACAAGGTGTTTTGCTGAAACACTGATCGCTGAATAAGTGAGAAGGCAAAGGTTGGAGATTGCGTTGGAAGGAGATTTTTTCTATGCTTAGCACAACGGTATGTGACTACAGGTACAAGCACCTGTTTTTCAGCAAGCAAGTAAGTCTCAAGAAGGGCATAAGGAGCTAGAAAACATGGTTTTACCAGAAAGAGAGCTCTCGCAGGCAAACAAGAAATGCCGATGGAGCAAGAAGAAGAAGGGGGGGGTTGGGGGGGGTGGCGGTGGGGGGGGTTGGTGGGGGGGGCGGGGTGGTGGCGGTGGTGGGGGGTCTGAGAATTCTCCGTGGTAAGCTTAAATTGTAACTTGCTTACTCTTGCGATTGGATAAGAATGACTATAATACGGCAATGGTAGGAGTCACGAGAGGCTACAGGCAAATGTCAAGGTATCACTGTGTATGGTGCTTACTGCTTGTACTGTATGAAGATACTCAGCAAAGAAAACGATAGAATGCTTTGTAACTTGAACAGAAAGCGGCTCCCGGTATGCCTCCGAGCTGTAGCTGACAGCTGTAGGGCTGGCTCTGCATACCCACTCCCTGAAATGCTGTAACTTCGCCGATGCAAGAAACAGCTTTCAAGAGAGCCGCCTGAAGTGCAGACAGCCTCCGTGAGCCTTTCTCCTCTAGAGCTGTGCAAAGAAAGCGTGCACGCTACAGCGTGGCTGCGTGCAGCATGCACGAGCAAAAGCGGCCAAGTTCAGTGCCCTCGCTGGGCTTCCCTTTTGTGCGGACAACGTGAGGCGAAGAACGAAGCCGCAGAGCAGCGGGCTTGCGTGTGCAGTGCACCGAAGTTGCAGAAGTCCAGCAAGGGCTCGTTCACAAGCCGAGCCGGCTGAGGGCGTCCTCGCTTCTGCAAAAGGCAACGCGGAGCCCTAGCGCGTCACCGCACAGCGTGGAGATAGGCACTCTCCTAGTCCTTCAGCCTTGCAGAGTCCCTGCAGCTAGAGCTCAGCCAGGAGCAGGCGTCAAAGCAGAAGGCCTTCCTAAAGCACCCCTTGTCCAAGCAGCCTCCGGAAAGGGCGCGTCCCACTGCGGCTCTGCGCCTTTCTTCTAAGACAGACGCCCGGCTATGCTTTCGTGCTCGCAGCTGCCTTGGCAGCCTCCAGCAGTTGCTCTCATGGAGAACGAGCGAAGAGCTTCAGTTAAACGTCTCGCACACAGGAGAAAGGTGCCAGGACGACAGCACGTTCTTCCTCAGCCCTTCTCGTGGCCCGGATTGTGGTGCTGCCTTCAAAGCCGTGCACCTTGAAACATTCGTGCAGCAAGTGCTTCTCCCCTGGCCCACTTGGCTCAGCGAGAGCTACGTGGGCAGCGCGCACTCAGCGAAAGCCAAAGGGTGTCCTTGGAGCTCGAGCTTGTGGGAGAGGATGAAAGTTTGGGAAGAAAGTTTCACAGCTATGTAGGCTTGGCAGAAAGATGCGTGAATGTAGAAACTTAGCATGAGGTAGAAATGGAAGCACGTTTTGACAGAGAGCACAAGGTGTTTTGCTGAAACACTGATCGCTGAATAAGTGAGAAGGCAAAGGTTGGAGATTGCGTTGGAAGGAGATTTTTTCTATGCTTAGCACAACGGTATGTGACTACAGGTACAAGCACCTGTTTTTCAGCAAGCAAGTAAGTCTCAAGAAGGGCATAAGGAGCTAGAAAACATGGTTTTACCAGAAAGAGAGCTCTCGCAGGCAAACAAGAAATGCCGATGGAGCAAGAAGAAGAAGGGGGGGGTTGGGGGGGGGTGGCGGTGGGGGGGGTTGGTGGGGGGGGCGGGGTGGTGGCGGTGGTGGGGGGTCTGAGAATTCTCCGTGGTAAGCTTAAATTGTAACTTGCTTACTCTTGCGATTGGATAAGAATGACTATAATACGGCAATGGTAGGAGTCACGAGAGGCTACAGGCAAATGTCAAGGTATCACTGTGTATGGTGCTTACTGCTTGTACTGTATGAAGATACTCAGCAAAGAAAACGATAGAATGCTTTGTAACTTGAACAGAAAGCGGCTCCCGGTATGCCTCCGAGCTGTAGCTGACAGCTGTAGGGCTGGCTCTGCATACCCACTCCCTGAAATGCTGTAACTTCGCCGATGCAAGAAACAGCTTTCAAGAGAGCCGCCTGAAGTGCAGACAGCCTTCGTGAGCCTTTCTCCTCTAGAGCTGTGCAAAGAAAGCGTGCACGCTACAGCGTGGCTGCGTGCAGCATGCACGAGCAAAAGCGGCCAAGTTCAGTGCCCTCTCGCTGGGCTTCCCTTTTGTGCGGACAACGTGAGGCGAAGAACGAAGCCGCAGAGCAGCGGGCTTGCGTGTGCAGTGCACCGAAGTTGCAGAAGTCCAGCAAGGGCTCGTTCACAAGCCGAGCCGGCTGAGGGCGTCCTCGCTTCTGCAAAAGGCAACGCGGAGCCCTAGCGCGTCACCGCACAGCGTGGAGATAGGCACTCTCCTAGTCCTTCAGCCTTGCAGAGTCCCTGCAGCTAGAGCTCAGCCAGGAGCAGGCGTCAAAGCAGAAGGCCTTCCTAAAGCACCCCTTGTCCAAGCAGCCTCCGGAAAGGGCGCGTCCCACTGCGGCTCTGCGCCTTTCTTCTAAGACAGACGCCCGGCTATGCTTTCGTGCTCGCAGCTGCCTTGGCAGCCTCCAGCAGTTGCTCTCATGGAGAACGAGCGAAGAGCTTCAGTTAAACGTCTCGCACACAGGAGAAAGGTGCCAGGACGACAGCACGTTCTTCCTCAGCCCTTCTCGTGGCCCGGATTGTGGTGCTGCCTTCAAAGCCGTGCACCTTGAAACACTCGTGCAGCAAGTGCTTCTCCCCTGGCCCACTTGGCTCAGCGAGAGCTACGTGGGCAGCGCGCACTCAGCGAAAGCCAAAGGGTGTCCTTGGAGCTCGAGCTTGTTGGAGAGGATGAAAGTTTGGGAAGAAAGTTTCACAGCTATGTAGGCTTGGCAGAAAGATGCGTGAATGTAGAAACTTAGCATGAGGTAGAAATGGAAGCACGTTTTGACAGAGAGCACAAGGTGTTTTGCTGAAACACTGATCGCTGAATAAGTGAGAAGGCAAAGGTTGGAGATTGCGTTGGAAGGAGATTTTTTCTATGCTTAGCACAACGGTATGTGACTACAGGTACAAGCACCTGTTTTTCAGCAAGCAAGTAAGTCTCAAGAAGGGCATAAGGAGCTAGAAAACATGGTTTTACCAGAAAGAGAGCTCTCGCAGGCAAACAAGAAATGCCGATGGAGCAAGAAGAAGAAGGGGGGGGTTGGGGGGGGGGTGGCGGTGGGAGGGGTTGGTGGGGGGGGCGGGGTGGTGGCGGTGGTGGGGGGTCTGAGAATTGTCCGTGGTAAGCTTAAATTGTAACTTGCTTACTCTTGCGATTGGATAAGAATGACTATAATACGGCAATGGTAGGAGTCACGAGAGGCTACAGGCAAATGTCAAGGTATCACTGTGTATGGTGCTTACTGCTTGTACTGTATGAAGATACTCAGCAAAGAAAACGATAGAATGCTTTGTAACTTGAACAGAAAGCGGCTCCCGGTATGCCTCCGAGCTGTAGCTGACAGCTGTAGGGCTGGCTCTGCATACCCACTCCCTGAAATGCTGTAACTTCGCCGATGCAAGAAACAGCTTTCAAGAGAGCCGCCTGAAGTGCAGACAGCCTCCGTGAGCCTTTCTCCTCTAGAGCTGTGCAAAGAAAGCGTGCACGCTACAGCGTGGCTGCGTGCAGCATGCACGAGCAAAAGCGGCCAAGTTCAGTGCCCTCGCTGGGCTTCCCTTTTGTGCGGACAACGTGAGGCGAAGAACGAAGCCGCAGAGCAGCGGGCTTGCGTGTGCAGTGCACCGAAGTTGCAGAAGTCCAGCAAGGGCTCGTTCACAAGCCGAGCCGGCTGAGGGCGTCCTCGCTTCTGCAAAAGGCAACGCGGAGCCCTAGCGCGTCACCGCACAGCGTGGAGATAGGCACTCTCCTAGTCCTTCAGCCTTGCAGAGTCCCTGCAGCTAGAGCTCAGCCAGGAGCAGGCGTCAAAGCAGAAGGCCTTCCTAAAGCACCCCTTGTCCAAGCAGCCTCCGGAAAGGGCGCGTCCCACTGCGGCTCTGCGCCTTTCTTCTAAGACAGACGCCCGGCTATGCTTTCGTGCTCGCAGCTGCCTTGGCAGCCTCCAGCAGTTGCTCTCATGGAGAACGAGCGAAGAGCTTCAGTTAAACGTCTCGCACACAGGAGAAAGGTGCCAGGACGACAGCACGTTCTTCCTCAGCCCTTCTCGTGGCCCGGATTGTGGTGCTGCCTTCAAAGCCGTGCACCTTGAAACATTCGTGCAGCAAGTGCTTCTCCCCTGGCCCACTTGGCTCAGCGAGAGCTACGTGGGCAGCGCGCACTCAGCGAAAGCCAAAGGGTGTCCTTGGAGCTCGAGCTTGTGGGAGAGGATGAAAGTTTGGGAAGAAAGTTTCACAGCTATGTAGGCTTGGCAGAAAGATGCGTGAATGTAGAAACTTAGCATGAGGTAGAAATGGAAGCACGTTTTGACAGAGAGCACAAGGTGTTTTGCTGAAACACTGATCGCTGAATAAGTGAGAAGGCAAAGGTTGGAGATTGCGTTGGAAGGAGATTTTTTCTATGCTTAGCACAACGGTATGTGACTACAGGTACAAGCACCTGTTTTTCAGCAAGCAAGTAAGTCTCAAGAAGGGCATAAGGAGCTAGAAAACATGGTTTTACCAGAAAGAGAGCTCTCGCAGGCAAACAAGAAATGCCGATGGAGCAAGAAGAAGAAGGGGGGGGTTGGGGGGGGGTGGCGGTGGGGGGGGTTGGTGGGGGGGGCGGGGTGGTGGCGGTGGTGGGGGGTCTGAGAATTCTCCGTGGTAAGCTTAAATTGTAACTTGCTTACTCTTGCGATTGGATAAGAATGACTATAATACGGCAATGGTAGGAGTCACGAGAGGCTACAGGCAAATGTCAAGGTATCACTGTGTATGGTGCTTACTGCTTGTACTGTATGAAGATACTCAGCAAAGAAAACGATAGAATGCTTTGTAACTTGAACAGAAAGCGGCTCCCGGTATGCCTCCGAGCTGTAGCTGACAGCTGTAGGGCTGGCTCTGCATACCCACTCCCTGAAATGCTGTAACTTCGCCGATGCAAGAAACAGCTTTCAAGAGAGCCGCCTGAAGTGCAGACAGCCTTCGTGAGCCTTTCTCCTCTAGAGCTGTGCAAAGAAAGCGTGCACGCTACAGCGTGGCTGCGTGCAGCATGCACGAGCAAAAGCGGCCAAGTTCAGTGCCCTCTCGCTGGGCTTCCCTTTTGTGCGGACAACGTGAGGCGAAGAACGAAGCCGCAGAGCAGCGGGCTTGCGTGTGCAGTGCACCGAAGTTGCAGAAGTCCAGCAAGGGCTCGTTCACAAGCCGAGCCGGCTGAGGGCGTCCTCGCTTCTGCAAAAGGCAACGCGGAGCCCTAGCGCGTCACCGCACAGCGTGGAGATAGGCACTCTCCTAGTCCTTCAGCCTTGCAGAGTCCCTGCAGCTAGAGCTCAGCCAGGAGCAGGCGTCAAAGCAGAAGGCCTTCCTAAAGCACCCCTTGTCCAAGCAGCCTCCGGAAAGGGCGCGTCCCACTGCGGCTCTGCGCCTTTCTTCTAAGACAGACGCCCGGCTATGCTTTCGTGCTCGCAGCTGCCTTGGCAGCCTCCAGCAGTTGCTCTCATGGAGAACGAGCGAAGAGCTTCAGTTAAACGTCTCGCACACAGGAGAAAGGTGCCAGGACGACAGCACGTTCTTCCTCAGCCCTTCTCGTGGCCCGGATTGTGGTGCTGCCTTCAAAGCCGTGCACCTTGAAACACTCGTGCAGCAAGTGCTTCTCCCCTGGCCCACTTGGCTCAGCGAGAGCTACGTGGGCAGCGCGCACTCAGCGAAAGCCAAAGGGTGTCCTTGGAGCTCGAGCTTGTTGGAGAGGATGAAAGTTTGGGAAGAAAGTTTCACAGCTATGTAGGCTTGGCAGAAAGATGCGTGAATGTAGAAACTTAGCATGAGGTAGAAATGGAAGCACGTTTTGACAGAGAGCACAAGGTGTTTTGCTGAAACACTGATCGCTGAATAAGTGAGAAGGCAAAGGTTGGAGATTGCGTTGGAAGGAGATTTTTTCTATGCTTAGCACAACGGTATGTGACTACAGGTACAAGCACCTGTTTTTCAGCAAGCAAGTAAGTCTCAAGAAGGGCATAAGGCGCTAGAAAACATGGTTTTACCAGAAAGAGAGCTCTCGCAGGCAAACAAGAAATGCCGATGGAGCAAGAAGAAGAAGGGGGGGGTTGGGGGGGGGTGGCGGTGGGGGGGGTTGGTGGGGGGGGCGGGGTGGTGGCGGTGGTGGGGGGTCTGAGAATTCTCCGTGGTAAGCTTAAATTGTAACTTGCTTACTCTTGCGATTGGATAAGAATGACTATAATACGGCAATGGTAGGAGTCACGAGAGGCTACAGGCAAATGTCAAGGTATCACTGTGTATGGTGCTTACTGCTTGTACTGTATGAAGATACTCAGCAAAGAAAACGATAGAATGCTTTGTAACTTGAACAGAAAGCGGCTCCCGGTATGCCTCCGAGCTGTAGCTGACAGCTGTAGGGCTGGCTCTGCATACCCACTCCCTGAAATGCTGTAACTTCGCCGATGCAAGAAACAGCTTTCAAGAGAGCCGCCTGAAGTGCAGACAGCCTCCGTGAGCCTTTCTCCTCTAGAGCTGTGCAAAGAAAGCGTGCACGCTACAGCGTGGCTGCGTGCAGCATGCACGAGCAAAAGCGGCCAAGTTCAGTGCCCTCGCTGGGCTTCCCTTTTGTGCGGACAACGTGAGGCGAAGAACGAAGCCGCAGAGCAGCGGGCTTGCGTGTGCAGTGCACCGAAGTTGCAGAAGTCCAGCAAGGGCTCGTTCACAAGCCGAGCCGGCTGAGGGCGTCCTCGCTTCTGCAAAAGGCAACGCGGAGCCCTAGCGCGTCACCGCACAGCGTGGAGATAGGCACTCTCCTAGTCCTTCAGCCTTGCAGAGTCCCTGCAGCTAGAGCTCAGCCAGGAGCAGGCGTCAAAGCAGAAGGCCTTCCTAAAGCACCCCTTGTCCAAGCAGCCTCCGGAAAGGGCGCGTCCCACTGCGGCTCTGCGCCTTTCTTCTAAGACAGACGCCCGGCTATGCTTTCGTGCTCGCAGCTGCCTTGGCAGCCTCCAGCAGTTGCTCTCATGGAGAACGAGCGAAGAGCTTCAGTTAAACGTCTCGCACACAGGAGAAAGGTGCCAGGACGACAGCACGTTCTTCCTCAGCCCTTCTCGTGGCCCGGATTGTGGTGCTGCCTTCAAAGCCGTGCACCTTGAAACATTCGTGCAGCAAGTGCTTCTCCCCTGGCCCACTTGGCTCAGCGAGAGCTACGTGGGCAGCGCGCACTCAGCGAAAGCCAAAGGGTGTCCTTGGAGCTCGAGCTTGTTGGAGAGGATGAAAGTTTGGGAAGAAAGTTTCACAGCTATGTAGGCTTGGCAGAAAGATGCGTGAATGTAGAAACTTAGCATGAGGTAGAAATGGAAGCACGTTTTGACAGAGAGCACAAGGTGTTTTGCTGAAACACTGATCGCTGAATAAGTGAGAAGGCAAAGGTTGGAGATTGCGTTGGAAGGAGATTTTTTCTATGCTTAGCACAACGGTATGTGACTACAGGTACAAGCACCTGTTTTTCAGCAAGCAAGTAAGTCTCAAGAAGGGCATAAGGAGCTAGAAAACATGGTTTTACCAGAAAGAGAGCTCTCGCAGGCAAACAAGAAATGCCGATGGAGCAAGAAGAAGAAGGGGGGGGTTGGGGGGGGGTGGCGGTGGGGGGGGTTGGTGGGGGGGGCGGGGTGGTGGCGGTGGTGGGGGGTCTGAGAATTCTCCGTGGTAAGCTTAAATTGTAACTTGCTTACTCTTGCGATTGGATAAGAATGACTATAATACGGCAATGGTAGGAGTCACGAGAGGCTACAGGCAAATGTCAAGGTATCACTGTGTATGGTGCTTACTGCTTGTACTGTATGAAGATACTCAGCAAAGAAAACGATAGAATGCTTTGTAACTTGAACAGAAAGCGGCTCCCGGTATGCCTCCGAGCTGTAGCTGACAGCTGTAGGGCTGGCTCTGCATACCCACTCCCTGAAATGCTGTAACTTCGCCGATGCAAGAAACAGCTTTCAAGAGAGCCGCCTGAAGTGCAGACAGCCTCCGTGAGCCTTTCTCCTCTAGAGCTGTGCAAAGAAAGCGTGCACGCTACAGCGTGGCTGCGTGCAGCATGCACGAGCAAAAGCGGCCAAGTTCAGTGCCCTCGCTGGGCTTCCCTTTTGTGCGGACAACGTGAGGCGAAGAACGAAGCCGCAGAGCAGCGGGCTTGCGTGTGCAGTGCACCGAAGTTGCAGAAGTCCAGCAAGGGCTCGTTCACAAGCCGAGCCGGCTGAGGGCGTCCTCGCTTCTGCAAAAGGCAACGCGGAGCCCTAGCGCGTCACCGCACAGCGTGGAGATAGGCACTCTCCTAGTCCTTCAGCCTTGCAGAGTCCCTGCAGCTAGAGCTCAGCCAGGAGCAGGCGTCAAAGCAGAAGGCCTTCCTAAAGCACCCCTTGTCCAAGCAGCCTCCGGAAAGGGCGCGTCCCACTGCGGCTCTGCGCCTTTCTTCTAAGACAGACGCCCGGCTATGCTTTCGTGCTCGCAGCTGCCTTGGCAGCCTCCAGCAGTTGCTCTCATGGAGAACGAGCGAAGAGCTTCAGTTAAACGTCTCGCACACAGGAGAAAGGTGCCAGGACGACAGCACGTTCTTCCTCAGCCCTTCTCGTGGCCCGGATTGTGGTGCTGCCTTCAAAGCCGTGCACCTTGAAACACTCGTGCAGCAAGTGCTTCTCCCCTGGCCCACTTGGCTCAGCGAGAGCTACGTGGGCAGCGCGCACTCAGCGAAAGCCAAAGGGTGTCCTTGGAGCTCGAGCTTGTTGGAGAGGATGAAAGTTTGGGAAGAAAGTTTCACAGCTATGTAGGCTTGGCAGAAAGATGCGTGAATGTAGAAACTTAGCATGAGGTAGAAATGGAAGCACGTTTTGACAGAGAGCACAAGGTGTTTTGCTGAAACACTGATCGCTGAATAAGTGAGAAGGCAAAGGTTGGAGATTGCGTTGGAAGGAGATTTTTTCTATGCTTAGCACAACGGTATGTGACTACAGGTACAAGCACCTGTTTTTCAGCAAGCAAGTAAGTCTCAAGAAGGGCATAAGGAGCTAGAAAACATGGTTTTACCAGAAAGAGAGCTCTCGCAGGCAAACAAGAAATGCCGATGGAGCAAGAAGAAGAAGGGGGGGGTTGGGGGGGGGTGGCGGTGGGGGGGGTTGGTGGGGGGGGCGGGGTGGTGGCGGTGGTGGGGGGTCTGAGAATTCTCCGTGGTAAGCTTAAATTGTAACTTGCTTACTCTTGCGATTGGATAAGAATGACTATAATACGGCAATGGTAGGAGTCACGAGAGGCTACAGGCAAATGTCAAGGTATCACTGTGTATGGTGCTTACTGCTTGTACTGTATGAAGATACTCAGCAAAGAAAACGATAGAATGCTTTGTAACTTGAACAGAAAGCGGCTCCCGGTATGCCTCCGAGCTGTAGCTGACAGCTGTAGGGCTGGCTCTGCATACCCACTCCCTGAAATGCTGTAACTTCGCCGATGCAAGAAACAGCTTTCAAGAGAGCCGCCTGAAGTGCAGACAGCCTCCGTGAGCCTTTCTCCTCTAGAGCTGTGCAAAGAAAGCGTGCACGCTACAGCGTGGCTGCGTGCAGCATGCACGAGCAAAAGCGGCCAAGTTCAGTGCCCTCGCTGGGCTTCCCTTTTGTGCGGACAACGTGAGGCGAAGAACGAAGCCGCAGAGCAGCGGGCTTGCGTGTGCAGTGCACCGAAGTTGCAGAAGTCCAGCAAGGGCTCGTTCACAAGCCGAGCCGGCTGAGGGCGTCCTCGCTTCTGCAAAAGGCAACGCGGAGCCCTAGCGCGTCACCGCACAGCGTGGAGATAGGCACTCTCCTAGTCCTTCAGCCTTGCAGAGTCCCTGCAGCTAGAGCTCAGCCAGGAGCAGGCGTCAAAGCAGAAGGCCTTCCTAAAGCACCCCTTGTCCAAGCAGCCTCCGGAAAGGGCGCGTCCCACTGCGGCTCTGCGCCTTTCTTCTAAGACAGACGCCCGGCTATGCTTTCGTGCTCGCAGCTGCCTTGGCAGCCTCCAGCAGTTGCTCTCATGGAGAACGAGCGAAGAGCTTCAGTTAAACGTCTCGCACACAGGAGAAAGGTGCCAGGACGACAGCACGTTCTTCCTCAGCCCTTCTCGTGGCCCGGATTGTGGTGCTGCCTTCAAAGCCGTGCACCTTGAAACACTCGTGCAGCAAGTGCTTCTCCCCTGGCCCACTTGGCTCAGCGAGAGCTACGTGGGCAGCGCGCACTCAGCGAAAGCCAAAGGGTGTCCTTGGAGCTCGAGCTTGTTGGAGAGGATGAAAGTTTGGGAAGAAAGTTTCACAGCTATGTAGGCTTGGCAGAAAGATGCGTGAATGTAGAAACTTAGCATGAGGTAGAAATGGAAGCACGTTTTGACAGAGAGCACAAGGTGTTTTGCTGAAACACTGATCGCTGAATAAGTGAGAAGGCAAAGGTTGGAGATTGCGTTGGAAGGAGATTTTTTCTATGCTTAGCACAACGGTATGTGACTACAGGTACAAGCACCTGTTTTTCAGCAAGCAAGTAAGTCTCAAGAAGGGCATAAGGAGCTAGAAAACATGGTTTTACCAGAAAGAGAGCTCTCGCAGGCAAACAAGAAATGCCGATGGAGCAAGAAGAAGAAGGGGGGGGTTGGGGGGGGGGTGGCGGTGGGAGGGGTTGGTGGGGGGGGCGGGGTGGTGGCGGTGGTGGGGGGTCTGAGAATTGTCCGTGGTAAGCTTAAATTGTAACTTGCTTACTCTTGCGATTGGATAAGAATGACTATAATACGGCAATGGTAGGAGTCACGAGAGGCTACAGGCAAATGTCAAGGTATCACTGTGTATGGTGCTTACTGCTTGTACTGTATGAAGATACTCAGCAAAGAAAACGATAGAATGCTTTGTAACTTGAACAGAAAGCGGCTCCCGGTATGCCTCCGAGCTGTAGCTGACAGCTGTAGGGCTGGCTCTGCATACCCACTCCCTGAAATGCTGTAACTTCGCCGATGCAAGAAACAGCTTTCAAGAGAGCCGCCTGAAGTGCAGACAGCCTCCGTGAGCCTTTCTCCTCTAGAGCTGTGCAAAGAAAGCGTGCACGCTACAGCGTGGCTGCGTGCAGCATGCACGAGCAAAAGCGGCCAAGTTCAGTGCCCTCGCTGGGCTTCCCTTTTGTGCGGACAACGTGAGGCGAAGAACGAAGCCGCAGAGCAGCGGGCTTGCGTGTGCAGTGCACCGAAGTTGCAGAAGTCCAGCAAGGGCTCGTTCACAAGCCGAGCCGGCTGAGGGCGTCCTCGCTTCTGCAAAAGGCAACGCGGAGCCCTAGCGCGTCACCGCACAGCGTGGAGATAGGCACTCTCCTAGTCCTTCAGCCTTGCAGAGTCCCTGCAGCTAGAGCTCAGCCAGGAGCAGGCGTCAAAGCAGAAGGCCTTCCTAAAGCACCCCTTGTCCAAGCAGCCTCCGGAAAGGGCGCATCCCACTGCGGCTCTGCGCCTTTCTTCTAAGACAGACGCCCGGCTATGCTTTCGTGCTCGCAGCTGCCTTGGCAGCCTCCAGCAGTTGCTCTCATGGAGAACGAGCGAAGAGCTTCAGTTAAACGTCTCGCACACAGGAGAAAGGTGCCAGGACGACAGCACGTTCTTCCTCAGCCCTTCTCGTGGCCCGGATTGTGGTGCTGCCTTCAAAGCCGTGCACCTTGAAACATTCGTGCAGCAAGTGCTTCTCCCCTGGCCCACTTGGCTCAGCGAGAGCTACGTGGGCAGCGCGCACTCAGCGAAAGCCAAAGGGTGTCCTTGGAGCTCGAGCTTGTGGGAGAGGATGAAAGTTTGGGAAGAAAGTTTCACAGCTATGTAGGCTTGGCAGAAAGATGCGTGAATGTAGAAACTTAGCATGAGGTAGAAATGGAAGCACGTTTTGACAGAGAGCACAAGGTGTTTTGCTGAAACACTGATCGCTGAATAAGTGAGAAGGCAAAGGTTGGAGATTGCGTTGGAAGGAGATTTTTTCTATGCTTAGCACAACGGTATGTGACTACAGGTACAAGCACCTGTTTTTCAGCAAGCAAGTAAGTCTCAAGAAGGGCATAAGGAGCTAGAAAACATGGTTTTACCAGAAAGAGAGCTCTCGCAGGCAAACAAGAAATGCCGATGGAGCAAGAAGAAGAAGGGGGGGGTTGGGGGGGGTGGCGGTGGGGGGGGTTGGTGGGGGGGGCGGGGTGGTGGCGGTGGTGGGGGGTCTGAGAATTCTCCGTGGTAAGCTTAAATTGTAACTTGCTTACTCTTGCGATTGGATAAGAATGACTATAATACGGCAATGGTAGGAGTCACGAGAGGCTACAGGCAAATGTCAAGGTATCACTGTGTATGGTGCTTACTGCTTGTACTGTATGAAGATACTCAGCAAAGAAAACGATAGAATGCTTTGTAACTTGAACAGAAAGCGGCTCCCGGTATGCCTCCGAGCTGTAGCTGACAGCTGTAGGGCTGGCTCTGCATACCCACTCCCTGAAATGCTGTAACTTCGCCGATGCAAGAAACAGCTTTCAAGAGAGCCGCCTGAAGTGCAGACAGCCTCCGTGAGCCTTTCTCCTCTAGAGCTGTGCAAAGAAAGCGTGCACGCTACAGCGTGGCTGCGTGCAGCATGCACGAGCAAAAGCGGCCAAGTTCAGTGCCCTCGCTGGGCTTCCCTTTTGTGCGGACAACGTGAGGCGAAGAACGAAGCCGCAGAGCAGCGGGCTTGCGTGTGCAGTGCACCGAAGTTGCAGAAGTCCAGCAAGGGCTCGTTCACAAGCCGAGCCGGCTGAGGGCGTCCTCGCTTCTGCAAAAGGCAACGCGGAGCCCTAGCGCGTCACCGCACAGCGTGGAGATAGGCACTCTCCTAGTCCTTCAGCCTTGCAGAGTCCCTGCAGCTAGAGCTCAGCCAGGAGCAGGCGTCAAAGCAGAAGGCCTTCCTAAAGCACCCCTTGTCCAAGCAGCCTCCGGAAAGGGCGCGTCCCACTGCGGCTCTGCGCCTTTCTTCTAAGACAGACGCCCGGCTATGCTTTCGTGCTCGCAGCTGCCTTGGCAGCCTCCAGCAGTTGCTCTCATGGAGAACGAGCGAAGAGCTTCAGTTAAACGTCTCGCACACAGGAGAAAGGTGCCAGGACGACAGCACGTTCTTCCTCAGCCCTTCTCGTGGCCCGGATTGTGGTGCTGCCTTCAAAGCCGTGCACCTTGAAACATTCGTGCAGCAAGTGCTTCTCCCCTGGCCCACTTGGCTCAGCGAGAGCTACGTGGGCAGCGCGCACTCAGCGAAAGCCAAAGGGTGTCCTTGGAGCTCGAGCTTGTTGGAGAGGATGAAAGTTTGGGAAGAAAGTTTCACAGCTATGTAGGCTTGGCAGAAAGATGCGTGAATGTAGAAACTTAGCATGAGGTAGAAATGGAAGCACGTTTTGACAGAGAGCACAAGGTGTTTTGCTGAAACACTGATCGCTGAATAAGTGAGAAGGCAAAGGTTGGAGATTGCGTTGGAAGGAGATTTTTTCTATGCTTAGCACAACGGTATGTGACTACAGGTACAAGCACCTGTTTTTCAGCAAGCAAGTAAGTCTCAAGAAGGGCATAAGGAGCTAGAAAACATGGTTTTACCAGAAAGAGAGCTCTCGCAGGCAAACAAGAAATGCCGATGGAGCAAGAAGAAGAAGGGGGGGGTTGGGGGGGGGTGGCGGTGGGGGGGGTTGGTGGGGGGGGCGGGGTGGTGGCGGTGGTGGGGGGTCTGAGAATTCTCCGTGGTAAGCTTAAATTGTAACTTGCTTACTCTTGCGATTGGATAAGAATGACTATAATACGGCAATGGTAGGAGTCACGAGAGGCTACAGGCAAATGTCAAGGTATCACTGTGTATGGTGCTTACTGCTTGTACTGTATGAAGATACTCAGCAAAGAAAACGATAGAATGCTTTGTAACTTGAACAGAAAGCGGCTCCCGGTATGCCTCCGAGCTGTAGCTGACAGCTGTAGGGCTGGCTCTGCATACCCACTCCCTGAAATGCTGTAACTTCGCCGATGCAAGAAACAGCTTTCAAGAGAGCCGCCTGAAGTGCAGACAGCCTCCGTGAGCCTTTCTCCTCTAGAGCTGTGCAAAGAAAGCGTGCACGCTACAGCGTGGCTGCGTGCAGCATGCACGAGCAAAAGCGGCCAAGTTCAGTGCCCTCGCTGGGCTTCCCTTTTGTGCGGACAACGTGAGGCGAAGAACGAAGCCGCAGAGCAGCGGGCTTGCGTGTGCAGTGCACCGAAGTTGCAGAAGTCCAGCAAGGGCTCGTTCACAAGCCGAGCCGGCTGAGGGCGTCCTCGCTTCTGCAAAAGGCAACGCGGAGCCCTAGCGCGTCACCGCACAGCGTGGAGATAGGCACTCTCCTAGTCCTTCAGCCTTGCAGAGTCCCTGCAGCTAGAGCTCAGCCAGGAGCAGGCGTCAAAGCAGAAGGCCTTCCTAAAGCACCCCTTGTCCAAGCAGCCTCCGGAAAGGGCGCGTCCCACTGCGGCTCTGCGCCTTTCTTCTAAGACAGACGCCCGGCTATGCTTTCGTGCTCGCAGCTGCCTTGGCAGCCTCCAGCAGTTGCTCTCATGGAGAACGAGCGAAGAGCTTCAGTTAAACGTCTCGCACACAGGAGAAAGGTGCCAGGACGACAGCACGTTCTTCCTCAGCCCTTCTCGTGGCCCGGATTGTGGTGCTGCCTTCAAAGCCGTGCACCTTGAAACATTCGTGCAGCAAGTGCTTCTCCCCTGGCCCACTTGGCTCAGCGAGAGCTACGTGGGCAGCGCGCACTCAGCGAAAGCCAAAGGGTGTCCTTGGAGCTCGAGCTTGTTGGAGAGGATGAAAGTTTGGGAAGAAAGTTTCACAGCTATGTAGGCTTGGCAGAAAGATGCGTGAATGTAGAAACTTAGCATGAGGTAGAAATGGAAGCACGTTTTGACAGAGAGCACAAGGTGTTTTGCTGAAACACTGATCGCTGAATAAGTGAGAAGGCAAAGGTTGGAGATTGCGTTGGAAGGAGATTTTTTCTATGCTTAGCACAACGGTATGTGACTACAGGTACAAGCACCTGTTTTTCAGCAAGCAAGTAAGTCTCAAGAAGGGCATAAGGAGCTAGAAAACATGGTTTTACCAGAAAGAGAGCTCTCGCAGGCAAACAAGAAATGCCGATGGAGCAAGAAGAAGAAGGGGGGGGTTGGGGGGGGGTGGCGGTGGGGGGGGTTGGTGGGGGGGGCGGGGTGGTGGCGGTGGTGGGGGGTCTGAGAATTCTCCGTGGTAAGCTTAAATTGTAACTTGCTTACTCTTGCGATTGGATAAGAATGACTATAATACGGCAATGGTAGGAGTCACGAGAGGCTACAGGCAAATGTCAAGGTATCACTGTGTATGGTGCTTACTGCTTGTACTGTATGAAGATACTCAGCAAAGAAAACGATAGAATGCTTTGTAACTTGAACAGAAAGCGGCTCCCGGTATGCCTCCAAGCTGTAGCTGACAGCTGTAGGGCTGGCTCTGCATACCCACTCCCTGAAATGCTGTAACTTCGCCGATGCAAGAAACAGCTTTCAAGAGAGCCGCCTGAAGTGCAGACAGCCTCCGTGAGCCTTTCTCCTCTAGAGCTGTGCAAAGAAAGCGTGCACGCTACAGCGTGGCTGCGTGCAGCATGCACGAGCAAAAGCGGCCAAGTTCAGTGCCCTCGCTGGGCTTCCCTTTTGTGCGGACAACGTGAGGCGAAGAACGAAGCCGCAGAGCAGCGGGCTTGCGTGTGCAGTGCACCGAAGTTGCAGAAGTCCAGCAAGGGCTCGTTCACAAGCCGAGCCGGCTGAGGGCGTCCTCGCTTCTGCAAAAGGCAACGCGGAGCCCTAGCGCGTCACCGCACAGCGTGGAGATAGGCACTCTCCTAGTCCTTCAGCCTTGCAGAGTCCCTGCAGCTAGAGCTCAGCCAGGAGCAGGCGTCAAAGCAGAAGGCCTTCCTAAAGCACCCCTTGTCCAAGCAGCCTCCGGAAAGGGCGCGTCCCACTGCGGCTCTGCGCCTTTCTTCTAAGACAGACGCCCGGCTATGCTTTCGTGCTCGCAGCTGCCTTGGCAGCCTCCAGCAGTTGCTCTCATGGAGAACGAGCGAAGAGCTTCAGTTAAACGTCTCGCACACAGGAGAAAGGTGCCAGGACGACAGCACGTTCTTCCTCAGCCCTTCTCGTGGCCCGGATTGTGGTGCTGCCTTCAAAGCCGTGCACCTTGAAACACTCGTGCAGCAAGTGCTTCTCCCCTGGCCCACTTGGCTCAGCGAGAGCTACGTGGGCAGCGCGCACTCAGCGAAAGCCAAAGGGTGTCCTTGGAGCTCGAGCTTGTTGGAGAGGATGAAAGTTTGGGAAGAAAGTTTCACAGCTATGTAGGCTTGGCAGAAAGATGCGTGAATGTAGAAACTTAGCATGAGGTAGAAATGGAAGCACGTTTTGACAGAGAGCACAAGGTGTTTTGCTGAAACACTGATCGCTGAATAAGTGAGAAGGCAAAGGTTGGAGATTGCGTTGGAAGGAGATTTTTTCTATGCTTAGCACAACGGTATGTGACTACAGGTACAAGCACCTGTTTTTCAGCAAGCAAGTAAGTCTCAAGAAGGGCATAAGGAGCTAGAAAACATGGTTTTACCAGAAAGAGAGCTCTCGCAGGCAAACAAGAAATGCCGATGGAGCAAGAAGAAGAAGGGGGGGGTTGGGGGGGGGGTGGCGGTGGGAGGGGTTGGTGGGGGGGGCGGGGTGGTGGCGGTGGTGGGGGGTCTGAGAATTGTCCGTGGTAAGCTTAAATTGTAACTTGCTTACTCTTGCGATTGGATAAGAATGACTATAATACGGCAATGGTAGGAGTCACGAGAGGCTACAGGCAAATGTCAAGGTATCACTGTGTATGGTGCTTACTGCTTGTACTGTATGAAGATACTCAGCAAAGAAAACGATAGAATGCTTTGTAACTTGAACAGAAAGCGGCTCCCGGTATGCCTCCGAGCTGTAGCTGACAGCTGTAGGGCTGGCTCTGCATACCCACTCCCTGAAATGCTGTAACTTCGCCGATGCAAGAAACAGCTTTCAAGAGAGCCGCCTGAAGTGCAGACAGCCTCCGTGAGCCTTTCTCCTCTAGAGCTGTGCAAAGAAAGCGTGCACGCTACAGCGTGGCTGCGTGCAGCATGCACGAGCAAAAGCGGCCAAGTTCAGTGCCCTCGCTGGGCTTCCCTTTTGTGCGGACAACGTGAGGCGAAGAACGAAGCCGCAGAGCAGCGGGCTTGCGTGTGCAGTGCACCGAAGTTGCAGAAGTCCAGCAAGGGCTCGTTCACAAGCCGAGCCGGCTGAGGGCGTCCTCGCTTCTGCAAAAGGCAACGCGGAGCCCTAGCGCGTCACCGCACAGCGTGGAGATAGGCACTCTCCTAGTCCTTCAGCCTTGCAGAGTCCCTGCAGCTAGAGCTCAGCCAGGAGCAGGCGTCAAAGCAGAAGGCCTTCCTAAAGCACCCCTTGTCCAAGCAGCCTCCGGAAAGGGCGCATCCCACTGCGGCTCTGCGCCTTTCTTCTAAGACAGACGCCCGGCTATGCTTTCGTGCTCGCAGCTGCCTTGGCAGCCTCCAGCAGTTGCTCTCATGGAGAACGAGCGAAGAGCTTCAGTTAAACGTCTCGCACACAGGAGAAAGGTGCCAGGACGACAGCACGTTCTTCCTCAGCCCTTCTCGTGGCCCGGATTGTGGTGCTGCCTTCAAAGCCGTGCACCTTGAAACATTCGTGCAGCAAGTGCTTCTCCCCTGGCCCACTTGGCTCAGCGAGAGCTACGTGGGCAGCGCGCACTCAGCGAAAGCCAAAGGGTGTCCTTGGAGCTCGAGCTTGTGGGAGAGGATGAAAGTTTGGGAAGAAAGTTTCACAGCTATGTAGGCTTGGCAGAAAGATGCGTGAATGTAGAAACTTAGCATGAGGTAGAAATGGAAGCACGTTTTGACAGAGAGCACAAGGTGTTTTGCTGAAACACTGATCGCTGAATAAGTGAGAAGGCAAAGGTTGGAGATTGCGTTGGAAGGAGATTTTTTCTATGCTTAGCACAACGGTATGTGACTACAGGTACAAGCACCTGTTTTTCAGCAAGCAAGTAAGTCTCAAGAAGGGCATAAGGAGCTAGAAAACATGGTTTTACCAGAAAGAGAGCTCTCGCAGGCAAACAAGAAATGCCGATGGAGCAAGAAGAAGAAGGGGGGGGTTGGGGGGGGTGGCGGTGGGGGGGGTTGGTGGGGGGGGCGGGGTGGTGGCGGTGGTGGGGGGTCTGAGAATTCTCCGTGGTAAGCTTAAATTGTAACTTGCTTACTCTTGCGATTGGATAAGAATGACTATAATACGGCAATGGTAGGAGTCACGAGAGGCTACAGGCAAATGTCAAGGTATCACTGTGTATGGTGCTTACTGCTTGTACTGTATGAAGATACTCAGCAAAGAAAACGATAGAATGCTTTGTAACTTGAACAGAAAGCGGCTCCCGGTATGCCTCCGAGCTGTAGCTGACAGCTGTAGGGCTGGCTCTGCATACCCACTCCCTGAAATGCTGTAACTTCGCCGATGCAAGAAACAGCTTTCAAGAGAGCCGCCTGAAGTGCAGACAGCCTCCGTGAGCCTTTCTCCTCTAGAGCTGTGCAAAGAAAGCGTGCACGCTACAGCGTGGCTGCGTGCAGCATGCACGAGCAAAAGCGGCCAAGTTCAGTGCCCTCGCTGGGCTTCCCTTTTGTGCGGACAACGTGAGGCGAAGAACGAAGCCGCAGAGCAGCGGGCTTGCGTGTGCAGTGCACCGAAGTTGCAGAAGTCCAGCAAGGGCTCGTTCACAAGCCGAGCCGGCTGAGGGCGTCCTCGCTTCTGCAAAAGGCAACGCGGAGCCCTAGCGCGTCACCGCACAGCGTGGAGATAGGCACTCTCCTAGTCCTTCAGCCTTGCAGAGTCCCTGCAGCTAGAGCTCAGCCAGGAGCAGGCGTCAAAGCAGAAGGCCTTCCTAAAGCACCCCTTGTCCAAGCAGCCTCCGGAAAGGGCGCGTCCCACTGCGGCTCTGCGCCTTTCTTCTAAGACAGACGCCCGGCTATGCTTTCGTGCTCGCAGCTGCCTTGGCAGCCTCCAGCAGTTGCTCTCATGGAGAACGAGCGAAGAGCTTCAGTTAAACGTCTCGCACACAGGAGAAAGGTGCCAGGACGACAGCACGTTCTTCCTCAGCCCTTCTCGTGGCCCGGATTGTGGTGCTGCCTTCAAAGCCGTGCACCTTGAAACACTCGTGCAGCAAGTGCTTCTCCCCTGGCCCACTTGGCTCAGCGAGAGCTACGTGGGCAGCGCGCACTCAGCGAAAGCCAAAGGGTGTCCTTGGAGCTCGAGCTTGTTGGAGAGGATGAAAGTTTGGGAAGAAAGTTTCACAGCTATGTAGGCTTGGCAGAAAGATGCGTGAATGTAGAAACTTAGCATGAGGTAGAAATGGAAGCACGTTTTGACAGAGAGCACAAGGTGTTTTGCTGAAACACTGATCGCTGAATAAGTGAGAAGGCAAAGGTTGGAGATTGCGTTGGAAGGAGATTTTTTCTATGCTTAGCACAACGGTATGTGACTACAGGTACAAGCACCTGTTTTTCAGCAAGCAAGTAAGTCTCAAGAAGGGCATAAGGAGCTAGAAAACATGGTTTTACCAGAAAGAGAGCTCTCGCAGGCAAACAAGAAATGCCGATGGAGCAAGAAGAAGAAGGGGGGGGTTGGGGGGGGGGTGGCGGTGGGAGGGGTTGGTGGGGGGGGCGGGGTGGTGGCGGTGGTGGGGGGTCTGAGAATTGTCCGTGGTAAGCTTAAATTGTAACTTGCTTACTCTTGCGATTGGATAAGAATGACTATAATACGGCAATGGTAGGAGTCACGAGAGGCTACAGGCAAATGTCAAGGTATCACTGTGTATGGTGCTTACTGCTTGTACTGTATGAAGATACTCAGCAAAGAAAACGATAGAATGCTTTGTAACTTGAACAGAAAGCGGCTCCCGGTATGCCTCCGAGCTGTAGCTGACAGCTGTAGGGCTGGCTCTGCATACCCACTCCCTGAAATGCTGTAACTTCGCCGATGCAAGAAACAGCTTTCAAGAGAGCCGCCTGAAGTGCAGACAGCCTCCGTGAGCCTTTCTCCTCTAGAGCTGTGCAAAGAAAGCGTGCACGCTACAGCGTGGCTGCGTGCAGCATGCACGAGCAAAAGCGGCCAAGTTCAGTGCCCTCGCTGGGCTTCCCTTTTGTGCGGACAACGTGAGGCGAAGAACGAAGCCGCAGAGCAGCGGGCTTGCGTGTGCAGTGCACCGAAGTTGCAGAAGTCCAGCAAGGGCTCGTTCACAAGCCGAGCCGGCTGAGGGCGTCCTCGCTTCTGCAAAAGGCAACGCGGAGCCCTAGCGCGTCACCGCACAGCGTGGAGATAGGCACTCTCCTAGTCCTTCAGCCTTGCAGAGTCCCTGCAGCTAGAGCTCAGCCAGGAGCAGGCGTCAAAGCAGAAGGCCTTCCTAAAGCACCCCTTGTCCAAGCAGCCTCCGGAAAGGGCGCATCCCACTGCGGCTCTGCGCCTTTCTTCTAAGACAGACGCCCGGCTATGCTTTCGTGCTCGCAGCTGCCTTGGCAGCCTCCAGCAGTTGCTCTCATGGAGAACGAGCGAAGAGCTTCAGTTAAACGTCTCGCACACAGGAGAAAGGTGCCAGGACGACAGCACGTTCTTCCTCAGCCCTTCTCGTGGCCCGGATTGTGGTGCTGCCTTCAAAGCCGTGCACCTTGAAACATTCGTGCAGCAAGTGCTTCTCCCCTGGCCCACTTGGCTCAGCGAGAGCTACGTGGGCAGCGCGCACTCAGCGAAAGCCAAAGGGTGTCCTTGGAGCTCGAGCTTGTGGGAGAGGATGAAAGTTTGGGAAGAAAGTTTCACAGCTATGTAGGCTTGGCAGAAAGATGCGTGAATGTAGAAACTTAGCATGAGGTAGAAATGGAAGCACGTTTTGACAGAGAGCACAAGGTGTTTTGCTGAAACACTGATCGCTGAATAAGTGAGAAGGCAAAGGTTGGAGATTGCGTTGGAAGGAGATTTTTTCTATGCTTAGCACAACGGTATGTGACTACAGGTACAAGCACCTGTTTTTCAGCAAGCAAGTAAGTCTCAAGAAGGGCATAAGGAGCTAGAAAACATGGTTTTACCAGAAAGAGAGCTCTCGCAGGCAAACAAGAAATGCCGATGGAGCAAGAAGAAGAAGGGGGGGGTTGGGGGGGGTGGCGGTGGGGGGGGTTGGTGGGGGGGGCGGGGTGGTGGCGGTGGTGGGGGGTCTGAGAATTCTCCGTGGTAAGCTTAAATTGTAACTTGCTTACTCTTGCGATTGGATAAGAATGACTATAATACGGCAATGGTAGGAGTCACGAGAGGCTACAGGCAAATGTCAAGGTATCACTGTGTATGGTGCTTACTGCTTGTACTGTATGAAGATACTCAGCAAAGAAAACGATAGAATGCTTTGTAACTTGAACAGAAAGCGGCTCCCGGTATGCCTCCGAGCTGTAGCTGACAGCTGTAGGGCTGGCTCTGCATACCCACTCCCTGAAATGCTGTAACTTCGCCGATGCAAGAAACAGCTTTCAAGAGAGCCGCCTGAAGTGCAGACAGCCTCCGTGAGCCTTTCTCCTCTAGAGCTGTGCAAAGAAAGCGTGCACGCTACAGCGTGGCTGCGTGCAGCATGCACGAGCAAAAGCGGCCAAGTTCAGTGCCCTCGCTGGGCTTCCCTTTTGTGCGGACAACGTGAGGCGAAGAACGAAGCCGCAGAGCAGCGGGCTTGCGTGTGCAGTGCACCGAAGTTGCAGAAGTCCAGCAAGGGCTCGTTCACAAGCCGAGCCGGCTGAGGGCGTCCTCGCTTCTGCAAAAGGCAACGCGGAGCCCTAGCGCGTCACCGCACAGCGTGGAGATAGGCACTCTCCTAGTCCTTCAGCCTTGCAGAGTCCCTGCAGCTAGAGCTCAGCCAGGAGCAGGCGTCAAAGCAGAAGGCCTTCCTAAAGCACCCCTTGTCCAAGCAGCCTCCGGAAAGGGCGCGTCCCACTGCGGCTCTGCGCCTTTCTTCTAAGACAGACGCCCGGCTATGCTTTCGTGCTCGCAGCTGCCTTGGCAGCCTCCAGCAGTTGCTCTCATGGAGAACGAGCGAAGAGCTTCAGTTAAACGTCTCGCACACAGGAGAAAGGTGCCAGGACGACAGCACGTTCTTCCTCAGCCCTTCTCGTGGCCCGGATTGTGGTGCTGCCTTCAAAGCCGTGCACCTTGAAACATTCGTGCAGCAAGTGCTTCTCCCCTGGCCCACTTGGCTCAGCGAGAGCTACGTGGGCAGCGCGCACTCAGCGAAAGCCAAAGGGTGTCCTTGGAGCTCGAGCTTGTTGGAGAGGATGAAAGTTTGGGAAGAAAGTTTCACAGCTATGTAGGCTTGGCAGAAAGATGCGTGAATGTAGAAACTTAGCATGAGGTAGAAATGGAAGCACGTTTTGACAGAGAGCACAAGGTGTTTTGCTGAAACACTGATCGCTGAATAAGTGAGAAGGCAAAGGTTGGAGATTGCGTTGGAAGGAGATTTTTTCTATGCTTAGCACAACGGTATGTGACTACAGGTACAAGCACCTGTTTTTCAGCAAGCAAGTAAGTCTCAAGAAGGGCATAAGGAGCTAGAAAACATGGTTTTACCAGAAAGAGAGCTCTCGCAGGCAAACAAGAAATGCCGATGGAGCAAGAAGAAGAAGGGGGGGGTTGGGGGGGGGTGGCGGTGGGGGGGGTTGGTGGGGGGGGCGGGGTGGTGGCGGTGGTGGGGGGTCTGAGAATTCTCCGTGGTAAGCTTAAATTGTAACTTGCTTACTCTTGCGATTGGATAAGAATGACTATAATACGGCAATGGTAGGAGTCACGAGAGGCTACAGGCAAATGTCAAGGTATCACTGTGTATGGTGCTTACTGCTTGTACTGTATGAAGATACTCAGCAAAGAAAACGATAGAATGCTTTGTAACTTGAACAGAAAGCGGCTCCCGGTATGCCTCCGAGCTGTAGCTGACAGCTGTAGGGCTGGCTCTGCATACCCACTCCCTGAAATGCTGTAACTTCGCCGATGCAAGAAACAGCTTTCAAGAGAGCCGCCTGAAGTGCAGACAGCCTCCGTGAGCCTTTCTCCTCTAGAGCTGTGCAAAGAAAGCGTGCACGCTACAGCGTGGCTGCGTGCAGCATGCACGAGCAAAAGCGGCCAAGTTCAGTGCCCTCGCTGGGCTTCCCTTTTGTGCGGACAACGTGAGGCGAAGAACGAAGCCGCAGAGCAGCGGGCTTGCGTGTGCAGTGCACCGAAGTTGCAGAAGTCCAGCAAGGGCTCGTTCACAAGCCGAGCCGGCTGAGGGCGTCCTCGCTTCTGCAAAAGGCAACGCGGAGCCCTAGCGCGTCACCGCACAGCGTGGAGATAGGCACTCTCCTAGTCCTTCAGCCTTGCAGAGTCCCTGCAGCTAGAGCTCAGCCAGGAGCAGGCGTCAAAGCAGAAGGCCTTCCTAAAGCACCCCTTGTCCAAGCAGCCTCCGGAAAGGGCGCGTCCCACTGCGGCTCTGCGCCTTTCTTCTAAGACAGACGCCCGGCTATGCTTTCGTGCTCGCAGCTGCCTTGGCAGCCTCCAGCAGTTGCTCTCATGGAGAACGAGCGAAGAGCTTCAGTTAAACGTCTCGCACACAGGAGAAAGGTGCCAGGACGACAGCACGTTCTTCCTCAGCCCTTCTCGTGGCCCGGATTGTGGTGCTGCCTTCAAAGCCGTGCACCTTGAAACATTCGTGCAGCAAGTGCTTCTCCCCTGGCCCACTTGGCTCAGCGAGAGCTACGTGGGCAGCGCGCACTCAGCGAAAGCCAAAGGGTGTCCTTGGAGCTCGAGCTTGTTGGAGAGGATGAAAGTTTGGGAAGAAAGTTTCACAGCTATGTAGGCTTGGCAGAAAGATGCGTGAATGTAGAAACTTAGCATGAGGTAGAAATGGAAGCACGTTTTGACAGAGAGCACAAGGTGTTTTGCTGAAACACTGATCGCTGAATAAGTGAGAAGGCAAAGGTTGGAGATTGCGTTGGAAGGAGATTTTTTCTATGCTTAGCACAACGGTATGTGACTACAGGTACAAGCACCTGTTTTTCAGCAAGCAAGTAAGTCTCAAGAAGGGCATAAGGAGCTAGAAAACATGGTTTTACCAGAAAGAGAGCTCTCGCAGGCAAACAAGAAATGCCGATGGAGCAAGAAGAAGAAGGGGGGGGTTGGGGGGGGGTGGCGGTGGGGGGGGTTGGTGGGGGGGGCGGGGTGGTGGCGGTGGTGGGGGGTCTGAGAATTCTCCGTGGTAAGCTTGTAACTTGCTTACTCTTGCGATTGGATAAGAATGACTATAATACGGCAATGGTAGGAGTCACGAGAGGCTACAGGCAAATGTCAAGGTATCACTGTGTATGGTGCTTACTGCTTGTACTGTATGAAGATACTCAGCAAAGAAAACGATAGAATGCTTTGTAACTTGAACAGAAAGCGGCTCCCGGTATGCCTCCGAGCTGTAGCTGACAGCTGTAGGGCTGGCTCTGCATACCCACTCCCTGAAATGCTGTAACTTCGCCGATGCAAGAAACAGCTTTCAAGAGAGCCGCCTGAAGTGCAGACAGCCTCCGTGAGCCTTTCTCCTCTAGAGCTGTGCAAAGAAAGCGTGCACGCTACAGCGTGGCTGCGTGCAGCATGCACGAGCAAAAGCGGCCAAGTTCAGTGCCCTCGCTGGGCTTCCCTTTTGTGCGGACAACGTGAGGCGAAGAACGAAGCCGCAGAGCAGCGGGCTTGCGTGTGCAGTGCACCGAAGTTGCAGAAGTCCAGCAAGGGCTCGTTCACAAGCCGAGCCGGCTGAGGGCGTCCTCGCTTCTGCAAAAGGCAACGCGGAGCCCTAGCGCGTCACCGCACAGCGTGGAGATAGGCACTCTCCTAGTCCTTCAGCCTTGCAGAGTCCCTGCAGCTAGAGCTCAGCCAGGAGCAGGCGTCAAAGCAGAAGGCCTTCCTAAAGCACCCCTTGTCCAAGCAGCCTCCGGAAAGGGCGCGTCCCACTGCGGCTCTGCGCCTTTCTTCTAAGACAGACGCCCGGCTATGCTTTCGTGCTCGCAGCTGCCTTGGCAGCCTCCAGCAGTTGCTCTCATGGAGAACGAGCGAAGAGCTTCAGTTAAACGTCTCGCACACAGGAGAAAGGTGCCAGGACGACAGCACGTTCTTCCTCAGCCCTTCTCGTGGCCCGGATTGTGGTGCTGCCTTCAAAGCCGTGCACCTTGAAACACTCGTGCAGCAAGTGCTTCTCCCCTGGCCCACTTGGCTCAGCGAGAGCTACGTGGGCAGCGCGCACTCAGCGAAAGCCAAAGGGTGTCCTTGGAGCTCGAGCTTGTTGGAGAGGATGAAAGTTTGGGAAGAAAGTTTCACAGCTATGTAGGCTTGGCAGAAAGATGCGTGAATGTAGAAACTTAGCATGAGGTAGAAATGGAAGCACGTTTTGACAGAGAGCACAAGGTGTTTTGCTGAAACACTGATCGCTGAATAAGTGAGAAGGCAAAGGTTGGAGATTGCGTTGGAAGGAGATTTTTTCTATGCTTAGCACAACGGTATGTGACTACAGGTACAAGCACCTGTTTTTCAGCAAGCAAGTAAGTCTCAAGAAGGGCATAAGGAGCTAGAAAACATGGTTTTACCAGAAAGAGAGCTCTCGCAGGCAAACAAGAAATGCCGATGGAGCAAGAAGAAGAAGGGGGGGGGTGGCGGTGGGGGGGGTTGGTGGGGGGGGCGGGGTGGTGGCGGTGGTGGGGGGTCTGAGAATTCTCCGTGGTAAGCTTAAATTGTAACTTGCTTACTCTTGCGATTGGATAAGAATGACTATAATACGGCAATGGTAGGAGTCACGAGAGGCTACAGGCAAATGTCAAGGTATCACTGTGTATGGTGCTTACTGCTTGTACTGTATGAAGATACTCAGCAAAGAAAACGATAGAATGCTTTGTAACTTGAACAGAAAGCGGCTCCCGGTATGCCTCCGAGCTGTAGCTGACAGCTGTAGGGCTGGCTCTGCATACCCACTCCCTGAAATGCTGTAACTTCGCCGATGCAAGAAACAGCTTTCAAGAGAGCCGCCTGAAGTGCAGACAGCCTCCGTGAGCCTTTCTCCTCTAGAGCTGTGCAAAGAAAGCGTGCACGCTACAGCGTGGCTGCGTGCAGCATGCACGAGCAAAAGCGGCCAAGTTCAGTGCCCTCGCTGGGCTTCCCTTTTGTGCGGACAACGTGAGGCGAAGAACGAAGCCGCAGAGCAGCGGGCTTGCGTGTGCAGTGCACCGAAGTTGCAGAAGTCCAGCAAGGGCTCGTTCACAAGCCGAGCCGGCTGAGGGCGTCCTCGCTTCTGCAAAAGGCAACGCGGAGCCCTAGCGCGTCACCGCACAGCGTGGAGATAGGCACTCTCCTAGTCCTTCAGCCTTGCAGAGTCCCTGCAGCTAGAGCTCAGCCAGGAGCAGGCGTCAAAGCAGAAGGCCTTCCTAAAGCACCCCTTGTCCAAGCAGCCTCCGGAAAGGGCGCGTCCCACTGCGGCTCTGCGCCTTTCTTCTAAGACAGACGCCCGGCTATGCTTTCGTGCTCGCAGCTGCCTTGGCAGCCTCCAGCAGTTGCTCTCATGGAGAACGAGCGAAGAGCTTCAGTTAAACGTCTCGCACACAGGAGAAAGGTGCCAGGACGACAGCACGTTCTTCCTCAGCCCTTCTCGTGGCCCGGATTGTGGTGCTGCCTTCAAAGCCGTGCACCTTGAAACACTCGTGCAGCAAGTGCTTCTCCCCTGGCCCACTTGGCTCAGCGAGAGCTACGTGGGCAGCGCGCACTCAGCGAAAGCCAAAGGGTGTCCTTGGAGCTCGAGCTTGTTGGAGAGGATGAAAGTTTGGGAAGAAAGTTTCACAGCTATGTAGGCTTGGCAGAAAGATGCGTGAATGTAGAAACTTAGCATGAGGTAGAAATGGAAGCACGTTTTGACAGAGAGCACAAGGTGTTTTGCTGAAACACTGATCGCTGAATAAGTGAGAAGGCAAAGGTTGGAGATTGCGTTGGAAGGAGATTTTTTCTATGCTTAGCACAACGGTATGTGACTACAGGTACAAGCACCTGTTTTTCAGCAAGCAAGTAAGTCTCAAGAAGGGCATAAGGAGCTAGAAAACATGGTTTTACCAGAAAGAGAGCTCTCGCAGGCAAACAAGAAATGCCGATGGAGCAAGAAGAAGAAGGGGGGGGTTGGGGGGGGGGTGGCGGTGGGAGGGGTTGGTGGGGGGGGCGGGGTGGTGGCGGTGGTGGGGGGTCTGAGAATTGTCCGTGGTAAGCTTAAATTGTAACTTGCTTACTCTTGCGATTGGATAAGAATGACTATAATACGGCAATGGTAGGAGTCACGAGAGGCTACAGGCAAATGTCAAGGTATCACTGTGTATGGTGCTTACTGCTTGTACTGTATGAAGATACTCAGCAAAGAAAACGATAGAATGCTTTGTAACTTGAACAGAAAGCGGCTCCCGGTATGCCTCCGAGCTGTAGCTGACAGCTGTAGGGCTGGCTCTGCATACCCACTCCCTGAAATGCTGTAACTTCGCCGATGCAAGAAACAGCTTTCAAGAGAGCCGCCTGAAGTGCAGACAGCCTCCGTGAGCCTTTCTCCTCTAGAGCTGTGCAAAGAAAGCGTGCACGCTACAGCGTGGCTGCGTGCAGCATGCACGAGCAAAAGCGGCCAAGTTCAGTGCCCTCGCTGGGCTTCCCTTTTGTGCGGACAACGTGAGGCGAAGAACGAAGCCGCAGAGCAGCGGGCTTGCGTGTGCAGTGCACCGAAGTTGCAGAAGTCCAGCAAGGGCTCGTTCACAAGCCGAGCCGGCTGAGGGCGTCCTCGCTTCTGCAAAAGGCAACGCGGAGCCCTAGCGCGTCACCGCACAGCGTGGAGATAGGCACTCTCCTAGTCCTTCAGCCTTGCAGAGTCCCTGCAGCTAGAGCTCAGCCAGGAGCAGGCGTCAAAGCAGAAGGCCTTCCTAAAGCACCCCTTGTCCAAGCAGCCTCCGGAAAGGGCGCATCCCACTGCGGCTCTGCGCCTTTCTTCTAAGACAGACGCCCGGCTATGCTTTCGTGCTCGCAGCTGCCTTGGCAGCCTCCAGCAGTTGCTCTCATGGAGAACGAGCGAAGAGCTTCAGTTAAACGTCTCGCACACAGGAGAAAGGTGCCAGGACGACAGCACGTTCTTCCTCAGCCCTTCTCGTGGCCCGGATTGTGGTGCTGCCTTCAAAGCCGTGCACCTTGAAACATTCGTGCAGCAAGTGCTTCTCCCCTGGCCCACTTGGCTCAGCGAGAGCTACGTGGGCAGCGCGCACTCAGCGAAAGCCAAAGGGTGTCCTTGGAGCTCGAGCTTGTGGGAGAGGATGAAAGTTTGGGAAGAAAGTTTCACAGCTATGTAGGCTTGGCAGAAAGATGCGTGAATGTAGAAACTTAGCATGAGGTAGAAATGGAAGCACGTTTTGACAGAGAGCACAAGGTGTTTTGCTGAAACACTGATCGCTGAATAAGTGAGAAGGCAAAGGTTGGAGATTGCGTTGGAAGGAGATTTTTTCTATGCTTAGCACAACGGTATGTGACTACAGGTACAAGCACCTGTTTTTCAGCAAGCAAGTAAGTCTCAAGAAGGGCATAAGGAGCTAGAAAACATGGTTTTACCAGAAAGAGAGCTCTCGCAGGCAAACAAGAAATGCCGATGGAGCAAGAAGAAGAAGGGGGGGGTTGGGGGGGGGTGGCGGTGGGGGGGGTTGGTGGGGGGGGCGGGGTGGTGGCGGTGGTGGGGGGTCTGAGAATTCTCCGTGGTAAGCTTAAATTGTAACTTGCTTACTCTTGCGATTGGATAAGAATGACTATAATACGGCAATGGTAGGAGTCACGAGAGGCTACAGGCAAATGTCAAGGTATCACTGTGTATGGTGCTTACTGCTTGTACTGTATGAAGATACTCAGCAAAGAAAACGATAGAATGCTTTGTAACTTGAACAGAAAGCGGCTCCCGGTATGCCTCCGAGCTGTAGCTGACAGCTGTAGGGCTGGCTCTGCATACCCACTCCCTGAAATGCTGTAACTTCGCCGATGCAAGAAACAGCTTTCAAGAGAGCCGCCTGAAGTGCAGACAGCCTTCGTGAGCCTTTCTCCTCTAGAGCTGTGCAAAGAAAGCGTGCACGCTACAGCGTGGCTGCGTGCAGCATGCACGAGCAAAAGCGGCCAAGTTCAGTGCCCTCTCGCTGGGCTTCCCTTTTGTGCGGACAACGTGAGGCGAAGAACGAAGCCGCAGAGCAGCGGGCTTGCGTGTGCAGTGCACCGAAGTTGCAGAAGTCCAGCAAGGGCTCGTTCACAAGCCGAGCCGGCTGAGGGCGTCCTCGCTTCTGCAAAAGGCAACGCGGAGCCCTAGCGCGTCACCGCACAGCGTGGAGATAGGCACTCTCCTAGTCCTTCAGCCTTGCAGAGTCCCTGCAGCTAGAGCTCAGCCAGGAGCAGGCGTCAAAGCAGAAGGCCTTCCTAAAGCACCCCTTGTCCAAGCAGCCTCCGGAAAGGGCGCGTCCCACTGCGGCTCTGCGCCTTTCTTCTAAGACAGACGCCCGGCTATGCTTTCGTGCTCGCAGCTGCCTTGGCAGCCTCCAGCAGTTGCTCTCATGGAGAACGAGCGAAGAGCTTCAGTTAAACGTCTCGCACACAGGAGAAAGGTGCCAGGACGACAGCACGTTCTTCCTCAGCCCTTCTCGTGGCCCGGATTGTGGTGCTGCCTTCAAAGCCGTGCACCTTGAAACACTCGTGCAGCAAGTGCTTCTCCCCTGGCCCACTTGGCTCAGCGAGAGCTACGTGGGCAGCGCGCACTCAGCGAAAGCCAAAGGGTGTCCTTGGAGCTCGAGCTTGTTGGAGAGGATGAAAGTTTGGGAAGAAAGTTTCACAGCTATGTAGGCTTGGCAGAAAGATGCGTGAATGTAGAAACTTAGCATGAGGTAGAAATGGAAGCACGTTTTGACAGAGAGCACAAGGTGTTTTGCTGAAACACTGATCGCTGAATAAGTGAGAAGGCAAAGGTTGGAGATTGCGTTGGAAGGAGATTTTTTCTATGCTTAGCACAACGGTATGTGACTACAGGTACAAGCACCTGTTTTTCAGCAAGCAAGTAAGTCTCAAGAAGGGCATAAGGAGCTAGAAAACATGGTTTTACCAGAAAGAGAGCTCTCGCAGGCAAACAAGAAATGCCGATGGAGCAAGAAGAAGAAGGGGGGGGTTGGGGGGGGGTGGCGGTGGGGGGGGTTGGTGGGGGGGGCGGGGTGGTGGCGGTGGTGGGGGGTCTGAGAATTGTCCGTGGTAAGCTTAAATTGTAACTTGCTTACTCTTGCGATTGGATAAGAATGACTATAATACGGCAATGGTAGGAGTCACGAGAGGCTACAGGCAAATGTCAAGGTATCACTGTGTATGGTGCTTACTGCTTGTACTGTATGAAGATACTCAGCAAAGAAAACGATAGAATGCTTTGTAACTTGAACAGAAAGCGGCTCCCGGTATGCCTCCGAGCTGTAGCTGACAGCTGTAGGGCTGGCTCTGCATACCCACTCCCTGAAATGCTGTAACTTCGCCGATGCAAGAAACAGCTTTCAAGAGAGCCGCCTGAAGTGCAGACAGCCTCCGTGAGCCTTTCTCCTCTAGAGCTGTGCAAAGAAAGCGTGCACGCTACAGCGTGGCTGCGTGCAGCATGCACGAGCAAAAGCGGCCAAGTTCAGTGCCCTCGCTGGGCTTCCCTTTTGTGCGGACAACGTGAGGCGAAGAACGAAGCCGCAGAGCAGCGGGCTTGCGTGTGCAGTGCACCGAAGTTGCAGAAGTCCAGCAAGGGCTCGTTCACAAGCCGAGCCGGCTGAGGGCGTCCTCGCTTCTGCAAAAGGCAACGCGGAGCCCTAGCGCGTCACCGCACAGCGTGGAGATAGGCACTCTCCTAGTCCTTCAGCCTTGCAGAGTCCCTGCAGCTAGAGCTCAGCCAGGAGCAGGCGTCAAAGCAGAAGGCCTTCCTAAAGCACCCCTTGTCCAAGCAGCCTCCGGAAAGGGCGCGTCCCACTGCGGCTCTGCGCCTTTCTTCTAAGACAGACGCCCGGCTATGCTTTCGTGCTCGCAGCTGCCTTGGCAGCCTCCAGCAGTTGCTCTCATGGAGAACGAGCGAAGAGCTTCAGTTAAACGTCTCGCACACAGGAGAAAGGTGCCAGGACGACAGCACGTTCTTCCTCAGCCCTTCTCGTGGCCCGGATTGTGGTGCTGCCTTCAAAGCCGTGCACCTTGAAACACTCGTGCAGCAAGTGCTTCTCCCCTGGCCCACTTGGCTCAGCGAGAGCTACGTGGGCAGCGCGCACTCAGCGAAAGCCAAAGGGTGTCCTTGGAGCTCGAGCTTGTTGGAGAGGATGAAAGTTTGGGAAGAAAGTTTCACAGCTATGTAGGCTTGGCAGAAAGATGCGTGAATGTAGAAACTTAGCATGAGGTAGAAATGGAAGCACGTTTTGACAGAGAGCACAAGGTGTTTTGCTGAAACACTGATCGCTGAATAAGTGAGAAGGCAAAGGTTGGAGATTGCGTTGGAAGGAGATTTTTTCTATGCTTAGCACAACGGTATGTGACTACAGGTACAAGCACCTGTTTTTCAGCAAGCAAGTAAGTCTCAAGAAGGGCATAAGGCGCTAGAAAACATGGTTTTACCAGAAAGAGAGCTCTCGCAGGCAAACAAGAAATGCCGATGGAGCAAGAAGAAGAAGGGGGGGGTTGGGGGGGGGTGGCGGTGGGGGGGGTTGGTGGGGGGGGCGGGGTGGTGGCGGTGGTGGGGGGTCTGAGAATTGTCCGTGGTAAGCTTAAATTGTAACTTGCTTACTCTTGCGATTGGATAAGAATGACTATAATACGGCAATGGTAGGAGTCACGAGAGGCTACAGGCAAATGTCAAGGTATCACTGTGTATGGTGCTTACTGCTTGTACTGTATGAAGATACTCAGCAAAGAAAACGATAGAATGCTTTGTAACTTGAACAGAAAGCGGCTCCCGGTATGCCTCCGAGCTGTAGCTGACAGCTGTAGGGCTGGCTCTGCATACCCACTCCCTGAAATGCTGTAACTTCGCCGATGCAAGAAACAGCTTTCAAGAGAGCCGCCTGAAGTGCAGACAGCCTCCGTGAGCCTTTCTCCTCTAGAGCTGTGCAAAGAAAGCGTGCACGCTACAGCGTGGCTGCGTGCAGCATGCACGAGCAAAAGCGGCCAAGTTCAGTGCCCTCGCTGGGCTTCCCTTTTGTGCGGACAACGTGAGGCGAAGAACGAAGCCGCAGAGCAGCGGGCTTGCGTGTGCAGTGCACCGAAGTTGCAGAAGTCCAGCAAGGGCTCGTTCACAAGCCGAGCCGGCTGAGGGCGTCCTCGCTTCTGCAAAAGGCAACGCGGAGCCCTAGCGCGTCACCGCACAGCGTGGAGATAGGCACTCTCCTAGTCCTTCAGCCTTGCAGAGTCCCTGCAGCTAGAGCTCAGCCAGGAGCAGGCGTCAAAGCAGAAGGCCTTCCTAAAGCACCCCTTGTCCAAGCAGCCTCCGGAAAGGGCGCGTCCCACTGCGGCTCTGCGCCTTTCTTCTAAGACAGACGCCCGGCTATGCTTTCGTGCTCGCAGCTGCCTTGGCAGCCTCCAGCAGTTGCTCTCATGGAGAACGAGCGAAGAGCTTCAGTTAAACGTCTCGCACACAGGAGAAAGGTGCCAGGACGACAGCACGTTCTTCCTCAGCCCTTCTCGTGGCCCGGATTGTGGTGCTGCCTTCAAAGCCGTGCACCTTGAAACACTCGTGCAGCAAGTGCTTCTCCCCTGGCCCACTTGGCTCAGCGAGAGCTACGTGGGCAGCGCGCACTCAGCGAAAGCCAAAGGGTGTCCTTGGAGCTCGAGCTTGTTGGAGAGGATGAAAGTTTGGGAAGAAAGTTTCACAGCTATGTAGGCTTGGCAGAAAGATGCGTGAATGTAGAAACTTAGCATGAGGTAGAAATGGAAGCACGTTTTGACAGAGAGCACAAGGTGTTTTGCTGAAACACTGATCGCTGAATAAGTGAGAAGGCAAAGGTTGGAGATTGCGTTGGAAGGAGATTTTTTCTATGCTTAGCACAACGGTATGTGACTACAGGTACAAGCACCTGTTTTTCAGCAAGCAAGTAAGTCTCAAGAAGGGCATAAGGAGCTAGAAAACATGGTTTTACCAGAAAGAGAGCTCTCGCAGGCAAACAAGAAATGCCGATGGAGCAAGAAGAAGAAGGGGGGGGTTGGGGGGGGGTGGCGGTGGGGGGGGTTGGTGGGGGGGGCGGGGTGGTGGCGGTGGTGGGGGGTCTGAGAATTGTCCGTGGTAAGCTTAAATTGTAACTTGCTTACTCTTGCGATTGGATAAGAATGACTATAATACGGCAATGGTAGGAGTCACGAGAGGCTACAGGCAAATGTCAAGGTATCACTGTGTATGGTGCTTACTGCTTGTACTGTATGAAGATACTCAGCAAAGAAAACGATAGAATGCTTTGTAACTTGAACAGAAAGCGGCTCCCGGTATGCCTCCGAGCTGTAGCTGACAGCTGTAGGGCTGGCTCTGCATACCCACTCCCTGAAATGCTGTAACTTCGCCGATGCAAGAAACAGCTTTCAAGAGAGCCGCCTGAAGTGCAGACAGCCTCCGTGAGCCTTTCTCCTCTAGAGCTGTGCAAAGAAAGCGTGCACGCTACAGCGTGGCTGCGTGCAGCATGCACGAGCAAAAGCGGCCAAGTTCAGTGCCCTCGCTGGGCTTCCCTTTTGTGCGGACAACGTGAGGCGAAGAACGAAGCCGCAGAGCAGCGGGCTTGCGTGTGCAGTGCACCGAAGTTGCAGAAGTCCAGCAAGGGCTCGTTCACAAGCCGAGCCGGCTGAGGGCGTCCTCGCTTCTGCAAAAGGCAACGCGGAGCCCTAGCGCGTCACCGCACAGCGTGGAGATAGGCACTCTCCTAGTCCTTCAGCCTTGCAGAGTCCCTGCAGCTAGAGCTCAGCCAGGAGCAGGCGTCAAAGCAGAAGGCCTTCCTAAAGCACCCCTTGTCCAAGCAGCCTCCGGAAAGGGCGCGTCCCACTGCGGCTCTGCGCCTTTCTTCTAAGACAGACGCCCGGCTATGCTTTCGTGCTCGCAGCTGCCTTGGCAGCCTCCAGCAGTTGCTCTCATGGAGAACGAGCGAAGAGCTTCAGTTAAACGTCTCGCACACAGGAGAAAGGTGCCAGGACGACAGCACGTTCTTCCTCAGCCCTTCTCGTGGCCCGGATTGTGGTGCTGCCTTCAAAGCCGTGCACCTTGAAACACTCGTGCAGCAAGTGCTTCTCCCCTGGCCCACTTGGCTCAGCGAGAGCTACGTGGGCAGCGCGCACTCAGCGAAAGCCAAAGGGTGTCCTTGGAGCTCGAGCTTGTTGGAGAGGATGAAAGTTTGGGAAGAAAGTTTCACAGCTATGTAGGCTTGGCAGAAAGATGCGTGAATGTAGAAACTTAGCATGAGGTAGAAATGGAAGCACGTTTTGACAGAGAGCACAAGGTGTTTTGCTGAAACACTGATCGCTGAATAAGTGAGAAGGCAAAGGTTGGAGATTGCGTTGGAAGGAGATTTTTTCTATGCTTAGCACAACGGTATGTGACTACAGGTACAAGCACCTGTTTTTCAGCAAGCAAGTAAGTCTCAAGAAGGGCATAAGGAGCTAGAAAACATGGTTTTACCAGAAAGAGAGCTCTCGCAGGCAAACAAGAAATGCCGATGGAGCAAGAAGAAGAAGGGGGGGGTTGGGGGGGGGTGGCGGTGGGGGGGGTTGGTGGGGGGGGCGGGGTGGTGGCGGTGGTGGGGGGTCTGAGAATTCTCCGTGGTAAGCTTAAATTGTAACTTGCTTACTCTTGCGATTGGATAAGAATGACTATAATACGGCAATGGTAGGAGTCACGAGAGGCTACAGGCAAATGTCAAGGTATCACTGTGTATGGTGCTTACTGCTTGTACTGTATGAAGATACTCAGCAAAGAAAACGATAGAATGCTTTGTAACTTGAACAGAAAGCGGCTCCCGGTATGCCTCCGAGCTGTAGCTGACAGCTGTAGGGCTGGCTCTGCATACCCACTCCCTGAAATGCTGTAACTTCGCCGATGCAAGAAACAGCTTTCAAGAGAGCCGCCTGAAGTGCAGACAGCCTCCGTGAGCCTTTCTCCTCTAGAGCTGTGCAAAGAAAGCGTGCACGCTACAGCGTGGCTGCGTGCAGCATGCACGAGCAAAAGCGGCCAAGTTCAGTGCCCTCGCTGGGCTTCCCTTTTGTGCGGACAACGTGAGGCGAAGAACGAAGCCGCAGAGCAGCGGGCTTGCGTGTGCAGTGCACCGAAGTTGCAGAAGTCCAGCAAGGGCTCGTTCACAAGCCGAGCCGGCTGAGGGCGTCCTCGCTTCTGCAAAAGGCAACGCGGAGCCCTAGCGCGTCACCGCACAGCGTGGAGATAGGCACTCTCCTAGTCCTTCAGCCTTGCAGAGTCCCTGCAGCTAGAGCTCAGCCAGGAGCAGGCGTCAAAGCAGAAGGCCTTCCTAAAGCACCCCTTGTCCAAGCAGCCTCCGGAAAGGGCGCGTCCCACTGCGGCTCTGCGCCTTTCTTCTAAGACAGACGCCCGGCTATGCTTTCGTGCTCGCAGCTGCCTTGGCAGCCTCCAGCAGTTGCTCTCATGGAGAACGAGCGAAGAGCTTCAGTTAAACGTCTCGCACACAGGAGAAAGGTGCCAGGACGACAGCACGTTCTTCCTCAGCCCTTCTCGTGGCCCGGATTGTGGTGCTGCCTTCAAAGCCGTGCACCTTGAAACACTCGTGCAGCAAGTGCTTCTCCCCTGGCCCACTTGGCTCAGCGAGAGCTACGTGGGCAGCGCGCACTCAGCGAAAGCCAAAGGGTGTCCTTGGAGCTCGAGCTTGTTGGAGAGGATGAAAGTTTGGGAAGAAAGTTTCACAGCTATGTAGGCTTGGCAGAAAGATGCGTGAATGTAGAAACTTAGCATGAGGTAGAAATGGAAGCACGTTTTGACAGAGAGCACAAGGTGTTTTGCTGAAACACTGATCGCTGAATAAGTGAGAAGGCAAAGGTTGGAGATTGCGTTGGAAGGAGATTTTTTCTATGCTTAGCACAACGGTATGTGACTACAGGTACAAGCACCTGTTTTTCAGCAAGCAAGTAAGTCTCAAGAAGGGCATAAGGAGCTAGAAAACATGGTTTTACCAGAAAGAGAGCTCTCGCAGGCAAACAAGAAATGCCGATGGAGCAAGAAGAAGAAGGGGGGGGTTGGGGGGGGTGGCGGTGGGGGGGGTTGGTGGGGGGGCGGGGTGGTGGCGGTGGTGGGGGGTCTGAGAATTCTCCGTGGTAAGCTTAAATTGTAACTTGCTTACTCTTGCGACTGGATAAGAATGACTATAATACGGCAATGGTAGGAGTCACGAGAGGCTACAGGCAAATGTCAAGGTATCACTGTGTATGGTGCTTACTGCTTGTACTGTATGAAGATACTCAGCAAAGAAAACGATAGAATGCTTTGTAACTTGAACAGAAAGCGGCTCCCGGTATGCCTCCGAGCTGTAGCTGACAGCTGTAGGGCTGGCTCTGCATACCCACTCCCTGAAATGCTGTAACTTCGCCGATGCAAGAAACAGCTTTCAAGAGAGCCGCCTGAAGTGCAGACAGCCTCCGTGAGCCTTTCTCCTCTAGAGCTGTGCAAAGAAAGCGTGCACGCTACAGCGTGGCTGCGTGCAGCATGCACGAGCAAAAGCGGCCAAGTTCAGTGCCCTCGCTGGGCTTCCCTTTTGTGCGGACAACGTGAGGCGAAGAACGAAGCCGCAGAGCAGCGGGCTTGCGTGTGCAGTGCACCGAAGTTGCAGAAGTCCAGCAAGGGCTCGTTCACAAGCCGAGCCGGCTGAGGGCGTCCTCGCTTCTGCAAAAGGCAACGCGGAGCCCTAGCGCGTCACCGCACAGCGTGGAGATAGGCACTCTCCTAGTCCTTCAGCCTTGCAGAGTCCCTGCAGCTAGAGCTCAGCCAGGAGCAGGCGTCAAAGCAGAAGGCCTTCCTAAAGCACCCCTTGTCCAAGCAGCCTCCGGAAAGGGCGCGTCCCACTGCGGCTCTGCGCCTTTCTTCTAAGACAGACGCCCGGCTATGCTTTCGTGCTCGCAGCTGCCTTGGCAGCCTCCAGCAGTTGCTCTCATGGAGAACGAGCGAAGAGCTTCAGTTAAACGTCTCGCACACAGGAGAAAGGTGCCAGGACGACAGCACGTTCTTCCTCAGCCCTTCTCGTGGCCCGGATTGTGGTGCTGCCTTCAAAGCCGTGCACCTTGAAACACTCGTGCAGCAAGTGCTTCTCCCCTGGCCCACTTGGCTCAGCGAGAGCTACGTGGGCAGCGCGCACTCAGCGAAAGCCAAAGGGTGTCCTTGGAGCTCGAGCTTGTTGGAGAGGATGAAAGTTTGGGAAGAAAGTTTCACAGCTATGTAGGCTTGGCAGAAAGATGCGTGAATGTAGAAACTTAGCATGAGGTAGAAATGGAAGCACGTTTTGACAGAGAGCACAAGGTGTTTTGCTGAAACACTGATCGCTGAATAAGTGAGAAGGCAAAGGTTGGAGATTGCGTTGGAAGGAGATTTTTTCTATGCTTAGCACAACGGTATGTGACTACAGGTACAAGCACCTGTTTTTCAGCAAGCAAGTAAGTCTCAAGAAGGGCATAAGGAGCTAGAAAACATGGTTTTACCAGAAAGAGAGCTCTCGCAGGCAAACAAGAAATGCCGATGGAGCAAGAAGAAGAAGGGGGGGGTTGGGGGGGGGTGGCGGTGGGGGGGGTTGGTGGGGGGGGCGGGGTGGTGGCGGTGGTGGGGGGTCTGAGAATTGTCCGTGGTAAGCTTAAATTGTAACTTGCTTACTCTTGCGATTGGATAAGAATGACTATAATACGGCAATGGTAGGAGTCACGAGAGGCTACAGGCAAATGTCAAGGTATCACTGTGTATGGTGCTTACTGCTTGTACTGTATGAAGATACTCAGCAAAGAAAACGATAGAATGCTTTGTAACTTGAACAGAAAGCGGCTCCCGGTATGCCTCCGAGCTGTAGCTGACAGCTGTAGGGCTGGCTCTGCATACCCACTCCCTGAAATGCTGTAACTTCGCCGATGCAAGAAACAGCTTTCAAGAGAGCCGCCTGAAGTGCAGACAGCCTCCGTGAGCCTTTCTCCTCTAGAGCTGTGCAAAGAAAGCGTGCACGCTACAGCGTGGCTGCGTGCAGCATGCACGAGCAAAAGCGGCCAAGTTCAGTGCCCTCGCTGGGCTTCCCTTTTGTGCGGACAACGTGAGGCGAAGAACGAAGCCGCAGAGCAGCGGGCTTGCGTGTGCAGTGCACCGAAGTTGCAGAAGTCCAGCAAGGGCTCGTTCACAAGCCGAGCCGGCTGAGGGCGTCCTCGCTTCTGCAAAAGGCAACGCGGAGCCCTAGCGCGTCACCGCACAGCGTGGAGATAGGCACTCTCCTAGTCCTTCAGCCTTGCAGAGTCCCTGCAGCTAGAGCTCAGCCAGGAGCAGGCGTCAAAGCAGAAGGCCTTCCTAAAGCACCCCTTGTCCAAGCAGCCTCCGGAAAGGGCGCGTCCCACTGCGGCTCTGCGCCTTTCTTCTAAGACAGACGCCCGGCTATGCTTTCGTGCTCGCAGCTGCCTTGGCAGCCTCCAGCAGTTGCTCTCATGGAGAACGAGCGAAGAGCTTCAGTTAAACGTCTCGCACACAGGAGAAAGGTGCCAGGACGACAGCACGTTCTTCCTCAGCCCTTCTCGTGGCCCGGATTGTGGTGCTGCCTTCAAAGCCGTGCACCTTGAAACACTCGTGCAGCAAGTGCTTCTCCCCTGGCCCACTTGGCTCAGCGAGAGCTACGTGGGCAGCGCGCACTCAGCGAAAGCCAAAGGGTGTCCTTGGAGCTCGAGCTTGTTGGAGAGGATGAAAGTTTGGGAAGAAAGTTTCACAGCTATGTAGGCTTGGCAGAAAGATGCGTGAATGTAGAAACTTAGCATGAGGTAGAAATGGAAGCACGTTTTGACAGAGAGCACAAGGTGTTTTGCTGAAACACTGATCGCTGAATAAGTGAGAAGGCAAAGGTTGGAGATTGCGTTGGAAGGAGATTTTTTCTATGCTTAGCACAACGGTATGTGACTACAGGTACAAGCACCTGTTTTTCAGCAAGCAAGTAAGTCTCAAGAAGGGCATAAGGAGCTAGAAAACATGGTTTTACCAGAAAGAGAGCTCTCGCAGGCAAACAAGAAATGCCGATGGAGCAAGAAGAAGAAGGGGGGGGTTGGGGGGGGTGGCGGTGGGGGGGGTTGGTGGGGGGGGCGGGGTGGTGGCGGTGGTGGGGGGTCTGAGAATTCTCCGTGGTAAGCTTAAATTGTAACTTGCTTACTCTTGCGACTGGATAAGAATGACTATAATACGGCAATGGTAGGAGTCACGAGAGGCTACAGGCAAATGTCAAGGTATCACTGTGTATGGTGCTTACTGCTTGTACTGTATGAAGATACTCAGCAAAGAAAACGATAGAATGCTTTGTAACTTGAACAGAAAGCGGCTCCCGGTATGCCTCCGAGCTGTAGCTGACAGCTGTAGGGCTGGCTCTGCATACCCACTCCCTGAAATGCTGTAACTTCGCCGATGCAAGAAACAGCTTTCAAGAGAGCCGCCTGAAGTGCAGACAGCCTCCGTGAGCCTTTCTCCTCTAGAGCTGTGCAAAGAAAGCGTGCACGCTACAGCGTGGCTGCGTGCAGCATGCACGAGCAAAAGCGGCCAAGTTCAGTGCCCTCGCTGGGCTTCCCTTTTGTGCGGACAACGTGAGGCGAAGAACGAAGCCGCAGAGCAGCGGGCTTGCGTGTGCAGTGCACCGAAGTTGCAGAAGTCCAGCAAGGGCTCGTTCACAAGCCGAGCCGGCTGAGGGCGTCCTCGCTTCTGCAAAAGGCAACGCGGAGCCCTAGCGCGTCACCGCACAGCGTGGAGATAGGCACTCTCCTAGTCCTTCAGCCTTGCAGAGTCCCTGCAGCTAGAGCTCAGCCAGGAGCAGGCGTCAAAGCAGAAGGCCTTCCTAAAGCACCCCTTGTCCAAGCAGCCTCCGGAAAGGGCGCGTCCCACTGCGGCTCTGCGCCTTTCTTCTAAGACAGACGCCCGGCTATGCTTTCGTGCTCGCAGCTGCCTTGGCAGCCTCCAGCAGTTGCTCTCATGGAGAACGAGCGAAGAGCTTCAGTTAAACGTCTCGCACACAGGAGAAAGGTGCCAGGACGACAGCACGTTCTTCCTCAGCCCTTCTCGTGGCCCGGATTGTGGTGCTGCCTTCAAAGCCGTGCACCTTGAAACACTCGTGCAGCAAGTGCTTCTCCCCTGGCCCACTTGGCTCAGCGAGAGCTACGTGGGCAGCGCGCACTCAGCGAAAGCCAAAGGGTGTCCTTGGAGCTCGAGCTTGTTGGAGAGGATGAAAGTTTGGGAAGAAAGTTTCACAGCTATGTAGGCTTGGCAGAAAGATGCGTGAATGTAGAAACTTAGCATGAGGTAGAAATGGAAGCACGTTTTGACAGAGAGCACAAGGTGTTTTGCTGAAACACTGATCGCTGAATAAGTGAGAAGGCAAAGGTTGGAGATTGCGTTGGAAGGAGATTTTTTCTATGCTTAGCACAACGGTATGTGACTACAGGTACAAGCACCTGTTTTTCAGCAAGCAAGTAAGTCTCAAGAAGGGCATAAGGCGCTAGAAAACATGGTTTTACCAGAAAGAGAGCTCTCGCAGGCAAACAAGAAATGCCGATGGAGCAAGAAGAAGAAGGGGGGGGTTGGGGGGGGTGGCGGTGGGGGGGGTTGGTGGGGGGGGCGGGGTGGTGGCGGTGGTGGGGGGTCTGAGAATTCTCCGTGGTAAGCTTAAATTGTAACTTGCTTACTCTTGCGACTGGATAAGAATGACTATAATACGGCAATGGTAGGAGTCACGAGAGGCTACAGGCAAATGTCAAGGTATCACTGTGTATGGTGCTTACTGCTTGTACTGTATGAAGATACTCAGCAAAGAAAACGATAGAATGCTTTGTAACTTGAACAGAAAGCGGCTCCCGGTATGCCTCCGAGCTGTAGCTGACAGCTGTAGGGCTGGCTCTGCATACCCACTCCCTGAAATGCTGTAACTTCGCCGATGCAAGAAACAGCTTTCAAGAGAGCCGCCTGAAGTGCAGACAGCCTCCGTGAGCCTTTCTCCTCTAGAGCTGTGCAAAGAAAGCGTGCACGCTACAGCGTGGCTGCGTGCAGCATGCACGAGCAAAAGCGGCCAAGTTCAGTGCCCTCGCTGGGCTTCCCTTTTGTGCGGACAACGTGAGGCGAAGAACGAAGCCGCAGAGCAGCGGGCTTGCGTGTGCAGTGCACCGAAGTTGCAGAAGTCCAGCAAGGGCTCGTTCACAAGCCGAGCCGGCTGAGGGCGTCCTCGCTTCTGCAAAAGGCAACGCGGAGCCCTAGCGCGTCACCGCACAGCGTGGAGATAGGCACTCTCCTAGTCCTTCAGCCTTGCAGAGTCCCTGCAGCTAGAGCTCAGCCAGGAGCAGGCGTCAAAGCAGAAGGCCTTCCTAAAGCACCCCTTGTCCAAGCAGCCTCCGGAAAGGGCGCGTCCCACTGCGGCTCTGCGCCTTTCTTCTAAGACAGACGCCCGGCTATGCTTTCGTGCTCGCAGCTGCCTTGGCAGCCTCCAGCAGTTGCTCTCATGGAGAACGAGCGAAGAGCTTCAGTTAAACGTCTCGCACACAGGAGAAAGGTGCCAGGACGACAGCACGTTCTTCCTCAGCCCTTCTCGTGGCCCGGATTGTGGTGCTGCCTTCAAAGCCGTGCACCTTGAAACACTCGTGCAGCAAGTGCTTCTCCCCTGGCCCACTTGGCTCAGCGAGAGCTACGTGGGCAGCGCGCACTCAGCGAAAGCCAAAGGGTGTCCTTGGAGCTCGAGCTTGTTGGAGAGGATGAAAGTTTGGGAAGAAAGTTTCACAGCTATGTAGGCTTGGCAGAAAGATGCGTGAATGTAGAAACTTAGCATGAGGTAGAAATGGAAGCACGTTTTGACAGAGAGCACAAGGTGTTTTGCTGAAACACTGATCGCTGAATAAGTGAGAAGGCAAAGGTTGGAGATTGCGTTGGAAGGAGATTTTTTCTATGCTTAGCACAACGGTATGTGACTACAGGTACAAGCACCTGTTTTTCAGCAAGCAAGTAAGTCTCAAGAAGGGCATAAGGAGCTAGAAAACATGGTTTTACCAGAAAGAGAGCTCTCGCAGGCAAACAAGAAATGCCGATGGAGCAAGAAGAAGAAGGGGGGGGTTGGGGGGGGGTGGCGGTGGGGGGGGTTGGTGGGGGGGGCGGGGTGGTGGCGGTGGTGGGGGGTCTGAGAATTCTCCGTGGTAAGCTTAAATTGTAACTTGCTTACTCTTGCGATTGGATAAGAATGACTATAATACGGCAATGGTAGGAGTCACGAGAGGCTACAGGCAAATGTCAAGGTATCACTGTGTATGGTGCTTACTGCTTGTACTGTATGAAGATACTCAGCAAAGAAAACGATAGAATGCTTTGTAACTTGAACAGAAAGCGGCTCCCGGTATGCCTCCGAGCTGTAGCTGACAGCTGTAGGGCTGGCTCTGCATAGCCACTCCCTGAAATGCTGTAACTTCGCCGATGCAAGAAACAGCTTTCAAGAGAGCCGCCTGAAGTGCAGACAGCCTCCGTGAGCCTTTCTCCTCTAGAGCTGTGCAAAGAAAGCGTGCACGCTACAGCGTGGCTGCGTGCAGCATGCACGAGCCAAAGCGGCCAAGTTCAGTGCCCTCTCGCTGGGCTTCCCTTTTGTGCGGACAACGTGAGGCGAAGAACGAAGCCGCAGAGCAGCGGGCTTGCGTGTGCAGTGCACCGAAGTTGCAGAAGTCCAGCAAGGGCTCGTTCACAAGCCGAGCCGGCTGAGGGCGTCCTCGCTTCTGCAAAAGGCAACGCGGAGCCCTAGCGCGTCACCGCACAGCGTGGAGATAGGCACTCTCCTAGTCCTTCAGCCTTGCAGAGTCCCTGCAGCTAGAGCTCAGCCAGGAGCAGGCGTCAAAGCAGAAGGCCTTCCTAAAGCACCCCTTGTCCAAGCAGCCTCCGGAAAGGGCGCGTCCCACTGCGGCTCTGCGCCTTTCTTCTAAGACAGACGCCCGGCTATGCTTTCGTGCTCGCAGCTGCCTTGGCAGCCTCCAGCAGTTGCTCTCATGGAGAACGAGCGAAGAGCTTCAGTTAAACGTCTCGCACACAGGAGAAAGGTGCCAGGACGACAGCACGTTCTTCCTCAGCCCTTCTCGTGGCCCGGATTGTGGTGCTGCCTTCAAAGCCGTGCACCTTGAAACACTCGTGCAGCAAGTGCTTCTCCCCTGGCCCACTTGGCTCAGCGAGAGCTACGTGGGCAGCGCGCACTCAGCGAAAGCCAAAGGGTGTCCTTGGAGCTCGAGCTTGTTGGAGAGGATGAAAGTTTGGGAAGAAAGTTTCACAGCTATGTAGGCTTGGCAGAAAGATGCGTGAATGTAGAAACTTAGCATGAGGTAGAAATGGAAGCACGTTTTGACAGAGAGCACAAGGTGTTTTGCTGAAACACTGATCGCTGAATAAGTGAGAAGGCAAAGGTTGGAGATTGCGTTGGAAGGAGATTTTTTCTATGCTTAGCACAACGGTATGTGACTACAGGTACAAGCACCTGTTTTTCAGCAAGCAAGTAAGTCTCAAGAAGGGCATAAGGCGCTAGAAAACATGGTTTTACCAGAAAGAGAGCTCTCGCAGGCAAACAAGAAATGCCGATGGAGCAAGAAGAAGAAGGGGGGGGTTGGGGGGGGGTGGCGGTGGGGGGGGTTGGTGGGGGGGGGCGGGGTGGTGGCGGTGGTGGGGGGTCTGAGAATTCTCCGTGGTAAGCTTAAATTGTAACTTGCTTACTCTTGCGATTGGATAAGAATGACTATAATACGGCAATGGTAGGAGTCACGAGAGGCTACAGGCAAATGTCAAGGTATCACTGTGTATGGTGCTTACTGCTTGTACTGTATGAAGATACTCAGCAAAGAAAACGATAGAATGCTTTGTAACTTGAACAGAAAGCGGCTCCCGGTATGCCTCCGAGCTGTAGCTGACAGCTGTAGGGCTGGCTCTGCATACCCACTCCCTGAAATGCTGTAACTTCGCCGATGCAAGAAACAGCTTTCAAGAGAGCCGCCTGAAGTGCAGACAGCCTCCGTGAGCCTTTCTCCTCTAGAGCTGTGCAAAGAAAGCGTGCACGCTACAGCGTGGCTGCGTGCAGCATGCACGAGCAAAAGCGGCCAAGTTCAGTGCCCTCGCTGGGCTTCCCTTTTGTGCGGACAACGTGAGGCGAAGAACGAAGCCGCAGAGCAGCGGGCTTGCGTGTGCAGTGCACCGAAGTTGCAGAAGTCCAGCAAGGGCTCGTTCACAAGCCGAGCCGGCTGAGGGCGTCCTCGCTTCTGCAAAAGGCAACGCGGAGCCCTAGCGCGTCACCGCACAGCGTGGAGATAGGCACTCTCCTAGTCCTTCAGCCTTGCAGAGTCCCTGCAGCTAGAGCTCAGCCAGGAGCAGGCGTCAAAGCAGAAGGCCTTCCTAAAGCACCCCTTGTCCAAGCAGCCTCCGGAAAGGGCGCGTCCCACTGCGGCTCTGCGCCTTTCTTCTAAGACAGACGCCCGGCTATGCTTTCGTGCTCGCAGCTGCCTTGGCAGCCTCCAGCAGTTGCTCTCATGGAGAACGAGCGAAGAGCTTCAGTTAAACGTCTCGCACACAGGAGAAAGGTGCCAGGACGACAGCACGTTCTTCCTCAGCCCTTCTCGTGGCCCGGATTGTGGTGCTGCCTTCAAAGCCGTGCACCTTGAAACACTCGTGCAGCAAGTGCTTCTCCCCTGGCCCACTTGGCTCAGCGAGAGCTACGTGGGCAGCGCGCACTCAGCGAAAGCCAAAGGGTGTCCTTGGAGCTCGAGCTTGTTGGAGAGGATGAAAGTTTGGGAAGAAAGTTTCACAGCTATGTAGGCTTGGCAGAAAGATGCGTGAATGTAGAAACTTAGCATGAGGTAGAAATGGAAGCACGTTTTGACAGAGAGCACAAGGTGTTTTGCTGAAACACTGATCGCTGAATAAGTGAGAAGGCAAAGGTTGGAGATTGCGTTGGAAGGAGATTTTTTCTATGCTTAGCACAACGGTATGTGACTACAGGTACAAGCACCTGTTTTTCAGCAAGCAAGTAAGTCTCAAGAAGGGCATAAGGAGCTAGAAAACATGGTTTTACCAGAAAGAGAGCTCTCGCAGGCAAACAAGAAATGCCGATGGAGCAAGAAGAAGAAGGGGGGGGTTGGGGGGGGGTGGCGGTGGGGGGGGTTGGTGGGGGGGGCGGGGTGGTGGCGGTGGTGGGGGGTCTGAGAATTCTCCGTGGTAAGCTTAAATTGTAACTTGCTTACTCTTGCGATTGGATAAGAATGACTATAATACGGCAATGGTAGGAGTCACGAGAGGCTACAGGCAAATGTCAAGGTATCACTGTGTATGGTGCTTACTGCTTGTACTGTATGAAGATACTCAGCAAAGAAAACGATAGAATGCTTTGTAACTTGAACAGAAAGCGGCTCCCGGTATGCCTCCGAGCTGTAGCTGACAGCTGTAGGGCTGGCTCTGCATACCCACTCCCTGAAATGCTGTAACTTCGCCGATGCAAGAAACAGCTTTCAAGAGAGCCGCCTGAAGTGCAGACAGCCTCCGTGAGCCTTTCTCCTCTAGAGCTGTGCAAAGAAAGCGTGCACGCTACAGCGTGGCTGCGTGCAGCATGCACGAGCAAAAGCGGCCAAGTTCAGTGCCCTCGCTGGGCTTCCCTTTTGTGCGGACAACGTGAGGCGAAGAACGAAGCCGCAGAGCAGCGGGCTTGCGTGTGCAGTGCACCGAAGTTGCAGAAGTCCAGCAAGGGCTCGTTCACAAGCCGAGCCGGCTGAGGGCGTCCTCGCTTCTGCAAAAGGCAACGCGGAGCCCTAGCGCGTCACCGCACAGCGTGGAGATAGGCACTCTCCTAGTCCTTCAGCCTTGCAGAGTCCCTGCAGCTAGAGCTCAGCCAGGAGCAGGCGTCAAAGCAGAAGGCCTTCCTAAAGCACCCCTTGTCCAAGCAGCCTCCGGAAAGGGCGCGTCCCACTGCGGCTCTGCGCCTTTCTTCTAAGACAGACGCCCGGCTATGCTTTCGTGCTCGCAGCTGCCTTGGCAGCCTCCAGCAGTTGCTCTCATGGAGAACGAGCGAAGAGCTTCAGTTAAACGTCTCGCACACAGGAGAAAGGTGCCAGGACGACAGCACGTTCTTCCTCAGCCCTTCTCGTGGCCCGGATTGTGGTGCTGCCTTCAAAGCCGTGCACCTTGAAACACTCGTGCAGCAAGTGCTTCTCCCCTGGCCCACTTGGCTCAGCGAGAGCTACGTGGGCAGCGCGCACTCAGCGAAAGCCAAAGGGTGTCCTTGGAGCTCGAGCTTGTTGGAGAGGATGAAAGTTTGGGAAGAAAGTTTCACAGCTATGTAGGCTTGGCAGAAAGATGCGTGAATGTAGAAACTTAGCATGAGGTAGAAATGGAAGCACGTTTTGACAGAGAGCACAAGGTGTTTTGCTGAAACACTGATCGCTGAATAAGTGAGAAGGCAAAGGTTGGAGATTGCGTTGGAAGGAGATTTTTTCTATGCTTAGCACAACGGTATGTGACTACAGGTACAAGCACCTGTTTTTCAGCAAGCAAGTAAGTCTCAAGAAGGGCATAAGGAGCTAGAAAACATGGTTTTACCAGAAAGAGAGCTCTCGCAGGCAAACAAGAAATGCCGATGGAGCAAGAAGAAGAAGGGGGGGGTTGGGGGGGGGTGGCGGTGGGAGGGGTTGGTGGGGGGGGCGGGGTGGTGGCGGTGGTGGGGGGTCTGAGAATTCTCCGTGGTAAGCTTAAATTGTAACTTGCTTACTCTTGCGATTGGATAAGAATGACTATAATACGGCAATGGTAGGAGTCACGAGAGGCTACAGGCAAATGTCAAGGTATCACTGTGTATGGTGCTTACTGCTTGTACTGTATGAAGATACTCAGCAAAGAAAACGATAGAATGCTTTGTAACTTGAACAGAAAGCGGCTCCCGGTATGCCTCCGAGCTGTAGCTGACAGCTGTAGGGCTGGCTCTGCATACCCACTCCCTGAAATGCTGTAACTTCGCCGATGCAAGAAACAGCTTTCAAGAGAGCCGCCTGAAGTGCAGACAGCCTCCGTGAGCCTTTCTCCTCTAGAGCTGTGCAAAGAAAGCGTGCACGCTACAGCGTGGCTGCGTGCAGCATGCACGAGCAAAAGCGGCCAAGTTCAGTGCCCTCGCTGGGCTTCCCTTTTGTGCGGACAACGTGAGGCGAAGAACGAAGCCGCAGAGCAGCGGGCTTGCGTGTGCAGTGCACCGAAGTTGCAGAAGTCCAGCAAGGGCTCGTTCACAAGCCGAGCCGGCTGAGGGCGTCCTCGCTTCTGCAAAAGGCAACGCGGAGCCCTAGCGCGTCACCGCACAGCGTGGAGATAGGCACTCTCCTAGTCCTTCAGCCTTGCAGAGTCCCTGCAGCTAGAGCTCAGCCAGGAGCAGGCGTCAAAGCAGAAGGCCTTCCTAAAGCACCCCTTGTCCAAGCAGCCTCCGGAAAGGGCGCGTCCCACTGCGGCTCTGCGCCTTTCTTCTAAGACAGACGCCCGGCTATGCTTTCGTGCTCGCAGCTGCCTTGGCAGCCTCCAGCAGTTGCTCTCATGGAGAACGAGCGAAGAGCTTCAGTTAAACGTCTCGCACACAGGAGAAAGGTGCCAGGACGACAGCACGTTCTTCCTCAGCCCTTCTCGTGGCCCGGATTGTGGTGCTGCCTTCAAAGCCGTGCACCTTGAAACACTCGTGCAGCAAGTGCTTCTCCCCTGGCCCACTTGGCTCAGCGAGAGCTACGTGGGCAGCGCGCACTCAGCGAAAGCCAAAGGGTGTCCTTGGAGCTCGAGCTTGTTGGAGAGGATGAAAGTTTGGGAAGAAAGTTTCACAGCTATGTAGGCTTGGCAGAAAGATGCGTGAATGTAGAAACTTAGCATGAGGTAGAAATGGAAGCACGTTTTGACAGAGAGCACAAGGTGTTTTGCTGAAACACTGATCGCTGAATAAGTGAGAAGGCAAAGGTTGGAGATTGCGTTGGAAGGAGATTTTTTCTATGCTTAGCACAACGGTATGTGACTACAGGTACAAGCACCTGTTTTTCAGCAAGCAAGTAAGTCTCAAGAAGGGCATAAGGCGCTAGAAAACATGGTTTTACCAGAAAGAGAGCTCTCGCAGGCAAACAAGAAATGCCGATGGAGCAAGAAGAAGAAGGGGGGGGTTGGGGGGGGGTGGCGGTGGGGGGGGTTGGTGGGGGGGGCGGGGTGGTGGCGGTGGTGGGGGGTCTGAGAATTCTCCGTGGTAAGCTTAAATTGTAACTTGCTTACTCTTGCGATTGGATAAGAATGACTATAATACGGCAATGGTAGGAGTCACGAGAGGCTACAGGCAAATGTCAAGGTATCACTGTGTATGGTGCTTACTGCTTGTACTGTATGAAGATACTCAGCAAAGAAAACGATAGAATGCTTTGTAACTTGAACAGAAAGCGGCTCCCGGTATGCCTCCGAGCTGTAGCTGACAGCTGTAGGGCTGGCTCTGCATACCCACTCCCTGAAATGCTGTAACTTCGCCGATGCAAGAAACAGCTTTCAAGAGAGCCGCCTGAAGTGCAGACAGCCTCCGTGAGCCTTTCTCCTCTAGAGCTGTGCAAAGAAAGCGTGCACGCTACAGCGTGGCTGCGTGCAGCATGCACGAGCAAAAGCGGCCAAGTTCAGTGCCCTCGCTGGGCTTCCCTTTTGTGCGGACAACGTGAGGCGAAGAACGAAGCCGCAGAGCAGCGGGCTTGCGTGTGCAGTGCACCGAAGTTGCAGAAGTCCAGCAAGGGCTCGTTCACAAGCCGAGCCGGCTGAGGGCGTCCTCGCTTCTGCAAAAGGCAACGCGGAGCCCTAGCGCGTCACCGCACAGCGTGGAGATAGGCACTCTCCTAGTCCTTCAGCCTTGCAGAGTCCCTGCAGCTAGAGCTCAGCCAGGAGCAGGCGTCAAAGCAGAAGGCCTTCCTAAAGCACCCCTTGTCCAAGCAGCCTCCGGAAAGGGCGCGTCCCACTGCGGCTCTGCGCCTTTCTTCTAAGACAGACGCCCGGCTATGCTTTCGTGCTCGCAGCTGCCTTGGCAGCCTCCAGCAGTTGCTCTCATGGAGAACGAGCGAAGAGCTTCAGTTAAACGTCTCGCACACAGGAGAAAGGTGCCAGGACGACAGCACGTTCTTCCTCAGCCCTTCTCGTGGCCCGGATTGTGGTGCTGCCTTCAAAGCCGTGCACCTTGAAACACTCGTGCAGCAAGTGCTTCTCCCCTGGCCCACTTGGCTCAGCGAGAGCTACGTGGGCAGCGCGCACTCAGCGAAAGCCAAAGGGTGTCCTTGGAGCTCGAGCTTGTTGGAGAGGATGAAAGTTTGGGAAGAAAGTTTCACAGCTATGTAGGCTTGGCAGAAAGATGCGTGAATGTAGAAACTTAGCATGAGGTAGAAATGGAAGCACGTTTTGACAGAGAGCACAAGGTGTTTTGCTGAAACACTGATCGCTGAATAAGTGAGAAGGCAAAGGTTGGAGATTGCGTTGGAAGGAGATTTTTTCTATGCTTAGCACAACGGTATGTGACTACAGGTACAAGCACCTGTTTTTCAGCAAGCAAGTAAGTCTCAAGAAGGGCATAAGGAGCTAGAAAACATGGTTTTACCAGAAAGAGAGCTCTCGCAGGCAAACAAGAAATGCCGATGGAGCAAGAAGAAGAAGGGGGGGGTTGGGGGGGGGTGGCGGTGGGGGGGGTTGGTGGGGGGGGCGGGGTGGTGGCGGTGGTGGGGGGTCTGAGAATTCTCCGTGGTAAGCTTAAATTGTAACTTGCTTACTCTTGCGATTGGATAAGAATGACTATAATACGGCAATGGTAGGAGTCACGAGAGGCTACAGGCAAATGTCAAGGTATCACTGTGTATGGTGCTTACTGCTTGTACTGTATGAAGATACTCAGCAAAGAAAACGATAGAATGCTTTGTAACTTGAACAGAAAGCGGCTCCCGGTATGCCTCCGAGCTGTAGCTGACAGCTGTAGGGCTGGCTCTGCATACCCACTCCCTGAAATGCTGTAACTTCGCCGATGCAAGAAACAGCTTTCAAGAGAGCCGCCTGAAGTGCAGACAGCCTCCGTGAGCCTTTCTCCTCTAGAGCTGTGCAAAGAAAGCGTGCACGCTACAGCGTGGCTGCGTGCAGCATGCACGAGCAAAAGCGGCCAAGTTCAGTGCCCTCGCTGGGCTTCCCTTTTGTGCGGACAACGTGAGGCGAAGAACGAAGCCGCAGAGCAGCGGGCTTGCGTGTGCAGTGCACCGAAGTTGCAGAAGTCCAGCAAGGGCTCGTTCACAAGCCGAGCCGGCTGAGGGCGTCCTCGCTTCTGCAAAAGGCAACGCGGAGCCCTAGCGCGTCACCGCACAGCGTGGAGATAGGCACTCTCCTAGTCCTTCAGCCTTGCAGAGTCCCTGCAGCTAGAGCTCAGCCAGGAGCAGGCGTCAAAGCAGAAGGCCTTCCTAAAGCACCCCTTGTCCAAGCAGCCTCCGGAAAGGGCGCGTCCCACTGCGGCTCTGCGCCTTTCTTCTAAGACAGACGCCCGGCTATGCTTTCGTGCTCGCAGCTGCCTTGGCAGCCTCCAGCAGTTGCTCTCATGGAGAACGAGCGAAGAGCTTCAGTTAAACGTCTCGCACACAGGAGAAAGGTGCCAGGACGACAGCACGTTCTTCCTCAGCCCTTCTCGTGGCCCGGATTGTGGTGCTGCCTTCAAAGCCGTGCACCTTGAAACACTCGTGCAGCAAGTGCTTCTCCCCTGGCCCACTTGGCTCAGCGAGAGCTACGTGGGCAGCGCGCACTCAGCGAAAGCCAAAGGGTGTCCTTGGAGCTCGAGCTTGTTGGAGAGGATGAAAGTTTGGGAAGAAAGTTTCACAGCTATGTAGGCTTGGCAGAAAGATGCGTGAATGTAGAAACTTAGCATGAGGTAGAAATGGAAGCACGTTTTGACAGAGAGCACAAGGTGTTTTGCTGAAACACTGATCGCTGAATAAGTGAGAAGGCAAAGGTTGGAGATTGCGTTGGAAGGAGATTTTTTCTATGCTTAGCACAACGGTATGTGACTACAGGTACAAGCACCTGTTTTTCAGCAAGCAAGTAAGTCTCAAGAAGGGCATAAGGCGCTAGAAAACATGGTTTTACCAGAAAGAGAGCTCTCGCAGGCAAACAAGAAATGCCGATGGAGCAAGAAGAAGAAGGGGGGGGTTGGGGGGGGGTGGCGGTGGGGGGGGTTGGTGGGGGGGGCGGGGTGGTGGCGGTGGTGGGGGGTCTGAGAATTCTCCGTGGTAAGCTTAAATTGTAACTTGCTTACTCTTGCGATTGGATAAGAATGACTATAATACGGCAATGGTAGGAGTCACGAGAGGCTACAGGCAAATGTCAAGGTATCACTGTGTATGGTGCTTACTGCTTGTACTGTATGAAGATACTCAGCAAAGAAAACGATAGAATGCTTTGTAACTTGAACAGAAAGCGGCTCCCGGTATGCCTCCGAGCTGTAGCTGACAGCTGTAGGGCTGGCTCTGCATACCCACTCCCTGAAATGCTGTAACTTCGCCGATGCAAGAAACAGCTTTCAAGAGAGCCGCCTGAAGTGCAGACAGCCTCCGTGAGCCTTTCTCCTCTAGAGCTGTGCAAAGAAAGCGTGCACGCTACAGCGTGGCTGCGTGCAGCATGCACGAGCAAAAGCGGCCAAGTTCAGTGCCCTCGCTGGGCTTCCCTTTTGTGCGGACAACGTGAGGCGAAGAACGAAGCCGCAGAGCAGCGGGCTTGCGTGTGCAGTGCACCGAAGTTGCAGAAGTCCAGCAAGGGCTCGTTCACAAGCCGAGCCGGCTGAGGGCGTCCTCGCTTCTGCAAAAGGCAACGCGGAGCCCTAGCGCGTCACCGCACAGCGTGGAGATAGGCACTCTCCTAGTCCTTCAGCCTTGCAGAGTCCCTGCAGCTAGAGCTCAGCCAGGAGCAGGCGTCAAAGCAGAAGGCCTTCCTAAAGCACCCCTTGTCCAAGCAGCCTCCGGAAAGGGCGCGTCCCACTGCGGCTCTGCGCCTTTCTTCTAAGACAGACGCCCGGCTATGCTTTCGTGCTCGCAGCTGCCTTGGCAGCCTCCAGCAGTTGCTCTCATGGAGAACGAGCGAAGAGCTTCAGTTAAACGTCTCGCACACAGGAGAAAGGTGCCAGGACGACAGCACGTTCTTCCTCAGCCCTTCTCGTGGCCCGGATTGTGGTGCTGCCTTCAAAGCCGTGCACCTTGAAACACTCGTGCAGCAAGTGCTTCTCCCCTGGCCCACTTGGCTCAGCGAGAGCTACGTGGGCAGCGCGCACTCAGCGAAAGCCAAAGGGTGTCCTTGGAGCTCGAGCTTGTTGGAGAGGATGAAAGTTTGGGAAGAAAGTTTCACAGCTATGTAGGCTTGGCAGAAAGATGCGTGAATGTAGAAACTTAGCATGAGGTAGAAATGGAAGCACGTTTTGACAGAGAGCACAAGGTGTTTTGCTGAAACACTGATCGCTGAATAAGTGAGAAGGCAAAGGTTGGAGATTGCGTTGGAAGGAGATTTTTTCTATGCTTAGCACAACGGTATGTGACTACAGGTACAAGCACCTGTTTTTCAGCAAGCAAGTAAGTCTCAAGAAGGGCATAAGGAGCTAGAAAACATGGTTTTACCAGAAAGAGAGCTCTCGCAGGCAAACAAGAAATGCCGATGGAGCAAGAAGAAGAAGGGGGGGGTTGGGGGGGGGTGGCGGTGGGGGGGGTTGGTGGGGGGGGCGGGGTGGTGGCGGTGGTGGGGGGTCTGAGAATTCTCCGTGGTAAGCTTAAATTGTAACTTGCTTACTCTTGCGATTGGATAAGAATGACTATAATACGGCAATGGTAGGAGTCACGAGAGGCTACAGGCAAATGTCAAGGTATCACTGTGTATGGTGCTTACTGCTTGTACTGTATGAAGATACTCAGCAAAGAAAACGATAGAATGCTTTGTAACTTGAACAGAAAGCGGCTCCCGGTATGCCTCCGAGCTGTAGCTGACAGCTGTAGGGCTGGCTCTGCATACCCACTCCCTGAAATGCTGTAACTTCGCCGATGCAAGAAACAGCTTTCAAGAGAGCCGCCTGAAGTGCAGACAGCCTCCGTGAGCCTTTCTCCTCTAGAGCTGTGCAAAGAAAGCGTGCACGCTACAGCGTGGCTGCGTGCAGCATGCACGAGCAAAAGCGGCCAAGTTCAGTGCCCTCGCTGGGCTTCCCTTTTGTGCGGACAACGTGAGGCGAAGAACGAAGCCGCAGAGCAGCGGGCTTGCGTGTGCAGTGCACCGAAGTTGCAGAAGTCCAGCAAGGGCTCGTTCACAAGCCGAGCCGGCTGAGGGCGTCCTCGCTTCTGCAAAAGGCAACGCGGAGCCCTAGCGCGTCACCGCACAGCGTGGAGATAGGCACTCTCCTAGTCCTTCAGCCTTGCAGAGTCCCTGCAGCTAGAGCTCAGCCAGGAGCAGGCGTCAAAGCAGAAGGCCTTCCTAAAGCACCCCTTGTCCAAGCAGCCTCCGGAAAGGGCGCGTCCCACTGCGGCTCTGCGCCTTTCTTCTAAGACAGACGCCCGGCTATGCTTTCGTGCTCGCAGCTGCCTTGGCAGCCTCCAGCAGTTGCTCTCATGGAGAACGAGCGAAGAGCTTCAGTTAAACGTCTCGCACACAGGAGAAAGGTGCCAGGACGACAGCACGTTCTTCCTCAGCCCTTCTCGTGGCCCGGATTGTGGTGCTGCCTTCAAAGCCGTGCACCTTGAAACACTCGTGCAGCAAGTGCTTCTCCCCTGGCCCACTTGGCTCAGCGAGAGCTACGTGGGCAGCGCGCACTCAGCGAAAGCCAAAGGGTGTCCTTGGAGCTCGAGCTTGTTGGAGAGGATGAAAGTTTGGGAAGAAAGTTTCACAGCTATGTAGGCTTGGCAGAAAGATGCGTGAATGTAGAAACTTAGCATGAGGTAGAAATGGAAGCACGTTTTGACAGAGAGCACAAGGTGTTTTGCTGAAACACTGATCGCTGAATAAGTGAGAAGGCAAAGGTTGGAGATTGCGTTGGAAGGAGATTTTTTCTATGCTTAGCACAACGGTATGTGACTACAGGTACAAGCACCTGTTTTTCAGCAAGCAAGTAAGTCTCAAGAAGGGCATAAGGAGCTAGAAAACATGGTTTTACCAGAAAGAGAGCTCTCGCAGGCAAACAAGAAATGCCGATGGAGCAAGAAGAAGAAGGGGGGGGTTGGGGGGGGGTGGCGGTGGGGGGGGTTGGTGGGGGGGGGCGGGGTGGTGGCGGTGGTGGGGGGTCTGAGAATTGTCCGTGGTAAGCTTAAATTGTAACTTGCTTACTCTTGCGATTGGATAAGAATGACTATAATACGGCAATGGTAGGAGTCACGAGAGGCTACAGGCAAATGTCAAGGTATCACTGTGTATGGTGCTTACTGCTTGTACTGTATGAAGATACTCAGCAAAGAAAACGATAGAATGCTTTGTAACTTGAACAGAAAGCGGCTCCCGGTATGCCTCCGAGCTGTAGCTGACAGCTGTAGGGCTGGCTCTGCATACCCACTCCCTGAAATGCTGTAACTTCGCCGATGCAAGAAACAGCTTTCAAGAGAGCCGCCTGAAGTGCAGACAGCCTCCGTGAGCCTTTCTCCTCTAGAGCTGTGCAAAGAAAGCGTGCACGCTACAGCGTGGCTGCGTGCAGCATGCACGAGCAAAAGCGGCCAAGTTCAGTGCCCTCGCTGGGCTTCCCTTTTGTGCGGACAACGTGAGGCGAAGAACGAAGCCGCAGAGCAGCGGGCTTGCGTGTGCAGTGCACCGAAGTTGCAGAAGTCCAGCAAGGGCTCGTTCACAAGCCGAGCCGGCTGAGGGCGTCCTCGCTTCTGCAAAAGGCAACGCGGAGCCCTAGCGCGTCACCGCACAGCGTGGAGATAGGCACTCTCCTAGTCCTTCAGCCTTGCAGAGTCCCTGCAGCTAGAGCTCAGCCAGGAGCAGGCGTCAAAGCAGAAGGCCTTCCTAAAGCACCCCTTGTCCAAGCAGCCTCCGGAAAGGGCGCGTCCCACTGCGGCTCTGCGCCTTTCTTCTAAGACAGACGCCCGGCTATGCTTTCGTGCTCGCAGCTGCCTTGGCAGCCTCCAGCAGTTGCTCTCATGGAGAACGAGCGAAGAGCTTCAGTTAAACGTCTCGCACACAGGAGAAAGGTGCCAGGACGACAGCACGTTCTTCCTCAGCCCTTCTCGTGGCCCGGATTGTGGTGCTGCCTTCAAAGCCGTGCACCTTGAAACACTCGTGCAGCAAGTGCTTCTCCCCTGGCCCACTTGGCTCAGCGAGAGCTACGTGGGCAGCGCGCACTCAGCGAAAGCCAAAGGGTGTCCTTGGAGCTCGAGCTTGTTGGAGAGGATGAAAGTTTGGGAAGAAAGTTTCACAGCTATGTAGGCTTGGCAGAAAGATGCGTGAATGTAGAAACTTAGCATGAGGTAGAAATGGAAGCACGTTTTGACAGAGAGCACAAGGTGTTTTGCTGAAACACTGATCGCTGAATAAGTGAGAAGGCAAAGGTTGGAGATTGCGTTGGAAGGAGATTTTTTCTATGCTTAGCACAACGGTATGTGACTACAGGTACAAGCACCTGTTTTTCAGCAAGCAAGTAAGTCTCAAGAAGGGCATAAGGAGCTAGAAAACATGGTTTTACCAGAAAGAGAGCTCTCGCAGGCAAACAAGAAATGCCGATGGAGCAAGAAGAAGAAGGGGGGGGTTGGGGGGGGGTGGCGGTGGGGGGGGTTGGTGGGGGGGGCGGGGTGGTGGCGGTGGTGGGGGGTCTGAGAATTCTCCGTGGTAAGCTTAAATTGTAACTTGCTTACTCTTGCGATTGGATAAGAATGACTATAATACGGCAATGGTAGGAGTCACGAGAGGCTACAGGCAAATGTCAAGGTATCACTGTGTATGGTGCTTACTGCTTGTACTGTATGAAGATACTCAGCAAAGAAAACGATAGAATGCTTTGTAACTTGAACAGAAAGCGGCTCCCGGTATGCCTCCGAGCTGTAGCTGACAGCTGTAGGGCTGGCTCTGCATACCCACTCCCTGAAATGCTGTAACTTCGCCGATGCAAGAAACAGCTTTCAAGAGAGCCGCCTGAAGTGCAGACAGCCTCCGTGAGCCTTTCTCCTCTAGAGCTGTGCAAAGAAAGCGTGCACGCTACAGCGTGGCTGCGTGCAGCATGCACGAGCAAAAGCGGCCAAGTTCAGTGCCCTCGCTGGGCTTCCCTTTTGTGCGGACAACGTGAGGCGAAGAACGAAGCCGCAGAGCAGCGGGCTTGCGTGTGCAGTGCACCGAAGTTGCAGAAGTCCAGCAAGGGCTCGTTCACAAGCCGAGCCGGCTGAGGGCGTCCTCGCTTCTGCAAAAGGCAACGCGGAGCCCTAGCGCGTCACCGCACAGCGTGGAGATAGGCACTCTCCTAGTCCTTCAGCCTTGCAGAGTCCCTGCAGCTAGAGCTCAGCCAGGAGCAGGCGTCAAAGCAGAAGGCCTTCCTAAAGCACCCCTTGTCCAAGCAGCCTCCGGAAAGGGCGCGTCCCACTGCGGCTCTGCGCCTTTCTTCTAAGACAGACGCCCGGCTATGCTTTCGTGCTCGCAGCTGCCTTGGCAGCCTCCAGCAGTTGCTCTCATGGAGAACGAGCGAAGAGCTTCAGTTAAACGTCTCGCACACAGGAGAAAGGTGCCAGGACGACAGCACGTTCTTCCTCAGCCCTTCTCGTGGCCCGGATTGTGGTGCTGCCTTCAAAGCCGTGCACCTTGAAACACTCGTGCAGCAAGTGCTTCTCCCCTGGCCCACTTGGCTCAGCGAGAGCTACGTGGGCAGCGCGCACTCAGCGAAAGCCAAAGGGTGTCCTTGGAGCTCGAGCTTGTTGGAGAGGATGAAAGTTTGGGAAGAAAGTTTCACAGCTATGTAGGCTTGGCAGAAAGATGCGTGAATGTAGAAACTTAGCATGAGGTAGAAATGGAAGCACGTTTTGACAGAGAGCACAAGGTGTTTTGCTGAAACACTGATCGCTGAATAAGTGAGAAGGCAAAGGTTGGAGATTGCGTTGGAAGGAGATTTTTTCTATGCTTAGCACAACGGTATGTGACTACAGGTACAAGCACCTGTTTTTCAGCAAGCAAGTAAGTCTCAAGAAGGGCATAAGGAGCTAGAAAACATGGTTTTACCAGAAAGAGAGCTCTCGCAGGCAAACAAGAAATGCCGATGGAGCAAGAAGAAGAAGGGGGGGGTTGGGGGGGGGTGGCGGTGGGGGGGGTTGGTGGGGGGGGGCGGGGTGGTGGCGGTGGTGGGGGGTCTGAGAATTGTCCGTGGTAAGCTTAAATTGTAACTTGCTTACTCTTGCGATTGGATAAGAATGACTATAATACGGCAATGGTAGGAGTCACGAGAGGCTACAGGCAAATGTCAAGGTATCACTGTGTATGGTGCTTACTGCTTGTACTGTATGAAGATACTCAGCAAAGAAAACGATAGAATGCTTTGTAACTTGAACAGAAAGCGGCTCCCGGTATGCCTCCGAGCTGTAGCTGACAGCTGTAGGGCTGGCTCTGCATACCCACTCCCTGAAATGCTGTAACTTCGCCGATGCAAGAAACAGCTTTCAAGAGAGCCGCCTGAAGTGCAGACAGCCTCCGTGAGCCTTTCTCCTCTAGAGCTGTGCAAAGAAAGCGTGCACGCTACAGCGTGGCTGCGTGCAGCATGCACGAGCAAAAGCGGCCAAGTTCAGTGCCCTCGCTGGGCTTCCCTTTTGTGCGGACAACGTGAGGCGAAGAACGAAGCCGCAGAGCAGCGGGCTTGCGTGTGCAGTGCACCGAAGTTGCAGAAGTCCAGCAAGGGCTCGTTCACAAGCCGAGCCGGCTGAGGGCGTCCTCGCTTCTGCAAAAGGCAACGCGGAGCCCTAGCGCGTCACCGCACAGCGTGGAGATAGGCACTCTCCTAGTCCTTCAGCCTTGCAGAGTCCCTGCAGCTAGAGCTCAGCCAGGAGCAGGCGTCAAAGCAGAAGGCCTTCCTAAAGCACCCCTTGTCCAAGCAGCCTCCGGAAAGGGCGCGTCCCACTGCGGCTCTGCGCCTTTCTTCTAAGACAGACGCCCGGCTATGCTTTCGTGCTCGCAGCTGCCTTGGCAGCCTCCAGCAGTTGCTCTCATGGAGAACGAGCGAAGAGCTTCAGTTAAACGTCTCGCACACAGGAGAAAGGTGCCAGGACGACAGCACGTTCTTCCTCAGCCCTTCTCGTGGCCCGGATTGTGGTGCTGCCTTCAAAGCCGTGCACCTTGAAACACTCGTGCAGCAAGTGCTTCTCCCCTGGCCCACTTGGCTCAGCGAGAGCTACGTGGGCAGCGCGCACTCAGCGAAAGCCAAAGGGTGTCCTTGGAGCTCGAGCTTGTTGGAGAGGATGAAAGTTTGGGAAGAAAGTTTCACAGCTATGTAGGCTTGGCAGAAAGATGCGTGAATGTAGAAACTTAGCATGAGGTAGAAATGGAAGCACGTTTTGACAGAGAGCACAAGGTGTTTTGCTGAAACACTGATCGCTGAATAAGTGAGAAGGCAAAGGTTGGAGATTGCGTTGGAAGGAGATTTTTTCTATGCTTAGCACAACGGTATGTGACTACAGGTACAAGCACCTGTTTTTCAGCAAGCAAGTAAGTCTCAAGAAGGGCATAAGGCGCTAGAAAACATGGTTTTACCAGAAAGAGAGCTCTCGCAGGCAAACAAGAAATGCCGATGGAGCAAGAAGAAGAAGGGGGGGGTTGGGGGGGGGTGGCGGTGGGGGGGGTTGGTGGGGGGGGTTGGTGGGGGGGGCGGGGTGGTGGCGGTGGTGGGGGGTCTGAGAATTCTCCGTGGTAAGCTTAAATTGTAACTTGCTTACTCTTGCGATTGGATAAGAATGACTATAATACGGCAATGGTAGGAGTCACGAGAGGCTACAGGCAAATGTCAAGGTATCACTGTGTATGGTGCTTACTGCTTGTACTGTATGAAGATACTCAGCAAAGAAAACGATAGAATGCTTTGTAACTTGAACAGAAAGCGGCTCCCGGTATGCCTCCGAGCTGTAGCTGACAGCTGTAGGGCTGGCTCTGCATACCCACTCCCTGAAATGCTGTAACTTCGCCGATGCAAGAAACAGCTTTCAAGAGAGCCGCCTGAAGTGCAGACAGCCTCCGTGAGCCTTTCTCCTCTAGAGCTGTGCAAAGAAAGCGTGCACGCTACAGCGTGGCTGCGTGCAGCATGCACGAGCAAAAGCGGCCAAGTTCAGTGCCCTCGCTGGGCTTCCCTTTTGTGCGGACAACGTGAGGCGAAGAACGAAGCCGCAGAGCAGCGGGCTTGCGTGTGCAGTGCACCGAAGTTGCAGAAGTCCAGCAAGGGCTCGTTCACAAGCCGAGCCGGCTGAGGGCGTCCTCGCTTCTGCAAAAGGCAACGCGGAGCCCTAGCGCGTCACCGCACAGCGTGGAGATAGGCACTCTCCTAGTCCTTCAGCCTTGCAGAGTCCCTGCAGCTAGAGCTCAGCCAGGAGCAGGCGTCAAAGCAGAAGGCCTTCCTAAAGCACCCCTTGTCCAAGCAGCCTCCGGAAAGGGCGCGTCCCACTGCGGCTCTGCGCCTTTCTTCTAAGACAGACGCCCGGCTATGCTTTCGTGCTCGCAGCTGCCTTGGCAGCCTCCAGCAGTTGCTCTCATGGAGAACGAGCGAAGAGCTTCAGTTAAACGTCTCGCACACAGGAGAAAGGTGCCAGGACGACAGCACGTTCTTCCTCAGCCCTTCTCGTGGCCCGGATTGTGGTGCTGCCTTCAAAGCCGTGCACCTTGAAACACTCGTGCAGCAAGTGCTTCTCCCCTGGCCCACTTGGCTCAGCGAGAGCTACGTGGGCAGCGCGCACTCAGCGAAAGCCAAAGGGTGTCCTTGGAGCTCGAGCTTGTTGGAGAGGATGAAAGTTTGGGAAGAAAGTTTCACAGCTATGTAGGCTTGGCAGAAAGATGCGTGAATGTAGAAACTTAGCATGAGGTAGAAATGGAAGCACGTTTTGACAGAGAGCACAAGGTGTTTTGCTGCAACACCGATCGCTGAATAAGTGAGAAGGCAAAGGTTGGAGATTGCGTTGGAAGGAGATTTTTTCTATGCTTAGCACAACGGTATGTGACTACAGGTACAAGCACCTGTTTTTCAGCAAGCAAGTAAGTCTCAAGAAGGGCATAAGGAGCTAGAAAACATGGTTTTACCAGAAAGAGAGCTCTCGCAGGCAAACAAGAAATGCCGATGGAGCAAGAAGAAGAAGGGGGGGGTTGGGGGGGGGTGGCGGTGGGGGGGGTTGGTGGGGGGGGCGGGGTGGTGGCGGTGGTGGGGGGTCTGAGAATTCTCCGTGGTAAGCTTAAATTGTAACTTGCTTACTCTTGCGATTGGATAAGAATGACTATAATACGGCAATGGTAGGAGTCACGAGAGGCTACAGGCAAATGTCAAGGTATCACTGTGTATGGTGCTTACTGCTTGTACTGTATGAAGATACTCAGCAAAGAAAACGATAGAATGCTTTGTAACTTGAACAGAAAGCGGCTCCCGGTATGCCTCCGAGCTGTAGCTGACAGCTGTAGGGCTGGCTCTGCATACCCACTCCCTGAAATGCTGTAACTTCGCCGATGCAAGAAACAGCTTTCAAGAGAGCCGCCTGAAGTGCAGACAGCCTCCGTGAGCCTTTCTCCTCTAGAGCTGTGCAAAGAAAGCGTGCACGCTACAGCGTGGCTGCGTGCAGCATGCACGAGCAAAAGCGGCCAAGTTCAGTGCCCTCGCTGGGCTTCCCTTTTGTGCGGACAACGTGAGGCGAAGAACGAAGCCGCAGAGCAGCGGGCTTGCGTGTGCAGTGCACCGAAGTTGCAGAAGTCCAGCAAGGGCTCGTTCACAAGCCGAGCCGGCTGAGGGCGTCCTCGCTTCTGCAAAAGGCAACGCGGAGCCCTAGCGCGTCACCGCACAGCGTGGAGATAGGCACTCTCCTAGTCCTTCAGCCTTGCAGAGTCCCTGCAGCTAGAGCTCAGCCAGGAGCAGGCGTCAAAGCAGAAGGCCTTCCTAAAGCACCCCTTGTCCAAGCAGCCTCCGGAAAGGGCGCGTCCCACTGCGGCTCTGCGCCTTTCTTCTAAGACAGACGCCCGGCTATGCTTTCGTGCTCGCAGCTGCCTTGGCAGCCTCCAGCAGTTGCTCTCATGGAGAACGAGCGAAGAGCTTCAGTTAAACGTCTCGCACACAGGAGAAAGGTGCCAGGACGACAGCACGTTCTTCCTCAGCCCTTCTCGTGGCCCGGATTGTGGTGCTGCCTTCAAAGCCGTGCACCTTGAAACACTCGTGCAGCAAGTGCTTCTCCCCTGGCCCACTTGGCTCAGCGAGAGCTACGTGGGCAGCGCGCACTCAGCGAAAGCCAAAGGGTGTCCTTGGAGCTCGAGCTTGTTGGAGAGGATGAAAGTTTGGGAAGAAAGTTTCACAGCTATGTAGGCTTGGCAGAAAGATGCGTGAATGTAGAAACTTAGCATGAGGTAGAAATGGAAGCACGTTTTGACAGAGAGCACAAGGTGTTTTGCTGAAACACTGATCGCTGAATAAGTGAGAAGGCAAAGGTTGGAGATTGCGTTGGAAGGAGATTTTTTCTATGCTTAGCACAACGGTATGTGACTACAGGTACAAGCACCTGTTTTTCAGCAAGCAAGTAAGTCTCAAGAAGGGCATAAGGAGCTAGAAAACATGGTTTTACCAGAAAGAGAGCTCTCGCAGGCAAACAAGAAATGCCGATGGAGCAAGAAGAAGAAGGGGGGGGTTGGGGGGGGGTGGCGGTGGGGGGGGTTGGTGGGGGGGGCGGGGTGGTGGCGGTGGTGGGGGGTCTGAGAATTCTCCGTGGTAAGCTTAAATTGTAACTTGCTTACTCTTGCGATTGGATAAGAATGACTATAATACGGCAATGGTAGGAGTCACGAGAGGCTACAGGCAAATGTCAAGGTATCACTGTGTATGGTGCTTACTGCTTGTACTGTATGAAGATACTCAGCAAAGAAAACGATAGAATGCTTTGTAACTTGAACAGAAAGCGGCTCCCGGTATGCCTCCGAGCTGTAGCTGACAGCTGTAGGGCTGGCTCTGCATACCCACTCCCTGAAATGCTGTAACTTCGCCGATGCAAGAAACAGCTTTCAAGAGAGCCGCCTGAAGTGCAGACAGCCTCCGTGAGCCTTTCTCCTCTAGAGCTGTGCAAAGAAAGCGTGCACGCTACAGCGTGGCTGCGTGCAGCATGCACGAGCAAAAGCGGCCAAGTTCAGTGCCCTCGCTGGGCTTCCCTTTTGTGCGGACAACGTGAGGCGAAGAACGAAGCCGCAGAGCAGCGGGCTTGCGTGTGCAGTGCACCGAAGTTGCAGAAGTCCAGCAAGGGCTCGTTCACAAGCCGAGCCGGCTGAGGGCGTCCTCGCTTCTGCAAAAGGCAACGCGGAGCCCTAGCGCGTCACCGCACAGCGTGGAGATAGGCACTCTCCTAGTCCTTCAGCCTTGCAGAGTCCCTGCAGCTAGAGCTCAGCCAGGAGCAGGCGTCAAAGCAGAAGGCCTTCCTAAAGCACCCCTTGTCCAAGCAGCCTCCGGAAAGGGCGCGTCCCACTGCGGCTCTGCGCCTTTCTTCTAAGACAGACGCCCGGCTATGCTTTCGTGCTCGCAGCTGCCTTGGCAGCCTCCAGCAGTTGCTCTCATGGAGAACGAGCGAAGAGCTTCAGTTAAACGTCTCGCACACAGGAGAAAGGTGCCAGGACGACAGCACGTTCTTCCTCAGCCCTTCTCGTGGCCCGGATTGTGGTGCTGCCTTCAAAGCCGTGCACCTTGAAACACTCGTGCAGCAAGTGCTTCTCCCCTGGCCCACTTGGCTCAGCGAGAGCTACGTGGGCAGCGCGCACTCAGCGAAAGCCAAAGGGTGTCCTTGGAGCTCGAGCTTGTTGGAGAGGATGAAAGTTTGGGAAGAAAGTTTCACAGCTATGTAGGCTTGGCAGAAAGATGCGTGAATGTAGAAACTTAGCATGAGGTAGAAATGGAAGCACGTTTTGACAGAGAGCACAAGGTGTTTTGCTGCAACACCGATCGCTGAATAAGTGAGAAGGCAAAGGTTGGAGATTGCGTTGGAAGGAGATTTTTTCTATGCTTAGCACAACGGTATGTGACTACAGGTACAAGCACCTGTTTTTCAGCAAGCAAGTAAGTCTCAAGAAGGGCATAAGGAGCTAGAAAACATGGTTTTACCAGAAAGAGAGCTCTCGCAGGCAAACAAGAAATGCCGATGGAGCAAGAAGAAGAAGGGGGGGGTTGGGGGGGGGTGGCGGTGGGGGGGGTTGGTGGGGGGGGCGGGGTGGTGGCGGTGGTGGGGGGTCTGAGAATTCTCCGTGGTAAGCTTAAATTGTAACTTGCTTACTCTTGCGATTGGATAAGAATGACTATAATACGGCAATGGTAGGAGTCACGAGAGGCTACAGGCAAATGTCAAGGTATCACTGTGTATGGTGCTTACTGCTTGTACTGTATGAAGATACTCAGCAAAGAAAACGATAGAATGCTTTGTAACTTGAACAGAAAGCGGCTCCCGGTATGCCTCCGAGCTGTAGCTGACAGCTGTAGGGCTGGCTCTGCATAGCCACTGCCTGAAATGCTGTAACTTCGCCGATGCAAGAAACAGCTTTCAAGAGAGCCGCCTGAAGTGCAGACAGCCTCCGTGAGCCTTTCTCCTCTAGAGCTGTGCAAAGAAAGCGTGCACGCTACAGCGTGGCTGCGTGCAGCATGCACGAGCAAAAGCGGCCAAGTTCAGTGCCCTCGCTGGGCTTCCCTTTTGTGCGGACAACGTGAGGCGAAGAACGAAGCCGCAGAGCAGCGGGCTTGCGTGTGCAGTGCACCGAAGTTGCAGAAGTCCAGCAAGGGCTCGTTCACAAGCCGAGCCGGCTGAGGGCGTCCTCGCTTCTGCAAAAGGCAACGCGGAGCCCTAGCGCGTCACCGCACAGCGTGGAGATAGGCACTCTCCTAGTCCTTCAGCCTTGCAGAGTCCCTGCAGCTAGAGCTCAGCCAGGAGCAGGCGTCAAAGCAGAAGGCCTTCCTAAAGCACCCCTTGTCCAAGCAGCCTCCGGAAAGGGCGCGTCCCACTGCGGCTCTGCGCCTTTCTTCTAAGACAGACGCCCGGCTATGCTTTCGTGCTCGCAGCTGCCTTGGCAGCCTCCAGCAGTTGCTCTCATGGAGAACGAGCGAAGAGCTTCAGTTAAACGTCTCGCACACAGGAGAAAGGTGCCAGGACGACAGCACGTTCTTCCTCAGCCCTTCTCGTGGCCCGGATTGTGGTGCTGCCTTCAAAGCCGTGCACCTTGAAACACTCGTGCAGCAAGTGCTTCTCCCCTGGCCCACTTGGCTCAGCGAGAGCTACGTGGGCAGCGCGCACTCAGCGAAAGCCAAAGGGTGTCCTTGGAGCTCGAGCTTGTTGGAGAGGATGAAAGTTTGGGAAGAAAGTTTCACAGCTATGTAGGCTTGGCAGAAAGATGCGTGAATGTAGAAACTTAGCATGAGGTAGAAATGGAAGCACGTTTTGACAGAGAGCACAAGGTGTTTTGCTGAAACACTGATCGCTGAATAAGTGAGAAGGCAAAGGTTGGAGATTGCGTTGGAAGGAGATTTTTTCTATGCTTAGCACAACGGTATGTGACTACAGGTACAAGCACCTGTTTTTCAGCAAGCAAGTAAGTCTCAAGAAGGGCATAAGGAGCTAGAAAACATGGTTTTACCAGAAAGAGAGCTCTCGCAGGCAAACAAGAAATGCCGATGGAGCAAGAAGAAGAAGGGGGGGGTTGGGGGGGGGTGGCGGTGGGGGGGGTTGGTGGGGGGGGCGGGGTGGTGGCGGTGGTGGGGGGTCTGAGAATTGTCCGTGGTAAGCTTAAATTGTAACTTGCTTACTCTTGCGATTGGATAAGAATGACTATAATACGGCAATGGTAGGAGTCACGAGAGGCTACAGGCAAATGTCAAGGTATCACTGTGTATGGTGCTTACTGCTTGTACTGTATGAAGATACTCAGCAAAGAAAACGATAGAATGCTTTGTAACTTGAACAGAAAGCGGCTCCCGGTATGCCTCCGAGCTGTAGCTGACAGCTGTAGGGCTGGCTCTGCATACCCACTCCCTGAAATGCTGTAACTTCGCCGATGCAAGAAACAGCTTTCAAGAGAGCCGCCTGAAGTGCAGACAGCCTCCGTGAGCCTTTCTCCTCTAGAGCTGTGCAAAGAAAGCGTGCACGCTACAGCGTGGCTGCGTGCAGCATGCACGAGCAAAAGCGGCCAAGTTCAGTGCCCTCGCTGGGCTTCCCTTTTGTGCGGACAACGTGAGGCGAAGAACGAAGCCGCAGAGCAGCGGGCTTGCGTGTGCAGTGCACCGAAGTTGCAGAAGTCCAGCAAGGGCTCGTTCACAAGCCGAGCCGGCTGAGGGCGTCCTCGCTTCTGCAAAAGGCAACGCGGAGCCCTAGCGCGTCACCGCACAGCGTGGAGATAGGCACTCTCCTAGTCCTTCAGCCTTGCAGAGTCCCTGCAGCTAGAGCTCAGCCAGGAGCAGGCGTCAAAGCAGAAGGCCTTCCTAAAGCACCCCTTGTCCAAGCAGCCTCCGGAAAGGGCGCGTCCCACTGCGGCTCTGCGCCTTTCTTCTAAGACAGACGCCCGGCTATGCTTTCGTGCTCGCAGCTGCCTTGGCAGCCTCCAGCAGTTGCTCTCATGGAGAACGAGCGAAGAGCTTCAGTTAAACGTCTCGCACACAGGAGAAAGGTGCCAGGACGACAGCACGTTCTTCCTCAGCCCTTCTCGTGGCCCGGATTGTGGTGCTGCCTTCAAAGCCGTGCACCTTGAAACACTCGTGCAGCAAGTGCTTCTCCCCTGGCCCACTTGGCTCAGCGAGAGCTACGTGGGCAGCGCGCACTCAGCGAAAGCCAAAGGGTGTCCTTGGAGCTCGAGCTTGTTGGAGAGGATGAAAGTTTGGGAAGAAAGTTTCACAGCTATGTAGGCTTGGCAGAAAGATGCGTGAATGTAGAAACTTAGCATGAGGTAGAAATGGAAGCACGTTTTGACAGAGAGCACAAGGTGTTTTGCTGAAACACTGATCGCTGAATAAGTGAGAAGGCAAAGGTTGGAGATTGCGTTGGAAGGAGATTTTTTCTATGCTTAGCACAACGGTATGTGACTACAGGTACAAGCACCTGTTTTTCAGCAAGCAAGTAAGTCTCAAGAAGGGCATAAGGCGCTAGAAAACATGGTTTTACCAGAAAGAGAGCTCTCGCAGGCAAACAAGAAATGCCGATGGAGCAAGAAGAAGAAGGGGGGGGTTGGGGGGGGGTGGCGGTGGGGGGGGTTGGTGGGGGGGGCGGGGTGGTGGCGGTGGTGGGGGGTCTGAGAATTCTCCGTGGTAAGCTTAAATTGTAACTTGCTTACTCTTGCGATTGGATAAGAATGACTATAATACGGCAATGGTAGGAGTCACGAGAGGCTACAGGCAAATGTCAAGGTATCACTGTGTATGGTGCTTACTGCTTGTACTGTATGAAGATACTCAGCAAAGAAAACCAGCAAAGAAAACGATAGAATGCTTTGTAACTTGAACAGAAAGCGGCTCCCGGTATGCCTCCGAGCTGTAGCTGACAGCTGTAGGGCTGGCTCTGCATACCCACTCCCTGAAATGCTGTAACTTCGCCGATGCAAGAAACAGCTTTCAAGAGAGCCGCCTGAAGTGCAGACAGCCTCCGTGAGCCTTTCTCCTCTAGAGCTGTGCAAAGAAAGCGTGCACGCTACAGCGTGGCTGCGTGCAGCATGCACGAGCAAAAGCGGCCAAGTTCAGTGCCCTCGCTGGGCTTCCCTTTTGTGCGGACAACGTGAGGCGAAGAACGAAGCCGCAGAGCAGCGGGCTTGCGTGTGCAGTGCACCGAAGTTGCAGAAGTCCAGCAAGGGCTCGTTCACAAGCCGAGCCGGCTGAGGGCGTCCTCGCTTCTGCAAAAGGCAACGCGGAGCCCTAGCGCGTCACCGCACAGCGTGGAGATAGGCACTCTCCTAGTCCTTCAGCCTTGCAGAGTCCCTGCAGCTAGAGCTCAGCCAGGAGCAGGCGTCAAAGCAGAAGGCCTTCCTAAAGCACCCCTTGTCCAAGCAGCCTCCGGAAAGGGCGCGTCCCACTGCGGCTCTGCGCCTTTCTTCTAAGACAGACGCCCGGCTATGCTTTCGTGCTCGCAGCTGCCTTGGCAGCCTCCAGCAGTTGCTCTCATGGAGAACGAGCGAAGAGCTTCAGTTAAACGTCTCGCACACAGGAGAAAGGTGCCAGGACGACAGCACGTTCTTCCTCAGCCCTTCTCGTGGCCCGGATTGTGGTGCTGCCTTCAAAGCCGTGCACCTTGAAACACTCGTGCAGCAAGTGCTTCTCCCCTGGCCCACTTGGCTCAGCGAGAGCTACGTGGGCAGCGCGCACTCAGCGAAAGCCAAAGGGTGTCCTTGGAGCTCGAGCTTGTTGGAGAGGATGAAAGTTTGGGAAGAAAGTTTCACAGCTATGTAGGCTTGGCAGAAAGATGCGTGAATGTAGAAACTTAGCATGAGGTAGAAATGGAAGCACGTTTTGACAGAGAGCACAAGGTGTTTTGCTGCAACACCGATCGCTGAATAAGTGAGAAGGCAAAGGTTGGAGATTGCGTTGGAAGGAGATTTTTTCTATGCTTAGCACAACGGTATGTGACTACAGGTACAAGCACCTGTTTTTCAGCAAGCAAGTAAGTCTCAAGAAGGGCATAAGGAGCTAGAAAACATGGTTTTACCAGAAAGAGAGCTCTCGCAGGCAAACAAGAAATGCCGATGGAGCAAGAAGAAGAAGGGGGGGGTTGGGGGGGGGTGGCGGTGGGGGGGGTTGGTGGGGGGGGCGGGGTGGTGGCGGTGGTGGGGGGTCTGAGAATTCTCCGTGGTAAGCTTAAATTGTAACTTGCTTACTCTTGCGATTGGATAAGAATGACTATAATACGGCAATGGTAGGAGTCACGAGAGGCTACAGGCAAATGTCAAGGTATCACTGTGTATGGTGCTTACTGCTTGTACTGTATGAAGATACTCAGCAAAGAAAACGATAGAATGCTTTGTAACTTGAACAGAAAGCGGCTCCCGGTATGCCTCCGAGCTGTAGCTGACAGCTGTAGGGCTGGCTCTGCATACCCACTCCCTGAAATGCTGTAACTTCGCCGATGCAAGAAACAGCTTTCAAGAGAGCCGCCTGAAGTGCAGACAGCCTCCGTGAGCCTTTCTCCTCTAGAGCTGTGCAAAGAAAGCGTGCACGCTACAGCGTGGCTGCGTGCAGCATGCACGAGCAAAAGCGGCCAAGTTCAGTGCCCTCGCTGGGCTTCCCTTTTGTGCGGACAACGTGAGGCGAAGAACGAAGCCGCAGAGCAGCGGGCTTGCGTGTGCAGTGCACCGAAGTTGCAGAAGTCCAGCAAGGGCTCGTTCACAAGCCGAGCCGGCTGAGGGCGTCCTCGCTTCTGCAAAAGGCAACGCGGAGCCCTAGCGCGTCACCGCACAGCGTGGAGATAGGCACTCTCCTAGTCCTTCAGCCTTGCAGAGTCCCTGCAGCTAGAGCTCAGCCAGGAGCAGGCGTCAAAGCAGAAGGCCTTCCTAAAGCACCCCTTGTCCAAGCAGCCTCCGGAAAGGGCGCGTCCCACTGCGGCTCTGCGCCTTTCTTCTAAGACAGACGCCCGGCTATGCTTTCGTGCTCGCAGCTGCCTTGGCAGCCTCCAGCAGTTGCTCTCATGGAGAACGAGCGAAGAGCTTCAGTTAAACGTCTCGCACACAGGAGAAAGGTGCCAGGACGACAGCACGTTCTTCCTCAGCCCTTCTCGTGGCCCGGATTGTGGTGCTGCCTTCAAAGCCGTGCACCTTGAAACACTCGTGCAGCAAGTGCTTCTCCCCTGGCCCACTTGGCTCAGCGAGAGCTACGTGGGCAGCGCGCACTCAGCGAAAGCCAAAGGGTGTCCTTGGAGCTCGAGCTTGTTGGAGAGGATGAAAGTTTGGGAAGAAAGTTTCACAGCTATGTAGGCTTGGCAGAAAGATGCGTGAATGTAGAAACTTAGCATGAGGTAGAAATGGAAGCACGTTTTGACAGAGAGCACAAGGTGTTTTGCTGAAACACTGATCGCTGAATAAGTGAGAAGGCAAAGGTTGGAGATTGCGTTGGAAGGAGATTTTTTCTATGCTTAGCACAACGGTATGTGACTACAGGTACAAGCACCTGTTTTTCAGCAAGCAAGTAAGTCTCAAGAAGGGCATAAGGAGCTAGAAAACATGGTTTTACCAGAAAGAGAGCTCTCGCAGGCAAACAAGAAATGCCGATGGAGCAAGAAGAAGAAGGGGGGGGTTGGGGGGGGGTGGCGGTGGGGGGGGTTGGTGGGGGGGGCGGGGTGGTGGCGGTGGTGGGGGGTCTGAGAATTCTCCGTGGTAAGCTTAAATTGTAACTTGCTTACTCTTGCGATTGGATAAGAATGACTATAATACGGCAATGGTAGGAGTCACGAGAGGCTACAGGCAAATGTCAAGGTATCACTGTGTATGGTGCTTACTGCTTGTACTGTATGAAGATACTCAGCAAAGAAAACGATAGAATGCTTTGTAACTTGAACAGAAAGCGGCTCCCGGTATGCCTCCGAGCTGTAGCTGACAGCTGTAGGGCTGGCTCTGCATACCCACTCCCTGAAATGCTGTAACTTCGCCGATGCAAGAAACAGCTTTCAAGAGAGCCGCCTGAAGTGCAGACAGCCTCCGTGAGCCTTTCTCCTCTAGAGCTGTGCAAAGAAAGCGTGCACGCTACAGCGTGGCTGCGTGCAGCATGCACGAGCAAAAGCGGCCAAGTTCAGTGCCCTCGCTGGGCTTCCCTTTTGTGCGGACAACGTGAGGCGAAGAACGAAGCCGCAGAGCAGCGGGCTTGCGTGTGCAGTGCACCGAAGTTGCAGAAGTCCAGCAAGGGCTCGTTCACAAGCCGAGCCGGCTGAGGGCGTCCTCGCTTCTGCAAAAGGCAACGCGGAGCCCTAGCGCGTCACCGCACAGCGTGGAGATAGGCACTCTCCTAGTCCTTCAGCCTTGCAGAGTCCCTGCAGCTAGAGCTCAGCCAGGAGCAGGCGTCAAAGCAGAAGGCCTTCCTAAAGCACCCCTTGTCCAAGCAGCCTCCGGAAAGGGCGCGTCCCACTGCGGCTCTGCGCCTTTCTTCTAAGACAGACGCCCGGCTATGCTTTCGTGCTCGCAGCTGCCTTGGCAGCCTCCAGCAGTTGCTCTCATGGAGAACGAGCGAAGAGCTTCAGTTAAACGTCTCGCACACAGGAGAAAGGTGCCAGGACGACAGCACGTTCTTCCTCAGCCCTTCTCGTGGCCCGGATTGTGGTGCTGCCTTCAAAGCCGTGCACCTTGAAACACTCGTGCAGCAAGTGCTTCTCCCCTGGCCCACTTGGCTCAGCGAGAGCTACGTGGGCAGCGCGCACTCAGCGAAAGCCAAAGGGTGTCCTTGGAGCTCGAGCTTGTTGGAGAGGATGAAAGTTTGGGAAGAAAGTTTCACAGCTATGTAGGCTTGGCAGAAAGATGCGTGAATGTAGAAACTTAGCATGAGGTAGAAATGGAAGCACGTTTTGACAGAGAGCACAAGGTGTTTTGCTGCAACACCGATCGCTGAATAAGTGAGAAGGCAAAGGTTGGAGATTGCGTTGGAAGGAGATTTTTTCTATGCTTAGCACAACGGTATGTGACTACAGGTACAAGCACCTGTTTTTCAGCAAGCAAGTAAGTCTCAAGAAGGGCATAAGGAGCTAGAAAACATGGTTTTACCAGAAAGAGAGCTCTCGCAGGCAAACAAGAAATGCCGATGGAGCAAGAAGAAGAAGGGGGGGGTTGGGGGGGGGTGGCGGTGGGGGGGGTTGGTGGGGGGGGCGGGGTGGTGGCGGTGGTGGGGGGTCTGAGAATTCTCCGTGGTAAGCTTAAATTGTAACTTGCTTACTCTTGCGATTGGATAAGAATGACTATAATACGGCAATGGTAGGAGTCACGAGAGGCTACAGGCAAATGTCAAGGTATCACTGTGTATGGTGCTTACTGCTTGTACTGTATGAAGATACTCAGCAAAGAAAACGATAGAATGCTTTGTAACTTGAACAGAAAGCGGCTCCCGGTATGCCTCCGAGCTGTAGCTGACAGCTGTAGGGCTGGCTCTGCATACCCACTCCCTGAAATGCTGTAACTTCGCCGATGCAAGAAACAGCTTTCAAGAGAGCCGCCTGAAGTGCAGACAGCCTCCGTGAGCCTTTCTCCTCTAGAGCTGTGCAAAGAAAGCGTGCACGCTACAGCGTGGCTGCGTGCAGCATGCACGAGCAAAAGCGGCCAAGTTCAGTGCCCTCGCTGGGCTTCCCTTTTGTGCGGACAACGTGAGGCGAAGAACGAAGCCGCAGAGCAGCGGGCTTGCGTGTGCAGTGCACCGAAGTTGCAGAAGTCCAGCAAGGGCTCGTTCACAAGCCGAGCCGGCTGAGGGCGTCCTCGCTTCTGCAAAAGGCAACGCGGAGCCCTAGCGCGTCACCGCACAGCGTGGAGATAGGCACTCTCCTAGTCCTTCAGCCTTGCAGAGTCCCTGCAGCTAGAGCTCAGCCAGGAGCAGGCGTCAAAGCAGAAGGCCTTCCTAAAGCACCCCTTGTCCAAGCAGCCTCCGGAAAGGGCGCGTCCCACTGCGGCTCTGCGCCTTTCTTCTAAGACAGACGCCCGGCTATGCTTTCGTGCTCGCAGCTGCCTTGGCAGCCTCCAGCAGTTGCTCTCATGGAGAACGAGCGAAGAGCTTCAGTTAAACGTCTCGCACACAGGAGAAAGGTGCCAGGACGACAGCACGTTCTTCCTCAGCCCTTCTCGTGGCCCGGATTGTGGTGCTGCCTTCAAAGCCGTGCACCTTGAAACACTCGTGCAGCAAGTGCTTCTCCCCTGGCCCACTTGGCTCAGCGAGAGCTACGTGGGCAGCGCGCACTCAGCGAAAGCCAAAGGGTGTCCTTGGAGCTCGAGCTTGTTGGAGAGGATGAAAGTTTGGGAAGAAAGTTTCACAGCTATGTAGGCTTGGCAGAAAGATGCGTGAATGTAGAAACTTAGCATGAGGTAGAAATGGAAGCACGTTTTGACAGAGAGCACAAGGTGTTTTGCTGAAACACTGATCGCTGAATAAGTGAGAAGGCAAAGGTTGGAGATTGCGTTGGAAGGAGATTTTTTCTATGCTTAGCACAACGGTATGTGACTACAGGTACAAGCACCTGTTTTTCAGCAAGCAAGTAAGTCTCAAGAAGGGCATAAGGAGCTAGAAAACATGGTTTTACCAGAAAGAGAGCTCTCGCAGGCAAACAAGAAATGCCGATGGAGCAAGAAGAAGAAGGGGGGGGTTGGGGGGGGGTGGCGGTGGGGGGGGTTGGTGGGGGGGGCGGGGTGGTGGCGGTGGTGGGGGGTCTGAGAATTCTCCGTGGTAAGCTTAAATTGTAACTTGCTTACTCTTGCGATTGGATAAGAATGACTATAATACGGCAATGGTAGGAGTCACGAGAGGCTACAGGCAAATGTCAAGGTATCACTGTGTATGGTGCTTACTGCTTGTACTGTATGAAGATACTCAGCAAAGAAAACGATAGAATGCTTTGTAACTTGAACAGAAAGCGGCTCCCGGTATGCCTCCGAGCTGTAGCTGACAGCTGTAGGGCTGGCTCTGCATACCCACTCCCTGAAATGCTGTAACTTCGCCGATGCAAGAAACAGCTTTCAAGAGAGCCGCCTGAAGTGCAGACAGCCTCCGTGAGCCTTTCTCCTCTAGAGCTGTGCAAAGAAAGCGTGCACGCTACAGCGTGGCTGCGTGCAGCATGCACGAGCAAAAGCGGCCAAGTTCAGTGCCCTCGCTGGGCTTCCCTTTTGTGCGGACAACGTGAGGCGAAGAACGAAGCCGCAGAGCAGCGGGCTTGCGTGTGCAGTGCACCGAAGTTGCAGAAGTCCAGCAAGGGCTCGTTCACAAGCCGAGCCGGCTGAGGGCGTCCTCGCTTCTGCAAAAGGCAACGCGGAGCCCTAGCGCGTCACCGCACAGCGTGGAGATAGGCACTCTCCTAGTCCTTCAGCCTTGCAGAGTCCCTGCAGCTAGAGCTCAGCCAGGAGCAGGCGTCAAAGCAGAAGGCCTTCCTAAAGCACCCCTTGTCCAAGCAGCCTCCGGAAAGGGCGCGTCCCACTGCGGCTCTGCGCCTTTCTTCTAAGACAGACGCCCGGCTATGCTTTCGTGCTCGCAGCTGCCTTGGCAGCCTCCAGCAGTTGCTCTCATGGAGAACGAGCGAAGAGCTTCAGTTAAACGTCTCGCACACAGGAGAAAGGTGCCAGGACGACAGCACGTTCTTCCTCAGCCCTTCTCGTGGCCCGGATTGTGGTGCTGCCTTCAAAGCCGTGCACCTTGAAACACTCGTGCAGCAAGTGCTTCTCCCCTGGCCCACTTGGCTCAGCGAGAGCTACGTGGGCAGCGCGCACTCAGCGAAAGCCAAAGGGTGTCCTTGGAGCTCGAGCTTGTTGGAGAGGATGAAAGTTTGGGAAGAAAGTTTCACAGCTATGTAGGCTTGGCAGAAAGATGCGTGAATGTAGAAACTTAGCATGAGGTAGAAATGGAAGCACGTTTTGACAGAGAGCACAAGGTGTTTTGCTGCAACACCGATCGCTGAATAAGTGAGAAGGCAAAGGTTGGAGATTGCGTTGGAAGGAGATTTTTTCTATGCTTAGCACAACGGTATGTGACTACAGGTACAAGCACCTGTTTTTCAGCAAGCAAGTAAGTCTCAAGAAGGGCATAAGGAGCTAGAAAACATGGTTTTACCAGAAAGAGAGCTCTCGCAGGCAAACAAGAAATGCCGATGGAGCAAGAAGAAGAAGGGGGGGGTTGGGGGGGGGTGGCGGTGGGGGGGGTTGGTGGGGGGGGCGGGGTGGTGGCGGTGGTGGGGGGTCTGAGAATTCTCCGTGGTAAGCTTAAATTGTAACTTGCTTACTCTTGCGATTGGATAAGAATGACTATAATACGGCAATGGTAGGAGTCACGAGAGGCTACAGGCAAATGTCAAGGTATCACTGTGTATGGTGCTTACTGCTTGTACTGTATGAAGATACTCAGCAAAGAAAACGATAGAATGCTTTGTAACTTGAACAGAAAGCGGCTCCCGGTATGCCTCCGAGCTGTAGCTGACAGCTGTAGGGCTGGCTCTGCATACCCACTCCCTGAAATGCTGTAACTTCGCCGATGCAAGAAACAGCTTTCAAGAGAGCCGCCTGAAGTGCAGACAGCCTCCGTGAGCCTTTCTCCTCTAGAGCTGTGCAAAGAAAGCGTGCACGCTACAGCGTGGCTGCGTGCAGCATGCACGAGCAAAAGCGGCCAAGTTCAGTGCCCTCGCTGGGCTTCCCTTTTGTGCGGACAACGTGAGGCGAAGAACGAAGCCGCAGAGCAGCGGGCTTGCGTGTGCAGTGCACCGAAGTTGCAGAAGTCCAGCAAGGGCTCGTTCACAAGCCGAGCCGGCTGAGGGCGTCCTCGCTTCTGCAAAAGGCAACGCGGAGCCCTAGCGCGTCACCGCACAGCGTGGAGATAGGCACTCTCCTAGTCCTTCAGCCTTGCAGAGTCCCTGCAGCTAGAGCTCAGCCAGGAGCAGGCGTCAAAGCAGAAGGCCTTCCTAAAGCACCCCTTGTCCAAGCAGCCTCCGGAAAGGGCGCGTCCCACTGCGGCTCTGCGCCTTTCTTCTAAGACAGACGCCCGGCTATGCTTTCGTGCTCGCAGCTGCCTTGGCAGCCTCCAGCAGTTGCTCTCATGGAGAACGAGCGAAGAGCTTCAGTTAAACGTCTCGCACACAGGAGAAAGGTGCCAGGACGACAGCACGTTCTTCCTCAGCCCTTCTCGTGGCCCGGATTGTGGTGCTGCCTTCAAAGCCGTGCACCTTGAAACACTCGTGCAGCAAGTGCTTCTCCCCTGGCCCACTTGGCTCAGCGAGAGCTACGTGGGCAGCGCGCACTCAGCGAAAGCCAAAGGGTGTCCTTGGAGCTCGAGCTTGTTGGAGAGGATGAAAGTTTGGGAAGAAAGTTTCACAGCTATGTAGGCTTGGCAGAAAGATGCGTGAATGTAGAAACTTAGCATGAGGTAGAAATGGAAGCACGTTTTGACAGAGAGCACAAGGTGTTTTGCTGCAACACCGATCGCTGAATAAGTGAGAAGGCAAAGGTTGGAGATTGCGTTGGAAGGAGATTTTTTCTATGCTTAGCACAACGGTATGTGACTACAGGTACAAGCACCTGTTTTTCAGCAAGCAAGTAAGTCTCAAGAAGGGCATAAGGCGCTAGAAAACATGGTTTTACCAGAAAGAGAGCTCTCGCAGGCAAACAAGAAATGCCGATGGAGCAAGAAGAAGAAGGGGGGGGTTGGGGGGGGTGGCGGTGGGGGGGGTTGGTGGGGGGGGGCGGGGTGGTGGCGGTGGTGGGGGGTCTGAGAATTCTCCGTGGTAAGCTTAAATTGTAACTTGCTTACTCTTGCGATTGGATAAGAATGACTATAATACGGCAATGGTAGGAGTCACGAGAGGCTACAGGCAAATGTCAAGGTATCACTGTGTATGGTGCTTACTGCTTGTACTGTATGAAGATACTCAGCAAAGAAAACGATAGAATGCTTTGTAACTTGAACAGAAAGCGGCTCCCGGTATGCCTCCGAGCTGTAGCTGACAGCTGTAGGGCTGGCTCTGCATACCCACTCCCTGAAATGCTGTAACTTCGCCGATGCAAGAAACAGCTTTCAAGAGAGCCGCCTGAAGTGCAGACAGCCTTCGTGAGCCTTTCTCCTCTAGAGCTGCGCAAAGAAAGCGTGCACGCTACAGCGTGGCTGCGTGCAGCATGCACGAGCAAAAGCGGCCAAGTTCAGTGCCCTCGCTGGGCTTCCCTTTTGTGCGGACAACGTGAGGCGAAGAACGAAGCCGCAGAGCAGCGGGCTTGCGTGTGCAGTGCACCGAAGTTGCAGAAGTCCAGCAAGGGCTCGTTCACAAGCCGAGCCGGCTGAGGGCGTCCTCGCTTCTGCAAAAGGCAACGCGGAGCCCTAGCGCGTCACCGCACAGCGTGGAGATAGGCACTCTCCTAGTCCTTCAGCCTTGCAGAGTCCCTGCAGCTAGAGCTCAGCCAGGAGCAGGCGTCAAAGCAGAAGGCCTTCCTAAAGCACCCCTTGTCCAAGCAGCCTCCGGAAAGGGCGCGTCCCACTGCGGCTCTGCGCCTTTCTTCTAAGACAGACGCCCGGCTATGCTTTCGTGCTCGCAGCTGCCTTGGCAGCCTCCAGCAGTTGCTCTCATGGAGAACGAGCGAAGAGCTTCAGTTAAACGTCTCGCACACAGGAGAAAGGTGCCAGGACGACAGCACGTTCTTCCTCAGCCCTTCTCGTGGCCCGGATTGTGGTGCTGCCTTCAAAGCCGTGCACCTTGAAACACTCGTGCAGCAAGTGCTTCTCCCCTGGCCCACTTGGCTCAGCGAGAGCTACGTGGGCAGCGCGCACTCAGCGAAAGCCAAAGGGTGTCCTTGGAGCTCGAGCTTGTTGGAGAGGATGAAAGTTTGGGAAGAAAGTTTCACAGCTATGTAGGCTTGGCAGAAAGATGCGTGAATGTAGAAACTTAGCATGAGGTAGAAATGGAAGCACGTTTTGACAGAGAGCACAAGGTGTTTTGCTGAAACACTGATCGCTGAATAAGTGAGAAGGCAAAGGTTGGAGATTGCGTTGGAAGGAGATTTTTTCTATGCTTAGCACAACGGTATGTGACTACAGGTACAAGCACCTGTTTTTCAGCAAGCAAGTAAGTCTCAAGAAGGGCATAAGGCGCTAGAAAACATGGTTTTACCAGAAAGAGAGCTCTCGCAGGCAAACAAGAAATGCCGATGGAGCAAGAAGAAGAAGGGGGGGGTTGGGGGGGGGTGGCGGTGGGGGGGGTTGGTGGGGGGGGCGGGGTGGTGGCGGTGGTGGGGGGTCTGAGAATTCTCCGTGGTAAGCTTAAATTGTAACTTGCTTACTCTTGCGATTGGATAAGAATGACTATAATACGGCAATGGTAGGAGTCACGAGAGGCTACAGGCAAATGTCAAGGTATCACTGTGTATGGTGCTTACTGCTTGTACTGTATGAAGATACTCAGCAAAGAAAACGATAGAATGCTTTGTAACTTGAACAGAAAGCGGCTCCCGGTATGCCTCCGAGCTGTAGCTGACAGCTGTAGGGCTGGCTCTGCATACCCACTCCCTGAAATGCTGTAACTTCGCCGATGCAAGAAACAGCTTTCAAGAGAGCCGCCTGAAGTGCAGACAGCCTCCGTGAGCCTTTCTCCTCTAGAGCTGTGCAAAGAAAGCGTGCACGCTACAGCGTGGCTGCGTGCAGCATGCACGAGCAAAAGCGGCCAAGTTCAGTGCCCTCGCTGGGCTTCCCTTTTGTGCGGACAACGTGAGGCGAAGAACGAAGCCGCAGAGCAGCGGGCTTGCGTGTGCAGTGCACCGAAGTTGCAGAAGTCCAGCAAGGGCTCGTTCACAAGCCGAGCCGGCTGAGGGCGTCCTCGCTTCTGCAAAAGGCAACGCGGAGCCCTAGCGCGTCACCGCACAGCGTGGAGATAGGCACTCTCCTAGTCCTTCAGCCTTGCAGAGTCCCTGCAGCTAGAGCTCAGCCAGGAGCAGGCGTCAAAGCAGAAGGCCTTCCTAAAGCACCCCTTGTCCAAGCAGCCTCCGGAAAGGGCGCGTCCCACTGCGGCTCTGCGCCTTTCTTCTAAGACAGACGCCCGGCTATGCTTTCGTGCTCGCAGCTGCCTTGGCAGCCTCCAGCAGTTGCTCTCATGGAGAACGAGCGAAGAGCTTCAGTTAAACGTCTCGCACACAGGAGAAAGGTGCCAGGACGACAGCACGTTCTTCCTCAGCCCTTCTCGTGGCCCGGATTGTGGTGCTGCCTTCAAAGCCGTGCACCTTGAAACACTCGTGCAGCAAGTGCTTCTCCCCTGGCCCACTTGGCTCAGCGAGAGCTACGTGGGCAGCGCGCACTCAGCGAAAGCCAAAGGGTGTCCTTGGAGCTCGAGCTTGTTGGAGAGGATGAAAGTTTGGGAAGAAAGTTTCACAGCTATGTAGGCTTGGCAGAAAGATGCGTGAATGTAGAAACTTAGCATGAGGTAGAAATGGAAGCACGTTTTGACAGAGAGCACAAGGTGTTTTGCTGAAACACTGATCGCTGAATAAGTGAGAAGGCAAAGGTTGGAGATTGCGTTGGAAGGAGATTTTTTCTATGCTTAGCACAACGGTATGTGACTACAGGTACAAGCACCTGTTTTTCAGCAAGCAAGTAAGTCTCAAGAAGGGCATAAGGAGCTAGAAAACATGGTTTTACCAGAAAGAGAGCTCTCGCAGGCAAACAAGAAATGCCGATGGAGCAAGAAGAAGAAGGGGGGGGTTGGGGGGGGGTGGCGGTGGGGGGGGTTGGTGGGGGGGGCGGGGTGGTGGCGGTGGTGGGGGGTCTGAGAATTCTCCGTGGTAAGCTTAAATTGTAACTTGCTTACTCTTGCGATTGGATAAGAATGACTATAATACGGCAATGGTAGGAGTCACGAGAGGCTACAGGCAAATGTCAAGGTATCACTGTGTATGGTGCTTACTGCTTGTACTGTATGAAGATACTCAGCAAAGAAAACGATAGAATGCTTTGTAACTTGAACAGAAAGCGGCTCCCGGTATGCCTCCGAGCTGTAGCTGACAGCTGTAGGGCTGGCTCTGCATACCCACTCCCTGAAATGCTGTAACTTCGCCGATGCAAGAAACAGCTTTCAAGAGAGCCGCCTGAAGTGCAGACAGCCTCCGTGAGCCTTTCTCCTCTAGAGCTGTGCAAAGAAAGCGTGCACGCTACAGCGTGGCTGCGTGCAGCATGCACGAGCAAAAGCGGCCAAGTTCAGTGCCCTCGCTGGGCTTCCCTTTTGTGCGGACAACGTGAGGCGAAGAACGAAGCCGCAGAGCAGCGGGCTTGCGTGTGCAGTGCACCGAAGTTGCAGAAGTCCAGCAAGGGCTCGTTCACAAGCCGAGCCGGCTGAGGGCGTCCTCGCTTCTGCAAAAGGCAACGCGGAGCCCTAGCGCGTCACCGCACAGCGTGGAGATAGGCACTCTCCTAGTCCTTCAGCCTTGCAGAGTCCCTGCAGCTAGAGCTCAGCCAGGAGCAGGCGTCAAAGCAGAAGGCCTTCCTAAAGCACCCCTTGTCCAAGCAGCCTCCGGAAAGGGCGCGTCCCACTGCGGCTCTGCGCCTTTCTTCTAAGACAGACGCCCGGCTATGCTTTCGTGCTCGCAGCTGCCTTGGCAGCCTCCAGCAGTTGCTCTCATGGAGAACGAGCGAAGAGCTTCAGTTAAACGTCTCGCACACAGGAGAAAGGTGCCAGGACGACAGCACGTTCTTCCTCAGCCCTTCTCGTGGCCCGGATTGTGGTGCTGCCTTCAAAGCCGTGCACCTTGAAACACTCGTGCAGCAAGTGCTTCTCCCCTGGCCCACTTGGCTCAGCGAGAGCTACGTGGGCAGCGCGCACTCAGCGAAAGCCAAAGGGTGTCCTTGGAGCTCGAGCTTGTTGGAGAGGATGAAAGTTTGGGAAGAAAGTTTCACAGCTATGTAGGCTTGGCAGAAAGATGCGTGAATGTAGAAACTTAGCATGAGGTAGAAATGGAAGCACGTTTTGACAGAGAGCACAAGGTGTTTTGCTGAAACACTGATCGCTGAATAAGTGAGAAGGCAAAGGTTGGAGATTGCGTTGGAAGGAGATTTTTTCTATGCTTAGCACAACGGTATGTGACTACAGGTACAAGCACCTGTTTTTCAGCAAGCAAGTAAGTCTCAAGAAGGGCATAAGGAGCTAGAAAACATGGTTTTACCAGAAAGAGAGCTCTCGCAGGCAAACAAGAAATGCCGATGGAGCAAGAAGAAGAAGGGGGGGGTTGGGGGGGGGTGGCGGTGGGAGGGGTTGGTGGGGGGGGCGGGGTGGTGGCGGTGGTGGGGGGTCTGAGAATTCTCCGTGGTAAGCTTAAATTGTAACTTGCTTACTCTTGCGATTGGATAAGAATGACTATAATACGGCAATGGTAGGAGTCACGAGAGGCTACAGGCAAATGTCAAGGTATCACTGTGTATGGTGCTTACTGCTTGTACTGTATGAAGATACTCAGCAAAGAAAACGATAGAATGCTTTGTAACTTGAACAGAAAGCGGCTCCCGGTATGCCTCCGAGCTGTAGCTGACAGCTGTAGGGCTGGCTCTGCATACCCACTCCCTGAAATGCTGTAACTTCGCCGATGCAAGAAACAGCTTTCAAGAGAGCCGCCTGAAGTGCAGACAGCCTTCGTGAGCCTTTCTCCTCTAGAGCTGTGCAAAGAAAGCGTGCACGCTACAGCGTGGCTGCGTGCAGCATGCACGAGCAAAAGCGGCCAAGTTCAGTGCCCTCGCTGGGCTTCCCTTTTGTGCGGACAACGTGAGGCGAAGAACGAAGCCGCAGAGCAGCGGGCTTGCGTGTGCAGTGCACCGAAGTTGCAGAAGTCCAGCAAGGGCTCGTTCACAAGCCGAGCCGGCTGAGGGCGTCCTCGCTTCTGCAAAAGGCAACGCGGAGCCCTAGCGCGTCACCGCACAGCGTGGAGATAGGCACTCTCCTAGTCCTTCAGCCTTGCAGAGTCCCTGCAGCTAGAGCTCAGCCAGGAGCAGGCGTCAAAGCAGAAGGCCTTCCTAAAGCACCCCTTGTCCAAGCAGCCTCCGGAAAGGGCGCGTCCCACTGCGGCTCTGCGCCTTTCTTCTAAGACAGACGCCCGGCTATGCTTTCGTGCTCGCAGCTGCCTTGGCAGCCTCCAGCAGTTGCTCTCATGGAGAACGAGCGAAGAGCTTCAGTTAAACGTCTCGCACACAGGAGAAAGGTGCCAGGACGACAGCACGTTCTTCCTCAGCCCTTCTCGTGGCCCGGATTGTGGTGCTGCCTTCAAAGCCGTGCACCTTGAAACACTCGTGCAGCAAGTGCTTCTCCCCTGGCCCACTTGGCTCAGCGAGAGCTACGTGGGCAGCGCGCACTCAGCGAAAGCCAAAGGGTGTCCTTGGAGCTCGAGCTTGTTGGAGAGGATGAAAGTTTGGGAAGAAAGTTTCACAGCTATGTAGGCTTGGCAGAAAGATGCGTGAATGTAGAAACTTAGCATGAGGTAGAAATGGAAGCACGTTTTGACAGAGAGCACAAGGTGTTTTGCTGCAACACCGATCGCTGAATAAGTGAGAAGGCAAAGGTTGGAGATTGCGTTGGAAGGAGATTTTTTCTATGCTTAGCACAACGGTATGTGACTACAGGTACAAGCACCTGTTTTTCAGCAAGCAAGTAAGTCTCAAGAAGGGCATAAGGCGCTAGAAAACATGGTTTTACCAGAAAGAGAGCTCTCGCAGGCAAACAAGAAATGCCGATGGAGCAAGAAGAAGAAGGGGGGGGTTGGGGGGGGGTGGCGGTGGGGGGGGTTGGTGGGGGGGGTTGGTGGGGGGGGCGGGGTGGTGGCGGTGGTGGGGGGTCTGAGAATTCTCCGTGGTAAGCTTAAATTGTAACTTGCTTACTCTTGCGATTGGATAAGAATGACTATAATACGGCAATGGTAGGAGTCACGAGAGGCTACAGGCAAATGTCAAGGTATCACTGTGTATGGTGCTTACTGCTTGTACTGTATGAAGATACTCAGCAAAGAAAACGATAGAATGCTTTGTAACTTGAACAGAAAGCGGCTCCCGGTATGCCTCCGAGCTGTAGCTGACAGCTGTAGGGCTGGCTCTGCATACCCACTCCCTGAAATGCTGTAACTTCGCCGATGCAAGAAACAGCTTTCAAGAGAGCCGCCTGAAGTGCAGACAGCCTCCGTGAGCCTTTCTCCTCTAGAGCTGTGCAAAGAAAGCGTGCACGCTACAGCGTGGCTGCGTGCAGCATGCACGAGCAAAAGCGGCCAAGTTCAGTGCCCTCGCTGGGCTTCCCTTTTGTGCGGACAACGTGAGGCGAAGAACGAAGCCGCAGAGCAGCGGGCTTGCGTGTGCAGTGCACCGAAGTTGCAGAAGTCCAGCAAGGGCTCGTTCACAAGCCGAGCCGGCTGAGGGCGTCCTCGCTTCTGCAAAAGGCAACGCGGAGCCCTAGCGCGTCACCGCACAGCGTGGAGATAGGCACTCTCCTAGTCCTTCAGCCTTGCAGAGTCCCTGCAGCTAGAGCTCAGCCAGGAGCAGGCGTCAAAGCAGAAGGCCTTCCTAAAGCACCCCTTGTCCAAGCAGCCTCCGGAAAGGGCGCGTCCCACTGCGGCTCTGCGCCTTTCTTCTAAGACAGACGCCCGGCTATGCTTTCGTGCTCGCAGCTGCCTTGGCAGCCTCCAGCAGTTGCTCTCATGGAGAACGAGCGAAGAGCTTCAGTTAAACGTCTCGCACACAGGAGAAAGGTGCCAGGACGACAGCACGTTCTTCCTCAGCCCTTCTCGTGGCCCGGATTGTGGTGCTGCCTTCAAAGCCGTGCACCTTGAAACACTCGTGCAGCAAGTGCTTCTCCCCTGGCCCACTTGGCTCAGCGAGAGCTACGTGGGCAGCGCGCACTCAGCGAAAGCCAAAGGGTGTCCTTGGAGCTCGAGCTTGTTGGAGAGGATGAAAGTTTGGGAAGAAAGTTTCACAGCTATGTAGGCTTGGCAGAAAGATGCGTGAATGTAGAAACTTAGCATGAGGTAGAAATGGAAGCACGTTTTGACAGAGAGCACAAGGTGTTTTGCTGCAACACCGATCGCTGAATAAGTGAGAAGGCAAAGGTTGGAGATTGCGTTGGAAGGAGATTTTTTCTATGCTTAGCACAACGGTATGTGACTACAGGTACAAGCACCTGTTTTTCAGCAAGCAAGTAAGTCTCAAGAAGGGCATAAGGCGCTAGAAAACATGGTTTTACCAGAAAGAGAGCTCTCGCAGGCAAACAAGAAATGCCGATGGAGCAAGAAGAAGAAGGGGGGGGTTGGGGGGGGGTGGCGGTGGGGGGGGTTGGTGGGGGGGGTTGGTGGGGGGGGCGGGGTGGTGGCGGTGGTGGGGGGTCTGAGAATTCTCCGTGGTAAGCTTAAATTGTAACTTGCTTACTCTTGCGATTGGATAAGAATGACTATAATACGGCAATGGTAGGAGTCACGAGAGGCTACAGGCAAATGTCAAGGTATCACTGTGTATGGTGCTTACTGCTTGTACTGTATGAAGATACTCAGCAAAGAAAACGATAGAATGCTTTGTAACTTGAACAGAAAGCGGCTCCCGGTATGCCTCCGAGCTGTAGCTGACAGCTGTAGGGCTGGCTCTGCATACCCACTCCCTGAAATGCTGTAACTTCGCCGATGCAAGAAACAGCTTTCAAGAGAGCCGCCTGAAGTGCAGACAGCCTCCGTGAGCCTTTCTCCTCTAGAGCTGTGCAAAGAAAGCGTGCACGCTACAGCGTGGCTGCGTGCAGCATGCACGAGCAAAAGCGGCCAAGTTCAGTGCCCTCGCTGGGCTTCCCTTTTGTGCGGACAACGTGAGGCGAAGAACGAAGCCGCAGAGCAGCGGGCTTGCGTGTGCAGTGCACCGAAGTTGCAGAAGTCCAGCAAGGGCTCGTTCACAAGCCGAGCCGGCTGAGGGCGTCCTCGCTTCTGCAAAAGGCAACGCGGAGCCCTAGCGCGTCACCGCACAGCGTGGAGATAGGCACTCTCCTAGTCCTTCAGCCTTGCAGAGTCCCTGCAGCTAGAGCTCAGCCAGGAGCAGGCGTCAAAGCAGAAGGCCTTCCTAAAGCACCCCTTGTCCAAGCAGCCTCCGGAAAGGGCGCGTCCCACTGCGGCTCTGCGCCTTTCTTCTAAGACAGACGCCCGGCTATGCTTTCGTGCTCGCAGCTGCCTTGGCAGCCTCCAGCAGTTGCTCTCATGGAGAACGAGCGAAGAGCTTCAGTTAAACGTCTCGCACACAGGAGAAAGGTGCCAGGACGACAGCACGTTCTTCCTCAGCCCTTCTCGTGGCCCGGATTGTGGTGCTGCCTTCAAAGCCGTGCACCTTGAAACACTCGTGCAGCAAGTGCTTCTCCCCTGGCCCACTTGGCTCAGCGAGAGCTACGTGGGCAGCGCGCACTCAGCGAAAGCCAAAGGGTGTCCTTGGAGCTCGAGCTTGTTGGAGAGGATGAAAGTTTGGGAAGAAAGTTTCACAGCTATGTAGGCTTGGCAGAAAGATGCGTGAATGTAGAAACTTAGCATGAGGTAGAAATGGAAGCACGTTTTGACAGAGAGCACAAGGTGTTTTGCTGAAACACTGATCGCTGAATAAGTGAGAAGGCAAAGGTTGGAGATTGCGTTGGAAGGAGATTTTTTCTATGCTTAGCACAACGGTATGTGACTACAGGTACAAGCACCTGTTTTTCAGCAAGCAAGTAAGTCTCAAGAAGGGCATAAGGAGCTAGAAAACATGGTTTTACCAGAAAGAGAGCTCTCGCAGGCAAACAAGAAATGCCGATGGAGCAAGAAGAAGAAGGGGGGGGTTGGGGGGGGGTGGCGGTGGGGGGGGTTGGTGGGGGGGGCGGGGTGGTGGCGGTGGTGGGGGGTCTGAGAATTCTCCGTGGTAAGCTTAAATTGTAACTTGCTTACTCTTGCGATTGGATAAGAATGACTATAATACGGCAATGGTAGGAGTCACGAGAGGCTACAGGCAAATGTCAAGGTATCACTGTGTATGGTGCTTACTGCTTGTACTGTATGAAGATACTCAGCAAAGAAAACGATAGAATGCTTTGTAACTTGAACAGAAAGCGGCTCCCGGTATGCCTCCGAGCTGTAGCTGACAGCTGTAGGGCTGGCTCTGCATACCCACTCCCTGAAATGCTGTAACTTCGCCGATGCAAGAAACAGCTTTCAAGAGAGCCGCCTGAAGTGCAGACAGCCTCCGTGAGCCTTTCTCCTCTAGAGCTGTGCAAAGAAAGCGTGCACGCTACAGCGTGGCTGCGTGCAGCATGCACGAGCAAAAGCGGCCAAGTTCAGTGCCCTCGCTGGGCTTCCCTTTTGTGCGGACAACGTGAGGCGAAGAACGAAGCCGCAGAGCAGCGGGCTTGCGTGTGCAGTGCACCGAAGTTGCAGAAGTCCAGCAAGGGCTCGTTCACAAGCCGAGCCGGCTGAGGGCGTCCTCGCTTCTGCAAAAGGCAACGCGGAGCCCTAGCGCGTCACCGCACAGCGTGGAGATAGGCACTCTCCTAGTCCTTCAGCCTTGCAGAGTCCCTGCAGCTAGAGCTCAGCCAGGAGCAGGCGTCAAAGCAGAAGGCCTTCCTAAAGCACCCCTTGTCCAAGCAGCCTCCGGAAAGGGCGCGTCCCACTGCGGCTCTGCGCCTTTCTTCTAAGACAGACGCCCGGCTATGCTTTCGTGCTCGCAGCTGCCTTGGCAGCCTCCAGCAGTTGCTCTCATGGAGAACGAGCGAAGAGCTTCAGTTAAACGTCTCGCACACAGGAGAAAGGTGCCAGGACGACAGCACGTTCTTCCTCAGCCCTTCTCGTGGCCCGGATTGTGGTGCTGCCTTCAAAGCCGTGCACCTTGAAACACTCGTGCAGCAAGTGCTTCTCCCCTGGCCCACTTGGCTCAGCGAGAGCTACGTGGGCAGCGCGCACTCAGCGAAAGCCAAAGGGTGTCCTTGGAGCTCGAGCTTGTTGGAGAGGATGAAAGTTTGGGAAGAAAGTTTCACAGCTATGTAGGCTTGGCAGAAAGATGCGTGAATGTAGAAACTTAGCATGAGGTAGAAATGGAAGCACGTTTTGACAGAGAGCACAAGGTGTTTTGCTGAAACACTGATCGCTGAATAAGTGAGAAGGCAAAGGTTGGAGATTGCGTTGGAAGGAGATTTTTTCTATGCTTAGCACAACGGTATGTGACTACAGGTACAAGCACCTGTTTTTCAGCAAGCAAGTAAGTCTCAAGAAGGGCATAAGGAGCTAGAAAACATGGTTTTACCAGAAAGAGAGCTCTCGCAGGCAAACAAGAAATGCCGATGGAGCAAGAAGAAGAAGGGGGGGGTTGGGGGGGGGTGGCGGTGGGGGGGGTTGGTGGGGGGGGGCGGGGTGGTGGCGGTGGTGGGGGGTCTGAGAATTGTCCGTGGTAAGCTTAAATTGTAACTTGCTTACTCTTGCGATTGGATAAGAATGACTATAATACGGCAATGGTAGGAGTCACGAGAGGCTACAGGCAAATGTCAAGGTATCACTGTGTATGGTGCTTACTGCTTGTACTGTATGAAGATACTCAGCAAAGAAAACGATAGAATGCTTTGTAACTTGAACAGAAAGCGGCTCCCGGTATGCCTCCGAGCTGTAGCTGACAGCTGTAGGGCTGGCTCTGCATACCCACTCCCTGAAATGCTGTAACTTCGCCGATGCAAGAAACAGCTTTCAAGAGAGCCGCCTGAAGTGCAGACAGCCTCCGTGAGCCTTTCTCCTCTAGAGCTGTGCAAAGAAAGCGTGCACGCTACAGCGTGGCTGCGTGCAGCATGCACGAGCAAAAGCGGCCAAGTTCAGTGCCCTCGCTGGGCTTCCCTTTTGTGCGGACAACGTGAGGCGAAGAACGAAGCCGCAGAGCAGCGGGCTTGCGTGTGCAGTGCACCGAAGTTGCAGAAGTCCAGCAAGGGCTCGTTCACAAGCCGAGCCGGCTGAGGGCGTCCTCGCTTCTGCAAAAGGCAACGCGGAGCCCTAGCGCGTCACCGCACAGCGTGGAGATAGGCACTCTCCTAGTCCTTCAGCCTTGCAGAGTCCCTGCAGCTAGAGCTCAGCCAGGAGCAGGCGTCAAAGCAGAAGGCCTTCCTAAAGCACCCCTTGTCCAAGCAGCCTCCGGAAAGGGCGCGTCCCACTGCGGCTCTGCGCCTTTCTTCTAAGACAGACGCCCGGCTATGCTTTCGTGCTCGCAGCTGCCTTGGCAGCCTCCAGCAGTTGCTCTCATGGAGAACGAGCGAAGAGCTTCAGTTAAACGTCTCGCACACAGGAGAAAGGTGCCAGGACGACAGCACGTTCTTCCTCAGCCCTTCTCGTGGCCCGGATTGTGGTGCTGCCTTCAAAGCCGTGCACCTTGAAACACTCGTGCAGCAAGTGCTTCTCCCCTGGCCCACTTGGCTCAGCGAGAGCTACGTGGGCAGCGCGCACTCAGCGAAAGCCAAAGGGTGTCCTTGGAGCTCGAGCTTGTTGGAGAGGATGAAAGTTTGGGAAGAAAGTTTCACAGCTATGTAGGCTTGGCAGAAAGATGCGTGAATGTAGAAACTTAGCATGAGGTAGAAATGGAAGCACGTTTTGACAGAGAGCACAAGGTGTTTTGCTGAAACACTGATCGCTGAATAAGTGAGAAGGCAAAGGTTGGAGATTGCGTTGGAAGGAGATTTTTTCTATGCTTAGCACAACGGTATGTGACTACAGGTACAAGCACCTGTTTTTCAGCAAGCAAGTAAGTCTCAAGAAGGGCATAAGGCGCTAGAAAACATGGTTTTACCAGAAAGAGAGCTCTCGCAGGCAAACAAGAAATGCCGATGGAGCAAGAAGAAGAAGGGGGGGGTTGGGGGGGGGTGGCGGTGGGGGGGGTTGGTGGGGGGGGTTGGTGGGGGGGGCGGGGTGGTGGCGGTGGTGGGGGGTCTGAGAATTCTCCGTGGTAAGCTTAAATTGTAACTTGCTTACTCTTGCGATTGGATAAGAATGACTATAATACGGCAATGGTAGGAGTCACGAGAGGCTACAGGCAAATGTCAAGGTATCACTGTGTATGGTGCTTACTGCTTGTACTGTATGAAGATACTCAGCAAAGAAAACGATAGAATGCTTTGTAACTTGAACAGAAAGCGGCTCCCGGTATGCCTCCGAGCTGTAGCTGACAGCTGTAGGGCTGGCTCTGCATACCCACTCCCTGAAATGCTGTAACTTCGCCGATGCAAGAAACAGCTTTCAAGAGAGCCGCCTGAAGTGCAGACAGCCTCCGTGAGCCTTTCTCCTCTAGAGCTGTGCAAAGAAAGCGTGCACGCTACAGCGTGGCTGCGTGCAGCATGCACGAGCAAAAGCGGCCAAGTTCAGTGCCCTCGCTGGGCTTCCCTTTTGTGCGGACAACGTGAGGCGAAGAACGAAGCCGCAGAGCAGCGGGCTTGCGTGTGCAGTGCACCGAAGTTGCAGAAGTCCAGCAAGGGCTCGTTCACAAGCCGAGCCGGCTGAGGGCGTCCTCGCTTCTGCAAAAGGCAACGCGGAGCCCTAGCGCGTCACCGCACAGCGTGGAGATAGGCACTCTCCTAGTCCTTCAGCCTTGCAGAGTCCCTGCAGCTAGAGCTCAGCCAGGAGCAGGCGTCAAAGCAGAAGGCCTTCCTAAAGCACCCCTTGTCCAAGCAGCCTCCGGAAAGGGCGCGTCCCACTGCGGCTCTGCGCCTTTCTTCTAAGACAGACGCCCGGCTATGCTTTCGTGCTCGCAGCTGCCTTGGCAGCCTCCAGCAGTTGCTCTCATGGAGAACGAGCGAAGAGCTTCAGTTAAACGTCTCGCACACAGGAGAAAGGTGCCAGGACGACAGCACGTTCTTCCTCAGCCCTTCTCGTGGCCCGGATTGTGGTGCTGCCTTCAAAGCCGTGCACCTTGAAACACTCGTGCAGCAAGTGCTTCTCCCCTGGCCCACTTGGCTCAGCGAGAGCTACGTGGGCAGCGCGCACTCAGCGAAAGCCAAAGGGTGTCCTTGGAGCTCGAGCTTGTTGGAGAGGATGAAAGTTTGGGAAGAAAGTTTCACAGCTATGTAGGCTTGGCAGAAAGATGCGTGAATGTAGAAACTTAGCATGAGGTAGAAATGGAAGCACGTTTTGACAGAGAGCACAAGGTGTTTTGCTGCAACACCGATCGCTGAATAAGTGAGAAGGCAAAGGTTGGAGATTGCGTTGGAAGGAGATTTTTTCTATGCTTAGCACAACGGTATGTGACTACAGGTACAAGCACCTGTTTTTCAGCAAGCAAGTAAGTCTCAAGAAGGGCATAAGGAGCTAGAAAACATGGTTTTACCAGAAAGAGAGCTCTCGCAGGCAAACAAGAAATGCCGATGGAGCAAGAAGAAGAAGGGGGGGGTTGGGGGGGGGTGGCGGTGGGGGGGGTTGGTGGGGGGGGCGGGGTGGTGGCGGTGGTGGGGGGTCTGAGAATTCTCCGTGGTAAGCTTAAATTGTAACTTGCTTACTCTTGCGATTGGATAAGAATGACTATAATACGGCAATGGTAGGAGTCACGAGAGGCTACAGGCAAATGTCAAGGTATCACTGTGTATGGTGCTTACTGCTTGTACTGTATGAAGATACTCAGCAAAGAAAACGATAGAATGCTTTGTAACTTGAACAGAAAGCGGCTCCCGGTATGCCTCCGAGCTGTAGCTGACAGCTGTAGGGCTGGCTCTGCATACCCACTCCCTGAAATGCTGTAACTTCGCCGATGCAAGAAACAGCTTTCAAGAGAGCCGCCTGAAGTGCAGACAGCCTCCGTGAGCCTTTCTCCTCTAGAGCTGTGCAAAGAAAGCGTGCACGCTACAGCGTGGCTGCGTGCAGCATGCACGAGCAAAAGCGGCCAAGTTCAGTGCCCTCGCTGGGCTTCCCTTTTGTGCGGACAACGTGAGGCGAAGAACGAAGCCGCAGAGCAGCGGGCTTGCGTGTGCAGTGCACCGAAGTTGCAGAAGTCCAGCAAGGGCTCGTTCACAAGCCGAGCCGGCTGAGGGCGTCCTCGCTTCTGCAAAAGGCAACGCGGAGCCCTAGCGCGTCACCGCACAGCGTGGAGATAGGCACTCTCCTAGTCCTTCAGCCTTGCAGAGTCCCTGCAGCTAGAGCTCAGCCAGGAGCAGGCGTCAAAGCAGAAGGCCTTCCTAAAGCACCCCTTGTCCAAGCAGCCTCCGGAAAGGGCGCGTCCCACTGCGGCTCTGCGCCTTTCTTCTAAGACAGACGCCCGGCTATGCTTTCGTGCTCGCAGCTGCCTTGGCAGCCTCCAGCAGTTGCTCTCATGGAGAACGAGCGAAGAGCTTCAGTTAAACGTCTCGCACACAGGAGAAAGGTGCCAGGACGACAGCACGTTCTTCCTCAGCCCTTCTCGTGGCCCGGATTGTGGTGCTGCCTTCAAAGCCGTGCACCTTGAAACACTCGTGCAGCAAGTGCTTCTCCCCTGGCCCACTTGGCTCAGCGAGAGCTACGTGGGCAGCGCGCACTCAGCGAAAGCCAAAGGGTGTCCTTGGAGCTCGAGCTTGTTGGAGAGGATGAAAGTTTGGGAAGAAAGTTTCACAGCTATGTAGGCTTGGCAGAAAGATGCGTGAATGTAGAAACTTAGCATGAGGTAGAAATGGAAGCACGTTTTGACAGAGAGCACAAGGTGTTTTGCTGAAACACTGATCGCTGAATAAGTGAGAAGGCAAAGGTTGGAGATTGCGTTGGAAGGAGATTTTTTCTATGCTTAGCACAACGGTATGTGACTACAGGTACAAGCACCTGTTTTTCAGCAAGCAAGTAAGTCTCAAGAAGGGCATAAGGAGCTAGAAAACATGGTTTTACCAGAAAGAGAGCTCTCGCAGGCAAACAAGAAATGCCGATGGAGCAAGAAGAAGAAGGGGGGGGTTGGGGGGGGGTGGCGGTGGGGGGGGTTGGTGGGGGGGGCGGGGTGGTGGCGGTGGTGGGGGGTCTGAGAATTCTCCGTGGTAAGCTTAAATTGTAACTTGCTTACTCTTGCGATTGGATAAGAATGACTATAATACGGCAATGGTAGGAGTCACGAGAGGCTACAGGCAAATGTCAAGGTATCACTGTGTATGGTGCTTACTGCTTGTACTGTATGAAGATACTCAGCAAAGAAAACGATAGAATGCTTTGTAACTTGAACAGAAAGCGGCTCCCGGTATGCCTCCGAGCTGTAGCTGACAGCTGTAGGGCTGGCTCTGCATACCCACTCCCTGAAATGCTGTAACTTCGCCGATGCAAGAAACAGCTTTCAAGAGAGCCGCCTGAAGTGCAGACAGCCTCCGTGAGCCTTTCTCCTCTAGAGCTGTGCAAAGAAAGCGTGCACGCTACAGCGTGGCTGCGTGCAGCATGCACGAGCAAAAGCGGCCAAGTTCAGTGCCCTCGCTGGGCTTCCCTTTTGTGCGGACAACGTGAGGCGAAGAACGAAGCCGCAGAGCAGCGGGCTTGCGTGTGCAGTGCACCGAAGTTGCAGAAGTCCAGCAAGGGCTCGTTCACAAGCCGAGCCGGCTGAGGGCGTCCTCGCTTCTGCAAAAGGCAACGCGGAGCCCTAGCGCGTCACCGCACAGCGTGGAGATAGGCACTCTCCTAGTCCTTCAGCCTTGCAGAGTCCCTGCAGCTAGAGCTCAGCCAGGAGCAGGCGTCAAAGCAGAAGGCCTTCCTAAAGCACCCCTTGTCCAAGCAGCCTCCGGAAAGGGCGCGTCCCACTGCGGCTCTGCGCCTTTCTTCTAAGACAGACGCCCGGCTATGCTTTCGTGCTCGCAGCTGCCTTGGCAGCCTCCAGCAGTTGCTCTCATGGAGAACGAGCGAAGAGCTTCAGTTAAACGTCTCGCACACAGGAGAAAGGTGCCAGGACGACAGCACGTTCTTCCTCAGCCCTTCTCGTGGCCCGGATTGTGGTGCTGCCTTCAAAGCCGTGCACCTTGAAACACTCGTGCAGCAAGTGCTTCTCCCCTGGCCCACTTGGCTCAGCGAGAGCTACGTGGGCAGCGCGCACTCAGCGAAAGCCAAAGGGTGTCCTTGGAGCTCGAGCTTGTTGGAGAGGATGAAAGTTTGGGAAGAAAGTTTCACAGCTATGTAGGCTTGGCAGAAAGATGCGTGAATGTAGAAACTTAGCATGAGGTAGAAATGGAAGCACGTTTTGACAGAGAGCACAAGGTGTTTTGCTGCAACAC